>NC_088173.1:71319227-71619227 GCF_028769735.1 Zonotrichia leucophrys gambelii
GCAGCTGTGGCAACAGGTCCAGGTGGAGCAGCACCTTCCCAGTTCCCGGCTTGAGCCGGATTCTAATTCCTTAAACCTGGGAAAAGACTGGGAGCAGCCCTGGGAGAGGGATTTGGGATGTTGTGGATGAGGCTGGAATGGCCCAGCCCAGAGCCCCCTGGCTGGTGCCAAAGGCAAGGTGGGAATTGTGTCCCTGTGCCCTCCCTCAGGTGAGAGCCCACCTGCAGAGCTGCCCCAGCCCTGGGGCCAACAGCAGGAGGACGTGGAGCTGCTGCAGAGAGCCCAGAGGAGGCCCTGGAGCTGCTGCAGGGCTGGAGCCCCTCTGCTCTGGAGCCAGGCTGGAGGGCTGGGAATGTTCCCCTGGAGAAGGGAAGGCTCCAGGCAGAGCTCAGAGCCCCTGGCAGGGCCTGGAGGGGCTCCAGGAGAGCTGGAGAGGGACTGGGGACAAGGGATGGAGGGACAGGAGCCAGGGAATGGCTCCCACTGGGAAAGGGGAGATTGGGCTGGGATCTTGGCAAGGAATTGCTGGCTGGGCTGGAATTCCCAGATTTGCTGTGGCTGCCCCTGGATCCCTGGCAGTGCCCAAGGCCAGGTTGGACACTGGGGCTTGGAGCAGCCTGGAACAGTGGGAGGTGTCCCTGTCCATGGGGCACTGGATGGAATTTAAGATCCCTTCCCACCCAACCCATTCCATGATTCCATGATTCCATGTAATAAAATACATAACGTCTAATAAGTTTATAAGATCATAAACCCCATAAACAACATTACCTAATATTGTGTGTAACCATGTAAAGCTCCGTATAATTGTTACATATAACACAGTGCAACCAATCTAATTTAATCCTATATCCAAAGGAAATGGACACCCAAGCTCTCATGGCCCGGGAGCTTTGCCCCTGCCTTTCCCTCTCAGCTCCTCCCGGCACTTCTGGAGTTCGCTGCAATCCCACCAAGGGTGGAGGGTTCTTGAGTTACTCCCAGTTCCAGGGAAATTGGAGAGGAGGGGAAGCCCAGCCTTGCCCCTGGAGAGGGGCTCAGGGCTCGTTGCTCCCTGAGAATCCAGCAGGAAGGGAGTTCCCAGATGGGACCAGGTTCAGATGGGATAAGGTTGGCCCATCCCTGGGTCAGGGATTGATCACGAGATATAAATTTGGATAAAGCCATAATTTGGTGTTCACTGAGCACTTTATCTCAGCACTTGGTGGCTTTTAGGAGCTCCAGGATGTCTCTGGAAATCACTTAACCCTTAATTCCCATGGGCTCTAATTAATTTATTTCTTAATGAAGCTGCTGGTTTTTAGCATCTCTGAGATCAGATCAGGGTTTTATTTGCTCGTTTTTATTTCTCAGGTTTTATTTCCTCTTTGTTGTTTTCCTGGTCTGGTTTTGCTCCTCTTTATTTCCTGGAGCATTTCAGGGCTTGGTTTGCCAGGGCCAGCTCCGTCCCTGGGTCTGAGAGGTTCTCTGGGATGCCAGGGAGGTGAATCCAGGTGGGAATCAGGCTCTGCTCCTGGGAAACAAGGGACACAACAAGGACAAACAGCCTCAAGTTGTACTGGGGAGCTTTAGGCTGGAATTAGGGAAATTTCTCCATGGAAAGAGTGGCCACGCACTGGAACTGCCCATGGAAGTGATGGGATGTCCATTCCTGGAGGGATATAAATCCCTGGGGATGTGGCCCTGGGGACATGGAGCACTGGTGGCCTTGGCAGTGCAGGGAATGGTTGGAGTCCGTGGTCTGAAGGATCTTTTCCAACCCTTTTCCATGATTTTAAAGCAGCTTTGCTTTTCCCTCCTGCCCATCCCATCTTTTCCCTGCTGCTTTCAGCATCAGACAAGCAGAGGATTAAAAACCCTCTGGATTCCCACTTTCACTGACATCTCATCCACATCTTCTTCATCCACAAGGATTTTCCCTTTTCCTTTGCATTTTTCCCAAACTCAGCATTCCCATTGATCAGTCGTACAATCAATTCTTTAAATATTCTTTATTCCCTGCCTTTCCTGGAGGTTTTATTTGCCCAAACGAGGGCTGGGCTGGGATTTAGGTGGGCAGAGGAGCTGCTGATGCCTCGTTGGAATGCAGGGAAATGCAGGAGGTCATGGATCCACAGCCTAAATTAGTGATGGGATGTCATGAAAAATTCCTCTTGGAGCACAAGGAGAGTTCAGCACCTGCCAGGAGATTGCTTGGCTTTTATTTATTTTTAATTTTCCCTCTCTTTTTGAATTCCCTCTGTATTTTATTCATGTTTCTGTCTGGGCAGGCTCAGGGGGTTTTGGGGCCTATGCAGAAAACAGGGATTTTTTTTTTTTTTTTGAGGAAAAAAGAGGATCAGACACAGAGAGGGGAGGCACAAGGCTGGAAGAAAAGCAGGAATGAGAAATGAGGCTGGGACAGAGCCTCGTTAGCAGCAAGGAGGGATGAGCAGCAGGATAAATCAGGAATTTCTGCACTCCATGGAGTTTTCAGGGGTGCAGGAAGCTCCGTGCATCCAACTTATCCTGGGACTGGGTATTTGGGATGTCCCAGCTGGATCTGCTGGAGGTGGGAAGTGGATCCCAGCAGAGTCCAGGATCTCCAAACCTCCCAGGCTCACCCAGGGGTAGGAGCAACGCTGCCCAGCAGGAATCATGGTATCCTTGGAAATGGAAACAGTGGAGCCTCGGGGTGGATGGAATTCCATCCCACACGGATCAGGAGATGGGAAAGAACTGGGGTAGAGGCAGCCAGGCAGACTCTTCCTTGGGACTGGAAATTTATGGGATAAGAGGCCTCTCTCCTTTGCTTTTCCAATGTGCTCCGATCCCACTCCTTCCCTGTGCCCGAATTTATGGATATCCAGGTGTTGTATCCATATATCCTTTGATGGGGTTACCCCTGCATCCAGTGGCTTTGATGGATCCTTTCCCTTTTCCCTTTTCCCTTTTCCCTTTTCCCTTTTCCCTTTTTCCCTGATTCCCTTTTTTCCCTGATTTCCTTTTTTTCCCTTTTCCTGCCATTCCATTTAACTCTGGAATTGCTCCTGTCTGGTGGCATCCCATCCAGAGGTTGAAAAGCCACCAGAATCACCCCCAAAAGTTCCTCTTCCTTGGACAGTGACCCTTGGAATTGGGGTTGGGATCTCTGAGTCCCAGGAGAACGATTTTTTGAGGATTTGACATCTTAAAAATACAGAGAGGGTGGCCTGGAATGGCAGCTGGAAAACCAGTGGAAAACCAGTGCCAGGCTCGTGATTCCTCAGTGGTTTCACTGAGGATTTTGCCATCCCCCATCCCAGCTTCTCTCTCTGGGAGCAGCTTCTGGCTGTAACTTTAATCCTGCTTTTTTTTTTATTTCCTGAAATAATTCCTTTTCTTTTCTTTTTTTTTTTTTTTTGTCTTTTTGTGACTAACAATGACCTCAGCTGTTTGTTTAAGGAGTTCATAACCCCTCAGAAATGTTCCGACAACCCCAAGGAAGTTTCCAAGGAACCCTCGGGTCGGGAGCCTCTGGCATTGATCGGGGCTTCTGCTTTATGTTCCTATCAAACAATAATGAAATTAAAAGGGAAGGAGAAAATAAACACATTTTGGGGTAAATAAAGACAAATTTATTTGTCTCCAACATCGCTGCTGGAGCTCAGGGAAGGGCCAGCAGACGGCTTGGCCCGGCCGCTGCTCCTTCCTGCCAGGAAAACGCGCTGGGAAGAGGGAACGAGGCAAGGGGACCATGGTGAAAACACACAGGACTCAGTTTGGGTGGAAAATGCCCTGAAAAGGGGGTTTGGCTTAGCCAGGCTGCTTAGGCTGGGCTTAAAGTTGAGCTGGGCTTGGTTTAGGCTGAATTCATGGAGGTCACGTGAGTTGGATAAATCATGGAGGGGCTTTGGTGGGTTTGGGTGTTTTGTCCATCGTGGGTGGAAGAGGTCGGAGTTGGGGACTCTGTCAGACCTGGAAATGGGAGTTTGGCGCCCAAATCCAGGTGGCAAATACCTGATTTGGTGCCCAAATCCCAGTGACTGATCCCTGATTTGGTGTCCAAATCTCAGTGACTGATCCCTGATTTGGTGCCCAAATCCAGGTGGAAAATACCTGATTTGGTGCTCAAATCCAAATGGTAGATCCCTGACTTGGTGTCCAAATCCTGGTGGCAGATCCCTGATTCCAGTGCCCAAATCCCGGTGGCAGATCCCTGATTTGGTGCCCAAATCCCGGTGGCAGATCCCTGATTCCAGTGCCCCAATCCAGGTGGCAGATCCCAGACTCTGATACCCAAATCCAGGTGGCAGATGAGGGTTCCATGGATGAGTTTGGATCTGCTTTGGCAAATCCTCCTCCTCTGAAATTCTGTCTACATTAAATTTCTTTGGATTTCTTCATTACTATTAATTTTATTTTTTGTCTTTTTTTTTCTTTTCCTTTCTTATTTTTTTCCCTTTCCTCCCTTTCCTTTTCCTTCTTTCCTTCTTCCCACCCCCACCCCTTAATTCCTCTGTCTTTTATTTTCTTGTCACTTTCTTCTTTTTTTTGGCTTTTCATTTTTGTTTTTCCTTCTTCCTTTTCCTTCTTGCTTTTCTTCTACCTTTTACCTTCCTTTTTCTTTCTTTTCTCTTCTTTCTTTTTACTTTCTTTTTCTTTCTTTCTTTTCTCTTCTTTCTTTTTACCTTTTCTTTCTTTTCCCTTCTTGCTTTTTACTTTTCCTTTCTCTTCCTTTCTTTTTACTTTCTTTTATCCTTTCTTTTCCCCCTTTTCCTCTACTTTCATTTTTCTCCCTTTCCCCCCATTCCACATTTACTCCAACCTCCCCAGAGCAGTTTTCTCTCATTTCAAATTCCCCAAAATTCTGGAAAACACCTTCCTTGGATCTTTGGGGCAGGAGAAGCATCAGATTTAGGGAACACCTGTGGAACCCTTCCATAACCACGACAGCAATTTTGGGATCCAGTCCCATTTTTGGCAATCACTCCCACCCCAAACCCTCCCTTCCCAGCCCCATTAAAACCCTTTAAGCCCATTTTTAACCCCAAAAGGAACTTTTTATTCTTCCCCCATCACCGCCCTGGTGTCGAATCCCCCAGTCCCAGGACTCCACTCTAATTTTCCCCCTGGGAATTGCTTTGGGGTGGGGTGACAGCTCCGGATGCACATCCCAAACCCTCTCATCCCGGGATTTCTACCCTGGCAATGGCCGCACAGGGAATTCTGCGGAGCCGCTCCTCTCCCTGCCGCTCCAGCTCTTGGCACCCAAAGTTCCCTTTGTTTGTACCTTTCCAGGGCTGTGACAATGAGCACGGGGCCATCCAGGGGTTACTGTGACACTCCAAGGAAAAAGCCTTGGCTTTTGTTTCCCAGAGGTTCTTGGGTTGCTTTTATCTCCAACAAATATCCATAAATCCTGCCGGGGCTCCCCGTGCCCGGGGCCGTCTGGCGGATGCGGCCACGGGATCAAATCCTGCCTCAGCTCCTGCTCAGCATCATTTTAATCCCAGGAATGTGTGTCCTGCAGGATTTGGGGCTTGTAATTAATTAGGAGCCAGACTTGGGTCATCCAGGAGTTTTTCCAGCTTGCCAAAAGCATGGCACGTTCTCCGCTGGAGTTTCTGGCTCCGTGCTTTTGTTCCCTGCTAATTCCAAGTCCCCGAGATGGTTTGGATCCATCAAAAAGGGAACAGGTTCAGAAAACCTCGGGGCTTTCTCTGCAGGAGGAGGTTTGTGGAGGGGGAAAGAGGCTGGCCATACTCCCAGGCAGACCTGGAGTGAGTGAGAATGCTAAATCCTCCTCTTTTCCCCTGGAATCATGGAATGGGTTGGGTGGGAAAGGACCTTAAAGAACCTGGTTCCACCCCATTCCTCACCTTCCCTATCCCAGCCTGCTCCAGTCCTGGCCTGGGACACTTCCACTTTGGGAAACCTTTTCCAAGAGCTGGGAAGGGGCTGGAGAATCCCTGAGGGAGCTGGGAAGGGGCTGCACAATCCCTGAGGGAGCTGGGCAGGGGCTGCAGAATCCCTGAGGGAGCTGGGCAGGGGCTCAGCCTGGAGCAAAGGAGGCTCAGGGGGCCCTTGTGGCTCTGCACAGCTCCTGCCAGGAGGGGAACAGGGACAGGAGCAGAGGGAACGGCCTCAGGGGAGCTCAGGGTGGGCATAGCAGGAATTTCCCGGTGGAAAGCGGGGTCAGGGATTGGGAATGCCCAGGCAGGTTTGGAGTCCCCATCCCTGAGCGATTTCAAAGCCCTGTGGATGTGGCACTTGGGGACAGGGGTCAGTGGTGGCCTTGTCACCCACCCTTCCCAAATCCCCATCTCTTGGCGTGTCCCTGGGACCATCCAAGATGCTCTCACCTCTTCCAAGGATTTATTTTCTATTTCAGTTTATATTTGTCCCCCTGTGCCACCCCTCCCAGGGGATGCTCTGGTGGCTCCTCCTTCACTCCGAGCACCCCAAGGACCTCCAGGCCACCTCCAACAGGTCCTGCTGCCTCAACCCCTGCCCCTAATAAGCAATCAAGAAAGTCTTTAATTAGCAAAGCCACATTTCTGGAAGCAGAAAAGGGTCACGGAGCTGCTGGACCACCCGCGGGTTCCCGCATCCCGCAGGTGTTTGACTCCTTGGAGCAAGGAGACCCAATCCTTTTGTTTCCAATAAAAAAACCCCACGGAGAAGCAGTTCCAGGGCTGAGGCTGCCTCCTGCAAAGCCGGGCCAGGGCTCTGCCGTGTGCTTTGTGTTTACAGTGGAGCTTAAAGAAATAAGCATCGGTTACATAGGGGGGAAAAATGAGAACGCTCTCAAATTGGACCCCAGGGCAAGGCTGGCCGAGAACAATGGATCTGCTAAACAAAACCTCCGAGGGGAAAGGAGGAAGTTATCAGGAAAAGCAGGGATGTATTAGTTTAGTTTCTTCGACAAAAAAAAAAAAAAAAAAAAAGAGAGAGGAGAAAAAAAAAAAAGAGGGAGGCATTCCAAGCACTTGAACTTGAGCGGATCCATTTCGCCGCCCAGACGTTCTCCCCTGGCGCGGCCGAGTGACCCCGGCCGGCGTCGGCGAGCGCGGAGCTCTCCCGTTCCCCGTTCCCTCCGTGGCAGCTGGGACAGGAGCAGCAGCAGCAGGAGGAGGAGGAGGAGGCAGCAGCCGCCTCTGCCTCCCGTCACGCGTCCGTCCTGGAAAAGAGACGGGAGGACGGCGCTGGGATGCGGCGCTCGGTGGGAAGAGGGCAGCCAGAGTTTAGGAGGCCACGGCCTGCGGACGGTTTCCTGCTGGGCCAAGGGACCCACGGGCTCCTGGAGTGCCGTGTCCCACAGCATTTCTGCTTTCTACAGGGTTTTTTGGGGTGGGAAGCAGTGCAAACCCTCCATGGGTGGCTCCCGCTGGATTTGCCATGTATTTCACACACAGGGAATAGCACAGGAGCTGCTTCATCTCCTGCTTATTCCCAGCTTTTCCACATCCAACCCGTGCTGGTGAGCACTTCCATCGGTCCCCAGCCCGAGGAGGGTGGGAGGAAGCGCCGCTAATCCTCATTAAATGTATAAATTTATGGCCCCGTGGTGCTGCAATGTTTAATCAGGGCTCCGTGACTGTGCCGTGCTCCGGGTACAAGTTCAGTGCAAGGTGAATCTTGGCTGAGATAATCTGGAAGTTCAGCCGGAGGTGAAGGCAGCGGCGGCTCCTCACAGCCTGCCTGGGGTGAGCAAGAGGTCACCTCCTTTTTTTTCTCCTTTTTTTTTTTTTTTTAGCCCCTTTTTTTAACATGTAAACACAAGAAAAAATTGCAGCTTCTCAGAGGATTTGGCATCAGCTGAGCGGCAACAGGAAAGAGAAGCGTGGAGTGCTTGGCCCCGTGGGGCTCGGGGAGGTGATGCCTGGTGGTTTTTGGGGATAACAGGAGAGGTTTGGTTCAAACAGCACAAATCTCACGGGGTTTTGACACCAGGGAAAGGAGGAATCCTCAGGATTTGCTGCTCACCCATCCCTGCTTCTGGCGGCTGCTGGGATCCCTCAAAGGGAAAATGCCCTGGCTGGGGGTCTGGGTGTCCCAGCCCGGTACTGATGGCACTTGCTGGGCTCTGTCTGTCCCAAAAGGTGGCTCGGTGTCACTTTGTCACCTGCTCCCTGCAGGTGCCTGGGTTTGCTGCTGGTGGGCAGCACTGACACCTCCCAGGCCCAAAGCTCTCTGGCTGCTCCATCAATCAGTTAGGAATGCTCTCTTCTGGAAAAGTGGCATTAAAGTGGTTTTTTTCCCTTTTTGGGAAGATTTTTTCCTAACTAGGAAGATTTGGGAAGATTTTATCTCCAGCAATGCTGGAGATGTTTCCTATAGGTTTATTTGGACAACTCCTGATTTCTCTTCTCTGAAAACCTCCTTTCCTGTTTTTAGGGCTTTTGTGCTTTTTCTGTGCTCATGATCACTCTACCCTGACTAAAGGATCCTCTGCTGCTGAAATGTTGGAATTTTCCATGTTATTCCTAATGTTTTCTTTGGAGCCACTGATTTGGATATGTGGGTCAGGCAGGGAAACCCAGAAGGCCGTGAACCCCTGGAATGCAGCAGTGGAAAAGGAATTCTGTGTTAATGGGATACCTGAGCACGGAGCCATCAACTCCCAACCACAGAGCTTTTCCAAAATCCACCTTTTCCTTCCTCAAAACACCTTCAAAACAGCCTCTAAGGAATATTTACACATGTGTCTATATACACAAGCATATGTATTTATGTATAGATATATAGCTATATATATCCCACACTCGCAGAGATTTTTTCAGGTTATTCCAAAAGTGTGTTCCAAAGAAAACATGCACGTAAATTATGGTGTATTCCTTCCCCTTTATAAAATGTTGGTACACTGTGCTGATTTCTAATCCTAAAATCAGGAGGAAGATAGTACACATGCTCATGAGGGTGGGCAAGGTGGGACGAAGAAAAAACATGAAGTAAATCAGAAACAGCTACATTAATTTGGGATAAATTAAATAATTTAAATTATTTAATTTAAACTATTAAAAGATAATAATTAAAATAATTAAAAGATAAAGTGTATTAATATATCAATATTATCGATGCCCTGAGCACTTTCCAAACATCACATCCCAAGTTTCTCCCCTGTGGTGTCGGATGCTGATCCCGGAGGGTCTATCCGGCCCCATCCTTGCTCCACCAGAACCCGATGCTGCTACAGGAGCCATCTTTGCCTGGGGAATGAATCCCCCTTTGTGGTGGCTCAATGGAGAAGCCAAGTGTTATTCAATAGTGGAATTCCCTGCGGAACGCTCTTCCGAGCCTCTTTCATTCCTCCTGGCTCCCGCCCAGTATTGTCCCCGTGTGCCATCGGAGGGTCTGGAGGGTGGGAATCCGTCCAGCTCCGGGCCCAGCCTTCCCTGAAAACTCCTGAACCTGCCTGGAGAGTGGGATGAGCCCAATGGGTTATTTTTAGGAGTGCAAATTGGCCACTAAATCCAGCAGCTCCATTGCTTTTGTTCCCCTGGCCGCTCATAAAATCCCCCCGTCCGGTCCGGGTGTTATCACTGGGAACAACTCAATCCCGAAACTTTGAAATCTCAGGGGTTTTGCACCAAATCACTTTCAGGCCTTGTGTGTTTTTGTTTTCCAAGGGCTGTGCCATGGGTGAGAGAAACTCGGGATTCCCCTAGAATTTAGCGGAGCTTTCCCTGCGGGCAGGGATCCAGAGGGTGACTAAAGCCAGGTCTTGAGCGCAGCCTGGGGGACTTTCCAGGGCTGTCACCCCTGTCACACGTGGTGCTGATCCTCGGCGTCCCCAGTGGACAGCCCTTTCCAGGAAGGAATCTGCCCAATATCCAACCTGGCTGTTCCATCTCCTCCTGTCCCTGTTCCCTGGGGTAAGATCCCAAATCCCCCCCAGATGTTGTCTCCTGTCACGGAGTTGTCACAAGGTCCCTCCAGATCCCTCTTTGCTCCAAGCTGAGCCCCTTTCCAGCTCCTGGGGCTCAGAAACACACATTTTCTGATCTAAAATCCTGCAAAGTTTTTAACAAGACCCTTGGAAGAAATTCCTTTGGGAAGAGAAGAAAAGTCAACCGCGTGTAATTCCAGCGTGGCTTCAAAGCAGGTGGAAAGTCAGAGGTGGAAAGCCGGAGGTTTTCCTCCTAATAAACGATGAATGTTTGCAGCTGGAAAACAAGGAGATCTCTCTGTGCAAAAAAAGCTTTGTGGAGCCCTTTCCCTGGAAATCTGGGCTATCAGGAATACAAGAACCTATAAACAGGCAATAATGTGAAGCTGAAAATAATCCAGACTGGACAGATTTGGGTTTTGCTGGTCTCAAACCTCTCTTGGTTACAGACTGTCCTGGCTGCCATAAATCCTTCCACATTCCTCTCCTGTTTTGTTGGGTTTTTTTTTTCCCAGGAACTGTTTGACTTTTGCAGCTAGAAAGAGAAAAAAAATTAAATTTCTGCTTTTAACTTGCAAGATCAACCCAGTTAAATGTGAGGTGAGGAGCTTGGGATTGGTTATCTTCTCTCCAGGAGGAGATCCCTGGGTGGGACATCCCAGGAGGCCTGGAGGAGCCACTTGGGGTGGTTGTGTCTCACAGAGAGGTCCAAGCAGGACTCTTGGATCTGTAGTAATTCCCAGAAATCCAGGTAATTAGAGGAGTAATTAGCGCCTACTTTTCCTTCCCTGTGCTCCCTTTGTGGATCCCTTTCCTTGTCCATCACCAATTCCCTTGCGGGTGCTCTCCAACCCCTCACCCCAAGGACACCCAATTCCCAGAGCAAATCCTCCTTTCCAGTGAAACCAGTCACAAATCCGCTCCTGTTTTCACTTAAACCACGATTTCCCCCTCCGTGCCTTTCACAAATTCAACAACAAACATCATGTTCCAATTCCCGGTGCCTTTTCTTTTTGGGAACGCTATTGTCCAAACCCCACGTCTTCCCAGGGATTGGAATATTTCTTTCTCTTTCAGTATTCCTTTCCCACGAGGCATAATTGAAACCTCCCCAAAATAAATTATTTGGACTGTGCTTGTCCATGGCTGCTGCTGCTGGAAACTCCTTGGGTTTTTTGTAATCCGTGACAATTCCCTGCTGGATGATGGAAGGGGCTGCTTCACCAGTGCTGGGATGGGTTATGGACGTGGACAAACTGGGAATTGCCACTGGTTTTCCATAGTTTTGTGTTTTTCATGGAAGTTTCCAGCAGGACTGGATGTCATCACTGTTTTGTGATCCCAATGGCGCATCTTGTCCCATCCTCCAGGTGGGACACAAGGGTGGCCTCTCGTTGTCCCCTTTCCTGAGGAGCTGTGGTGTTCAGTCAGGGAAAGGAGCTTTTCAGAGGAAATTCCTCCCAAGGTTTAGAAGTTCAAGGTGTGACCTCGTACAAATCTAAGCTGGTTTGTGCAAGGTGTCGGGTCAGAGGTTGTTCATGCCGGGTCCAAAAAAACTTATTGGAAGAGGAACATCAGACTGCGGTTGTGAGGATAAGGAGGGATAATGGAGCTTTTGGGAGGTGTTTTCACCATGGATCTGGAAATATTTCCTCCTCCTTCCATGTAAAACCAGAGCGGGCACTCAGGGACGTGACCCAGCTCACAGACGTGGCCCTCAGCAGGGTTCAGGGCAGGAATGTTTCTTCCAGCTGGGAAAACACCAAACCTGACTGAATTCATGCTTTTCCATGCCCAGGGGGGATAAAACTCATCACAAAACTTGGCCAAAACCACATGGCATCGCTGTCACTCCCATGAGGATCTAGGTGTCCCCAAAATCCCACCCTGAGGAACACTCTGCCCCACCTCGACCCAGCTGTGTGTGCTTGCAGAAACAAGGACTGAGTTCCCTAATTTAGGCTTTTGTTGAAGGAAAGATTTAGCTCTTTATGGAATGTCTCCCATCAACCCTGGCACCATCTCATCTGTTGGGATGGTGCTGGCTGAGGAAGGTCCTCTCCAATCCATCACGGAGGAATCCAAATCCATCCAATCCCACCAAATCCATCTTGGTGCTCCTCCTTGTCCCTGGGAGTAGGAAATCTGGTGGTGGACCAGAGGGAAGTGTTTTTCTGGGATGGAATCAAAGAACCACCCTGGTTAGGAGAGACCTTGAGGGCCCATCTGGTCCAGCCTGGTGTGGGGAAGGAATGGATGGAAGGAGACCTGCCCTGTCCATCCCAAAAACCTCCAGCAGTGGGGTCTCCACCACATCCAGGGGAACTTGTCTCAGTGGAAGATGGGGCTCACTCCAAGGAATTTCTTACTTGTGTGGAGATTGAACCTTTCCTGTGGCACTTGGAGCATTTGCTCTTCATCTTCCCCACAGGGTTCCTTGTGAAGAGAGATCTTCCTCCTCCTCCTGTAGCCACCCCTAAAGGACTGGAAAACCATGATGAGGGGATGTCTCTTCTTTAACCAAATCCTGTCTCTTTTCCTGGGAAAACTAGCACATTTCCATGGGAATTTCGTGCAGGTCAGGAGCTTTTGATGCAATTCTCTGTTGGGGGATGCTGGGCCAGGTGGAGCAGTCACAGCCCCATCCCTGGCAGTGTCCAAGGCCAGGTTGGACACTGGGGCTTGGATCCGCCTGGGACAGTGGGAGGTGTCCCTGCCCATGGGATCTGATCTGGGTGGGCTTTGAGGTCCCTTCCCACCCAACCCATTCCACAATTCCATGACTGTGACACGGGCGCGAGCGTGCAAACGCCGGTGGTGGCTCAGATCTGGTTCCAGGAGCTCTGGCAGGGCTTGCAAACCGTGTTTGGAGTCAGTTTGGATTCACATTCCAGTGCTCCTGGCTTGGCCGGGAGGATTCCATCCAGATTCCACGCTGTCGTCAGGCAGAACAAACTGTCCCTGCTCTCCTTCCCATCTGGAGGGGGATGCGGGGCCCAGCCACGGCCTGATCTCCTCCTGCAGGGACCTTCCAGCCATCCTCACCCCCTGCTTGAGGTGAGGGGCCTGAAAATTTGTCTGTTTGGATAAAAAGAACATTTTTGAAGAGTTTGAGGTGGTGACGTTGCAAGGAGGGGGTGAAAAGGAAGTGGTTTTGAGGTAGAACTGGTGGTTGGATTTGATGATGTGAAAGGTCTTTTCCAGTTTAAATGATTCCATGATTCCATGAAATGGGGGGGGGGGAAGTTCTTCTAGGGGAACCTGGGACAGGCAGGGAGCTGGCTCCCAGTTTAATTCTTTCATTCCAGCATTTCCTTCTCTTGAATTCTACACTTCAATTTGGGTACAAGCTCATCTATGTGTATAAAACCAATTTTAGTACTTTTTAATACCTTTTTTCTGGCATTTTTTTCAAACCATCCTCCACTTCTCTATTTTCATAAAGCTGTGCCTGCACCTCTCCCTGCTCCTGCTCAAGGTATTCCTGGAACCCCGGGAAGCTGCAGGTCCCCAGCCCTGAGCACATCTGCAGCTTCCTGATCCCACTCCCACATCACTGTGGTGAAAGCTCCTCTTAATTTTTCCCTCCTCGTTTTTCCCTTTCCCTCTTCTCCTTTTCCTTCCCCCCCACCCCCCAGTGGATGTGCTGTCGAGTTTGATTTATGGCCTTGAAAGGGAGACTCCAGTTTAAAGAATTAATGGTATTTGCATATTTGATTTGGAAACTCCCCCAGCAGACCCGCGGCAGCCCCGCGCCGCCGGCTCTTTTTTCCCTTTTTTCCCTTTCCCCTCGGCCCGTTCTGATTTAGCAGCAGAGGTGAAAAGTTGAAGCAGTAAAACCAATAAAACCACATTTATGTGACAGATAAATCGTCTGGAGGCAGCTCTCCCTGAGCCTTCGGGTTTCCTCCTGCAGGACCTCTCCCCTCCAGAGCACGACCCACGGCCGGGCCGGGAGCGCCAGCAGCCGGGGCCAAAGGTGCTGGCCCCGGCCGTCCGCGGACCTGCCCAGCCAAAAAAGATGGATGTGGGCAAAGAGTTGGAAAATACACAGCCCATCCGTCACTGTCGGGAGCCACCTGGGGGTGGTCTGGCTCTGCGAGAGCTCCGGGAAGGTCCAGGCCGAGGTGGGAGCGCTGGGAGTCACGGAATCAATATGGTTGGAAAAGCACTCAGAGATCGAGTCCAGCATTTCCTCAGCACTGCCAAGGCCACTGTTGACCCATGTCCCCAAGTGGAGCCTTTAGATCCTTCCAGGGAAAGGGTCTCCATCAGGTTGGACAGCTCTTTCCATGGGGAAATTCCCTAATGCCCACCCTGAGCTCCCCTGAGGCCGTTCCCTCTGCTCCTGTCCCTGTTCCCTGGAGCAGAGCCCGACCCCCCCGGCTGTGCCCTCCTGGCAGGAGCTGTGCAGAGCCACAAGGGCCCCCTGAGCCTCCTTTGCTCCAGGCTGAGCCCCTGCCCAGCTCCCTCAGGGATTCTGCAGCCCCTTCCCAGCTCCCTCAGTGATTCTCCAGCCCCTTCCCAGCTCTGTTCCCGCCCTAGACACGCTCCATCCCCTTAGGGTCTCTCTTGTTGGGAGAGGCCCAGAACTGCCCCAGGATTTGAGGTTGTGGCCTCAGCAGTGCCAGAACAGGGGACAGGCATTGCCCTGGTCCTGCTGCCACCCCAGTGCTGGCACAGCCCAGGTGTCCTTGGCCTTCTTGGCCACCTGGGCACACCTGGGCTCGTGTGGAGCTGCTGTTGATGGTTCCAGGTCACTGGAGTTTCTCTGGCAGTGAATTCCCTGGCTCCTGTCCCTCCAGGCCTTGTCCCCAGTCCCTCTGCAGCTCTCCTGGAGCCCCTCCAGGCCCTGCCAGGGGCTCTGAGCTCTCCCTGCAGCCTTCCCTTCTCCAGGGGAACATTCCCAGCTCTGCCAGCCTGGCTCCAGAGCGGAGGAACTCCAGCCCTGCAGCAGCTCCGTGTCCCTCTGAGCTCCTGCACTGCTCCCAAGCCTCTGCCAAAACGACTCCCAATATTTTAATTCCATCTTCTCCAAACCCATTCCTAATTCTCACTTTTTTTTGTTTCCGTTCTTCCTTCGTCCCTTTCCTCTTGGCTCTTTATTCCCCCTCCCACGAACGGCTACCTGGCCCCTGGATGCTCTGGCCAGGCCGCCCACTTTCCATGGCAAGAAACTCGTTCAGGCTTTGTTTGGGATTTGCCTGAGGCACGTTCAGCCTCCCAGGGGCCACCAGCAAGAGGTCTTTGGCGCGTTGTGGGGGTTCCCTTTGAGCCTCTATAACCATGCGACTCCTCCCAGCAGCCGCCAAGCCCCGCGGAAGCGTTTTGGCCCCGGCGCTCAGGCCTGAAAAGCGCCTGTGAAATCATATTTAAGGTTGTCTCTCTTGAAGGTGCCCCCTTGGAAAAACCTCCTGCCAATGATGTTCAGCTCGGGTTTGTAGTTCAACACAAAGGCCCCGCTGGACAAAGCCGAGCGGGACCCGGGCTGGAAAAGCCCTCTTAGGTCCCGGCTAATCCATCCCCCCCGCCAGCCCGGGGGATTGTTCCCGACAGCTTGTTTTCCTTGCCCTGACCTACATAGTCAAAAAGAATCTTGTTGCACATTTTTGTTTTGTATCTGGAGGTCTCGGAGGAGCTAAATCCCCTTCTTGGCGGGGCAAGATGCGTTGTTAAACAGCGCCGGGGCCTCCAGGAAAACCATGGCGACGCGGGGACAATGAGGCCTCTATGGGCCCCGCTTGGCCGCGGGATGGGCCCGGCCTCTCCCAGCCCCGGTGGTGGGCACCAGGACGCGCCGAGCGGGCGATGAAGACGTCCACGCGCTTGGCAGGCTGTCCCCAAATAGAGTGGTCACAGCAGCGCTCCAAGACGGGATCTCTGGGAGGGGGGAAACGGCAGGAGCTCTTAATTAACCTGCTGTGGATGGGGCAGAGGTGGAGGTCGCATCCTGGGAATGCTGGGCCCTGCCGCTGAGGGTGGGTGGAGAAGGCGAGTCCTCGTCAAGGTGAGGAGATCCACGTGTGGGGAGGGAAGGGGAGAGCCTGGTTTTTAAGGAAGACAAGGGTGGGAGTGGTGTGGGAAGAGGGCATTGGACTGTGCCTTCATGGGTGGGTGGAAAGGCTAAGTCCTCGTTGCGATGAGAACATCCACATGTGATCAAGGCATGGCAGGTTCCAGTTTTTTAAGGAAAATAAGGATAGGATTGGTGTGGGAAGAGGGCATTTAGGGAACCTGGACTGTGCCTTCATGGGTAGGTGGAGAAGCAAAGTCCTCATCGAGGTGAGGAGATTCTCAGTTGAGGACGGCATGGCAGCTCCTGTTTTTTTAAGGAAAATAAGGATAGGAACAGCGTGGGAAGAGGGCATTTAGGGAACTTGGGCATTTAGGGAACATCCCTGACCTGTGGGTGAGGGATGGATGTAGAAATGCTGGGGGATGGTTGGATTTGGTGACCTTGGAGGGCTCTTCCAGCCAGAATAATTCCCTGATGCACAGCGAATTCTTGCCCTCATGGGCGGCTAGAGAAGCCAAGTCCTCATTGAGGTGAGGAGATCCTCATGTGAGGAGGCCATGGCAGCTCCTGTTTTTTTAAGGAAAACAAGGATGGGAATGAGGTGCGAAGAGGGCATTTGGGCAGCCTGGGCTGTTGTTTGCCTGTCCCTCACCCGGCTGGGAGGAGTGGGGTCATTTGTGGACACGAAGGGCTGCGGGTGGGAATTTTGGCAGTCTGGAGCCGTCACGGATGGCCGAGTTAATCCCTGTTCCTTCCCCCGCTGCCAAGGCCTGGTGGTTTCTCTTACCAATGTCTGGAAAGCACCTGGGACTCCCAGCTCTGGGAGCTTCACTCACCCAGAATAACCCTCCAAGCTCCTCAGGGCTTTGGAGACACCTCCAGAGCACTTGGAGGGTGTTGGGGTGGGCCCAGGGTGGTGAGAAATCCGTGGGGAATGGTTAGAATGACACTGGGGTTGTTTGGGGACAGAAGAACTTTGTGGTGACTTTGACCCCAAAAGTTTCCTTCTGCGATAGCTGAGAGCATCAGGCTACTGGGGTTGTCACCCATGTCCTCGAGGTGTCTCAAACCTAAAATCCCCTTCAAGATCCCCAAATTGGGGATCACAAAGCAGGAATGCTCAATGACTAATTTTATACAGCCCTGCATTAATCAATGTTCAATACTCCTAAATTAACAACGAAGTACAATCAAGTTAATGATGAAATCTTAACAGAAAAATATTAAACAAATTAATAAAACCTGCATTCATTTTTTTTTACGGAAAACTCCACCTGCCCAGGACCTCTGCCAGCTTCCAGGGAAACACCTGCTGCCTCTTCCAGCTTTTTCAAACCCCATTTGTTTTTCCTTTCCAGCTCCTGGATCTGTTCATCCAGTGGGATTGGTCGACATATTTGGCCGACTACGGACAGCCCACATGCAAGTACCTTCGTGTGAACCCCACCACAGCCCTCATCCTGCTGGAAAAGTGAGTGTGACTCCCAAATCCCAGGAGAATTTCCACCCCCATCGTGCTTTAGCAGCTCTTTCCATCCCTGTGAGCAAAGGTCTCGGCCCTGGGTGGACAGAGGGAGCTCAGATGGAAAAATCCCATTTTATCCCATTGACCCGAATCCCACATTATCCAAATCCAATGGCTTGGCTACGGGTCCTTCTTTTTATTGGCTCTTAAGCAGTTTTTCTTGTCCTACCAGAAAATTTCACTTTAAAGATGAAACTACAGCACCAAAATCCTTTAAAATGTGCTGGGCTGCAGGCAGGAGTGGCTATCCAGAATTTTTCAGTGTTTGGGCAATGCCATGAACAACTTTTGGACATGAAGTGGTCGAGCAGTTGGATCACGTTGATTCCCTTCCACCTGAGAATATCCACTCTAGAAAATTCTGTTTTATTCCATTCTATTTCTGTATTTCTGCATTTCTATTTCTTTTTATTTCTATTTTCATTTCTATTTCTATATTTTGAATTTTATTTATGTATTTCTGTTTATATTTATTTCTATTTAATTCTATATTTATTCCTATTTCTGTATTTTTATTTCCATTTATTTCCACAGTTCTATATTTATATTTCTATGTATTTATTTTAAAATTCATTTCTATTTCTATATTTATTTCTATTTCTGTATTTTATTTCTACATTTCTGTATAACTTTATTTCTATATTTCTATACTTTTATTTCTTTTTATTTCTATAGTTCTATTTATTTCTCTTTTCATTTCTATTTCTGTATTTTATTTCTATTTTATTTCTATTTCTATATTTTATTTTCTATCTATTTCTGCTTCTGTATTTTTATCTAAATTTCTACATTTCTATATTTCTATATTTCTATACTTTTGATTTTTTATTTCTATAGTTCTCTTTATTTCTATTTTTATTTCTGTATTTTATTTCCTATTTATTTCTGCTTCTGTATTTTTATCTAAATTTCTATATTTCCATACTTCCATATTTATATGTTTTTATATTTCAATTTATTTCGATTCCTCTGTTTGTATCTCTATTTCTTTCTATTTCTACCCACCCCTACATTTTCATTTCCATTTCTTTCTATTCTAATTTATTCCCGTTTCTCCCGCCTCCCTCGCGTGGGGTTCCCGGAGAGCCCCGATCCCGGTTCCATGGGGCCGGAGGAGCCTTTCGGGGCTCCCTCAATCCATCCTTTGAGGGCCGTCGTTCTCATGCTCCGCACGGCTCCATCCCAAACCCTGGAGCGGTGCCGGGAACAGCGCCCGGGGCTCTGGGGTGGCTCCTGGGGGGCTCTGCCAGTCCTGGGAGCGCTGCGGGATTTGCCTCAGGAAAAGCGGGATTTGCTTTGCCTGTCACCCTTGCCCGTGGTGGGTCTCCCAGATGATCTCCGCTGGTCCAGCTCCAAGCTGGCTTGGGAAGGATCCACTCTGCTCCTGCTCCCAGCAGACCTCCCAGGTCGTTTTCCAGCTGGTGGGACAGAGAACGAGCCAAAAAATGGGAATTTAGCGTTTTCCGAGCGGCTCCTGGCACGGGCGCTGCAGTGCTGGGTCCTGCACGGAGGAGAGGGCAGGAGGGGATCCTCATGGAATCGTGGAATGGTTTGGGTGGGAAAGGGACCTTAAAGCCCATCCTGTTCCATGGGCAGGACACCTCCCACTGTCCCAGGCTGCTCCAAGCCCTGTCCAACCTGGCCTTGGACACTTCCTGGGATCCTGGGGCCTTGAATGTTCTTCTGGAAATGTGGCCCCATCCCTAAACTTGTCACCTCCTCCTTGAGGAGAAGGAGAGACCCCAAATCACCTCAAACTGCCCCTCATGCTCTGATTCCATGGTTAATCCAACCCCAGCTGCATCCCTGGAAGTGCCCAAGGCTGGGTTGGGATGGGGTTGGAACACCCTGGGACAGTGGTGCCATGGGGGTGGCACTGGATGGGCTTTAAAGATCCCTTCCCACCCAAATTATTCCCTGGATCTCTGATTCTGTGAGCGACCTTGGGGTGTTTGTGAACTTTGTGGCTCCCTCTGTGTCACCATGGTCCAGCTCCTCTCCACCAGAGGAGAAGGACGGATGTCACAGCACCCCAGGACACCCCGAGGGCACCAGTGAGGGACACAGGGACTAAACTGAACTTAAAGGACTTTTACACCTCATGGCGTTGTTTTTAGACTGGTATTTTATGGGTTGTGTTATCCCTGGGTTATTTGGGGCCGTGGGTCAGGAATGGGTGTGGAAATGCTGGGGATGGTTGGATTTGGTGACCTTAGAGGGCTCTTCCAGCCGGGATAATTCTGTGACACACAGGGAATTCATAACCCAGCGTCCGAGGTGGGAAAGTGAGAGGTTTATTCAGAGCTAGCAGCAAACTGCTAAAATAAAGGGACACCCAAAATCTGGGAGTTTGGCCATGCAGCATCTGGGAGAGCTGGGGAATTGAGGCAGGCAGTGAGGTGGGATCGTGGCAGAGGCTGGGAAGGCGGTGGGACAGCAGGAGGGCAGCTCTGCACTCAGTGGTGTTAAAATGTCACCAAACCCCAGCCTGGCTCATTTCATAAAGTCATAAAATCCTGGGATGGTTTGGATTAGAAGGAACCTTAAGGATCATCCCATTCCCAACACATCCATGGGCAGGGACACCTCCCACTGTCCCAGGTGGATCCAAGCCCCAATGTCCAACCTGGCCTTGGGCACTGCCAGGGATCCAGGGGCAGCCACAGCAAATCTGGGAATTCCAGCCCAGCCCCTGCCCACCCTCCCAGCCAGCAATTCCTTGCCAAGATCCCAGCCCAATCTCCCCTTTCCCAGTGGGAGCCATTCCCTGGCTCCTGTCCCTGCAGGCCTTGTCCCCAGTCCCTCTGCAGCTCTCCTGGAGCCCCTCCAGGGACTCTGAGGATTCCCTGGGTTTTTCCCTTCTCCAGGGGAAAATTCCCAGCTCTCCCAGAGCAGAGGGACTGCAGAATTCTGGAATGGGTTGTGTTGGAAGGAACCTTAAGGATCATCCCATTCCCTCTCCCATCCATGGCAGGGACACCTCCCACCATCCCAGACTGCTCCAAGCCCCAGTGTCCATCCTGGCTTTGGACATTCCCAGGGATCCCCTCGGAGGGGTCTCTGTCCATCCCCCACCAGCTCTCCCGAGGCTCCTCGCTCTAGGCACATCCTCTGCCTCCCATCCCGCCGGGAATCCCGGGGGGAATTCTGAGCGGGGCCGGCTCAGCCTGTAACCTGTTCTCCTGGTTATCTGTGTCCCTTATCACCCCGGTGTCTGTGTCTCTCCCAGGATATCCCGGGTGTAAGTATGCGCTCGCTCGGGCTTTCACCCTCACCTGGCAGGGCCCCGATTGTCCGCTCTCAATGGAGCCCGAAACGCTGGAAATGCAAAGTGCCTCTGGAGCGGGGCCCTGCGCAACCCGATCCTCCCAAATGCACTAATTAGAGCTAAAAGAGGAGCTTTTACCGCGCTGCTTTCTTCCCCTCCCGGATTAATTGAGACAAAGCTCGGCTCTCTCCGAGGTGGTGTTTGTTGACAGGGGTGGGGACAGCGCCGAGCTCGCCTTTCCCTTCCTTTCACTCCTAATCCTGGGACCGGCTTCCAAGCCCGCGGTTATCCCGAGGCTCTGCTCGGAGAAATAAAACTGGGGAGCTGCACAGCCCATCCCAAATCCTGCAGGATTCTGTGTCCTGTAGGCAGCTTAATTAATTCATCATATTTAATGTTTCACTGCTTGCACCTTCACGTGGAGTCTGGAGATTCCAGCAGCTCCCAGATGCTCCCAGACTTTTCCAGACCCACCTCTGTGGGTTTTGTTATGGGCACTCCCAGTAATTCCAAAGCTCTTCTCAGGGAAAAAAATCCCATGGATCTGCACAGCCCATCCCAAATCCTGCAGGATTTTATGTCCTGTATCTTAATTAATTAATAATAGTTAGTAGCTTAGTGTTTGCACATTCACATGGTGTCTGGAAATCCCAGCAGCTCCCAGACTTTTCCAGATCCACCTCAGTGGGTTTTGTTAATGACATTCCCAGTTATCCCAAAGCTCTGCTCAGGAAAAACACCCCATGGATCTACACAGCCCAACAAGAATCCTGCAGGATTTTCTGCCCTGTTTCTTGATTAATTAATAGCTCAGTGCTTGCACCCTCACATGGTGTCTGGAGATCTCAGCAGCTCCCAGATGCTCCCAGACTTTTCCAGATCCACTTCTGTGGGTTTTGTTAATGGCACTCCCAGTTATCCCGAGGCTCTGCTTAAGAGAAATAAAACTGGGAATCTCCACAGCCCATCCCAAATCCTGCAGGATTTTGTGTCCTGTAGGCAGCTTAATTAATTCATCATATTTAATGTTTCACTGCTTGCACCTTCACGTGGAGTCTGGAGATTCCAGCAGCTCCCAGATGCTCCCAGACTTTTCCAGACCCACCTCTGTGGGTTTTGTTATGGGCACTCCCAGTAATTCCAAAGCTCTTCTCAGGGAAAAAAATCCATGGATCTGCACAGCCCATCCCAAATCCTGCAGGATTTTATGTCCTGTATCTTAATTAATTAATAATAGTTAGTAGCTTAGTGTTTGCACATTCACATGGTGTCTGGAAATCCCAGCAGCTCCCAGACTTTTTCAGATCCATTTCTGTGGGTTTGTTGTGGGCACTCCCAGCTATCCCAAAGCTCTTCTCAGGGAAAAAACCCCATGGATCTGCACAGCCCATCCCAAATCCTGCAGGATTTTCTGCCCTGTTTCTTGATTAATTAATAGCTCAGTGCTTGCACCCTCACATGGTGTCTGGAGATCTCAGCAGCTCCCAGATGCTCCCAGACTTTTCCAGATCCACTTCTGTGGGTTTTGTTAATGGCACTCCCAGTTATCCCAAGGCTCTGCTTAAGAGAAATAAAACTGGGAATCTCCACAGCCCAACTTGAATCCTGCAGGATTTTATGTCCTGTAGGCAGCTTAATTAATTAATAATATTTAATGTCTCAGTGCTTGCACCTTCATGCAGTGTCTGGAAATTCCAACAGCTCCCAGACTTTTCCAGATTCACCTCCTTGGTTTTGTTAATGGTGCTCCCAATTATTCCAAGGCTCTGCTCGGAGAAATAAAACTGGGAATCTCCACAGCCCATCCCAAATCCTGCAGGATTTTGTGTCCTGTAGGCAGCTTAATTAATTAGTAATAGTTAATGTCTCAGTGCTTGCACCTTCACGTGGTGTCTGGAGATCCCAGCAGCTCCCAGACTTTTCCAGATCCATCTCTGTGGGTTTATTTGGTGATCAGGGCTCCAGCTGCAATCCCTTTCCATCCTGATCCAGGGGTTTATCCGTCCAGCTCATCCCAACACACCCCAAGGTTTTCTCACACGGAGGGTGCGCTGCTTCCAGAACATTCCATGGACTTGAGCAGGTCCCACAGGGTGGGAGATGGCCCCAAAGGTGCCGGGATGGAAAAGCTCCAAATTCCCGGTGTGTGGAAGGGCTGGGAAGAGCTTTCCAAAATTACAGATCAGCTTCCAGCACCTCTGATGTCCCTCTGGAACCCTGAGAGCTCCCAGCCCTCCTGGAGAAGGGCTTGGAGACCTCCTGGAGCTGTTTGGGGCTCCAGGGGAGGATAATTATCCCCAAATCCTCGATAGCAGGACCTGGGTGACTCCAAACTCCACTTCCCATTGGCACAATCACTCCCTGGTTCTCCTGGAGGAGCAGCTGCCAGCCTTCTGTGGCTGAGAAATAGGGAAAAACAAACAAATCCCAATTTTTTGATGACTGGAAGTGCTCCAAGCTCTCCTGTTCCTGTTGGGAGAGCAGCTCCGTCTCTGGTAACCCCAGTAAATTCCCTTTGGGATAAAGCTGTTATCCTGGATCCCAGTTCCAAGCCTGGTGTTTTTGGGAACATTTCAGATTCCCTGTGGCTCTTTCGAGGAGATTGAAGCCTGGAAAACCTTGAATGTTTGTTTGTGTTCCAGAAGTTTGGAGAGGTTGGGATTACACTCAGTTGACTCCAGACCCTCGGGATGATCCAGTGCCAGCTTCCCAGGGATCATCAGCACTGTGTCCTTGTCACTTCAGTGCTTCCTTTAGGTCCCCACTGCCAAAAACTGGGATTATGGGATGCATCCAAAGCCCTCAGTCTCTGCCAGATCTGATTTGCCCAGAAAATCTTTTACAAATTGGGATAATTTGGAAGAGCCGAGCCTCAGCAGGTTGGATTTTTGGGAGGTTGTGCCTTCAGGAGCTGCTGGAAGGTTGATCCTGGTGGGATTTTTTTTCCCTTCTCAGCACCCTTGGGAAGTGTCCCAAGCCTTGTTCCCCCCAAAATATGGATTTGGGAATTCAGGAGTGCATGACCCCCTCCCAGCTTTGCCCCCAACTCACCTCCTGCTCTGCTGGGCTCTGGATTTATGGAGACCTCCTGGAGACACCATGCTCCTTCCAAACAGCTGGATTCCTTCCTGGAATGGGAATTATTCCATGTTGTATTTAATATAAATTATATACATTTATATAATTTGTATTTTTTATTCATCGGGGAAAAATGGGATAGTGGCAACCCCCATGGCAGGGGGTTGGAAATGGATGGGATTTAAGGTCCCTTCCAACCCAAACATTCCGTGATTCCCTGGAATACTTTATAAAATTTAAATTCACAACTCCAGACCTTCCCAGCCTCCTCTAAAGCTGCATCTCGTGCACGCAAGTTTTAATTAAAAAATCTTAATTCTGTGGATTTCATGCTGATTTCCAAATTTCCTCCTCAAATTCCATCACCACCACAGAAGATGACGTGGGGATGGAGAAATCCCTGCTTGGAAGAGGGATCCACATGCAGGATTCAGGATTTCCTGCATTTGGGAATTAGGGAGAGACCCCAAAGCGGTGTTGATTGGGAATAAAGGGGTTTAAAGCAAAAACGCCTGAAAATTTAAAAATAAAAATTTGTGTAGATCCTGGAAATTCCGTGTGCTCCTTTTAGACCACGGGATATTCCCAATCCCTGTTCCATAACCTGTTTGTGCTCCGTGCAGGATGCGGGACACCAGCAGGAAAAACAACGTTTTCGCCCAATTCCGGAAAAACGAGCGGGACAAGCAGAAGTTGATCGACACCGTGGCCAAGCAGCTGCGTGGCCTCATCAACAGCCACCACTCCTGAGGGGCTCGGGATCTCCATCCCGTGGCCTGGACTTCGGGAATCTCGTTGGGAGAGAAGATTTGTATTTTTTTATTCGCCTGGAAAGTCTCCGCGGAGCCTCCCCCCCGACGGCAAAACGGTCCCGGTGGAACAATCCTGGGAAAAAGAGGTGGTGGCAGGAGTCTCCTGGATAAACTCCTATTTTCAGGGGTTTAGGAAGTGATGGGAATTCTTGGAGCCTGGGAGAAGTTCGCACCCGGACTGGGTTTTTTGTTTTTGTCAAAGCCAAATTGAAGGGATCATCCTGCCTTCCTACTGTTAATTTATTCCCTTGGAAAACTGAGAAATCTGGGAAGAGCCGTGGGTTCTCTGGGCAGAGGGAAGAGGGTCACCCTGAGTGTGTCCTGTGATTTGGATTTAGGTAGGAAAAGGGATTTCCTAGGGGTTTTTTTCTCCTCTTTTCCCCCTCCACGGGCTGATTTCCATGTTAGCCTGCAAATCCCTGGAATCGTGACCCTTTCCCACATATCCATAACCATCCCTGAGCTCCACTTCAGGACCTGCCAGGGGCTGTGGGATCATGGAGAAAGGCTTGGAGCAGCCTCCTTGATCAGATTTGGGAAGGCACAGCTGAAGGATAATCTGGGAATGTGTCCTGTGGCAGTACTGTGGGGCTGGGATGCTGCTGGACACATCCATGGATAGGGAACGGGAAGGGATGGATGCTCACAGGGATGAGGGGAAGGCACAGTGGGATCTCCCAGTGTCCAGGAGGGGTTTTTCCCTCTGTTTTCCATGCTGGTGTCCCATCCTCCCTCTGCTCCTGATGGCTCCATGGGGAAAAGCTTCCCTCAGTCACCCTGGTTGGGCCTGGACCAGTGGGAATTTCCTGGACACATCCATGGATGGGGAGCAGGAAGGATGGATGCTCTACAGGGATAGAAGGAAGGCACACTGGGATGTCCCAGTGTCCAGGAGGGACAGATTCCCAGAGAGGGAAGGATTTTCCCTCTCTTTGCCATGCTGGTGTCCCATCCTCCCTTTCCTGCTGATGGCTCCATGGGGAAAACTTCCCTGGGAAGTTTTGGAGCTGGACCAGTGGGAATCTCCTGGAGCGGTGGGAGATTCCCCATGGAGCAGCGCTCCAAAGTGCCTGTGGATAAAATTCTCCCTGTCCTGAAGGTCCCCAGAAATCCTCTGCTCAAACCAGGTGGCCACCAACAGGATTTAATCCCAGGATTCCACTTCCAGAGGGGGATTTTTGCCCTTCTCATCTTGCCTCTAGTTCCTCACATTATCCAGCCACATTCCCAAACCCTCAAAGGGAATTCCGATCTCCCTGGTGGTTGTTGCAGCCCTGAGCTGCTGCTCCTGTGCCCATTCCCAACCCTCTGGATGCACCAATCCAGAGGTTTTTCCTTCCCGCCTTGCTCCTCAGCAATATTTTGGGGTTGGTTTTCATTTGGAGAAGGTTCCTTTGGCTCCATCCCAAAATTAAACGGGAACACGGTCAGGAATGACCCCCTGGAGCTCCTGGGCTGTCCCAGCCATCTCCAGCTACAGGGACCAAGGGATTGTTTTCATTAATAAGAGGGAAAATTTGTAATTCCTTGGATTTGGAGAGGGATCGGGGGTTCCTTGTGAACTCCTCCTGTCGGGATATGGAAGAGGAATGATGGGAAAAGCAGCAGGTGAAGGAAAGTTGGAGTCAGCGTGGCCAGAAAGGGATCAGCTTTGGAGACACCTCTGGAAACGACCCAGAGGGACAAGGGATGGGAATTCCGGGAGTGGGATGGAGAGGGAGCAGAAACCCCGGGACACAGGGAAGGAATTTTGTGCTGCCATCCTGAAATTCCATTTTCCACTGCTATATTGCCCTCCATGAGGTATTCCCACAAAAAAATCCCCAGCAAAACCTAATTTCAGATGTTCCAGGTGGCTCCCACCCTTCCCAAATCCACGCTGGATCCCCTTCCCATCTCCCTGATTCCAGGAAAAGCAGCCTGGGATGGGTTTCCTCGCTCCTTCAGGGTTTTTTTTTTCGAAAAACCAGGATTGGGATCCTCCAAACCAGCTCCTGGCACTCAGGATTTGCTGCTGGAGAAGTCAAATCCGGCCAAGGGAGAGATTCTGGGAGTTCCTGATCTCGGGAGGTCAAGAGCCGGAACCGCAAGTCAGAGCCCGGGATGAAAAATGGGATTTTGGGACTCTGGTCCCAATTAACTTTTTGTTCTGAGAGATGTTCCATCACTTCCAAGCAAAATTAATCTTTTAAACAGATTGCCCCAAAAAAAAGGCCCTGGAAGACATCCCAAATCCCCTCTCAGTCTCTTCCTAATGATGGGTGTCCTCCGACACGGATGGAATTGCTTAGGAGGGAAAAGTCACTGCAGGGAATTTAGAAGGGGGGTGGGAAACAGGGACACGACCCAAATCCGAGATTTCCAGATTCCCAGAGTGAATTATGCTGTTCTCACACCTCGCTCCACATCCACTGAGCATTCCTTAGTGGATTTTATTTTTTAAGAAAAGAAAATTGGATCATCCCATAATTTTTCCCATCTCCAGCAAATATATTCCAGCAGCAGTGGGGAAAAATTATATTAAAACTCAAATTTGGCTTTCCAAGAAGCTTCTTTCCTTCTTCAGGAGTTGTCAGGCATTCCAGGAGTTGGGAATTATCCCATAAAAGGTGTCCAGAGTGGGAATTTTCAGCCCAACCCATCTATGGGATGTTTTCCCTGAGCCACCAGCCCCTGGGATGTGGGAAAGGAGGGGTTTTCCTGGGATTTTTTGAGTATTCCTGGGGCTGGAGTCCAAGCCAGTTGCTCCCAGGGATTTTTGCACTTTGTTCCGGATCCAATCCCAGCTCCCGCTCGGATGGGGACAGGAGGAGTTGGGATGATGCTGTTTTGGGGTTGGTTTCTCCAGAATTGGCTGCTTTGGGGAAGGTGGAATTTCGGACAGGAGCTGTGGGAAGGGTCGTGGTGGCCTCAAATTCCTTGGAAGTGAGGCTGGGACAGAGCTGTGGCTGCTCTGGGGACATCTCTGCTGTCACGTCCCTTGTGACGAAGTTTTGGGATCAAATTCCAACCAGAACCCAAATCCCAGGCAGAGATTCCAACCAGGACCCAAATCCCAGGCAGAGATTCCTCACCCTTGGGTGTCTCCTGCCTCCGCTGGGCTTTTCATGTTATTTCTGGGTTGGGTTTGGTGCTTTTTGGGGCCTTGGAGGGGTTTGGAGCATCCAAACACCATCCCACACTCCAGTTGGGTTTATGTCCCTTGATCCCGCAGGATTTTTGGGATCTCTGTCTCATTTTTCCTACAGCTCCACAGGGCTGGAGACCCCGCGTATCCCCCCTGGCACAATTCCATATTTATCCCACTGCTGGCAGCTCCAAGGGAAGATAAATCCCATCCCAGGATGATCCCAGCTCTGCTGTCCACTGGGAACGCCGTGGATCGGCGGGAAGCAACCAGAACACACCGGGATTGGCTGGGATTCACCCCAAAAATTATGGGATGGTGCAGGGGGGGTTGTTTCACCCCAAAGCTGCTGCTGCAATCTCCAGCCCCTCTCTTGCCCCCAGGGCTGGATTTGGGAAGCTTTCCCCAAATCCAGAGAGCTGGGATCCATCCCCACCTGCAGCTTCCCAAAAATTCCATGGGCAGCTCTGGAATCCTGTCCTATCCAAGCTGCTCCCTGCCTTGGCTCATCCCTCAGATTCCGTTTTACCAGGAAGACCCCCACACTCCCATCCCATCCCATCCCATCCCATCCCATCCCATCCCATCCCTCCCATCCCATCCCATCCCATCCCATCCCATCCCATGGATCCCATCTCATCCCATGGATCCCATCCCATCCCTGTCCACCGGGGTTGCCTTTTCCCGTTGATTTTGGGGTGGAAGGACCTGATTTTGGGAACCGAAGTGGTGAAAACAGCTTTTTTTGCACAAGTTGTTGCACAATAAGGGGGAAATTTAGCAAATTAGGTTTAACTTTAAAGGGAATTTTGTTGTTGGTTTGTTTTTTGGTTTTCTTTAAAACTCGCTAGCAGAGCTACTGATTCCAAGAGGAAAAAGAGCTGGAATGGTTGGAGAGAAAGGACTGCATGGTTTACAGGTTCAATTCTGTTAGAAATTAGCATGTTGGACATTTATCCTGGTGTAATTCCAATTAAACAAATACAGCATTTAACTGTTTCATTAACGACTCGTCTGGCTCTGTGCATCCCCGGGAAAAACCTGATCCCTGAATCCCATAAAATTCCACATCCTCTTTGGACACCTGGCTGCTGCTGGAACACCTAGGTTTATGGGGGATCCAGGGGCAAGAAAATCCCTGGATGAGTGGTGGATTCCACCTTCCCTCATTGCCCTGAGCAGAGACCAAGTTTCGCCCAAATTTTGGGGGATTTTAATTGG
This sequence comes from Zonotrichia leucophrys gambelii, assembly GCF_028769735.1. Classification (NCBI taxonomy): domain Eukaryota; kingdom Metazoa; phylum Chordata; class Aves; order Passeriformes; family Passerellidae; genus Zonotrichia; species Zonotrichia leucophrys. The sequence continues at coordinate 71,348,125 of NC_088173.1, forward strand.
TTTCTACCAAAAAATTCCTCCCTGGGAAGGCAGAGAGGGGCTGGGCTGGAATTCCCAGATTTGCTGTGGCTGCCCCTGGATCCCTGGCAGTGCCCAAGGCCAGGTTGGACAATGGGGCTTGGATCCACCTGGGACAGTGGGAATTGTCCCTGCCCGTGGAACTGGTTGGGATTTAAGGTCCCTTTTCCACCCAAACCATTCCAGGATTCTGGAGATGGGGAAATTTTATAGAATGGCTCAAGCAGATGATGTGGGGTTTGTGTAGGATGAAGGATTTAGGGAATATCCATGGGATGGCAAAGATTCCTGGATGGCTTGGATTCCATGAATTCCTCTAAATCCCCTTTTTCAGCCATTTATTCTTGGTGGTTTCTGGCAAATCCTGGGACAGGGATTCCCAGATGTTAATTTGGAACAGTGGGAAGGAAAATGTTCCCTGGAGATTTTGGTGACTTCACCTCTGCCAGGGGCCTTTCCCCACAGGAGAGGGCAAAAGGAGAGTGGGAATTTGGGAAAATCATGGATTTAACCAGGATATTCCTGGGCATTTCCTGGTAATGGAAAAAAGGTAAAAAATTCCATGTCCTCCCTCAGCAGCTCCAGGGAGGACCCAAAAGTCCAGGAATCCCCCCAGTGCCTGGGATAAGGACCTTTGTGTCACCCCCATCCCCTTTTCCAGGTGAATTTCGGGATGCTCCAGGTGGGAGATGGAGATGTGGGGATTGGACGTGTTCAGTCCCAGCACTGTGAGACCTTGGTGGGAGATGGTGGGAAGAGATCTCGGATCATCCTGGATCTGTGGATCCCAGATCGTACTTGATCAGTGGATCTCAGGTCATTTTGGATTAATGAATCTCAGACTGTCCTTGATCAGTGGATCTTGGATCATCCGGGAACAGAGGATCCTGGACCTTCCTGGATCTATGGATCTTGGATCAGCATGGATCAATGGATCTCAGACTTTCCTGGGTCAATGAATCTTGGATAATCCTGGATCAGTGGATCTCAGACTGTCCTGGATGTGTGGATGCTGGATCATCCTGGATCAGGGAGTGCAGCACGGGTGGGTTTTGGGGCACGGATTTGGGATGCTGCAGTGTCACCGATGTCACCCTGGGTGTGGCCAGGCCCTGGATCAGTGCCCGGAGCGGGGCCAGACCTCAGCAGGGCCCTGTGGCTCCCCTGGGCTGGCTCTGCCACCAGCTCTGTCACCCTCGTGTCCTCGGAACACGCCTCGTGTCCTCCCTGTCCCCCCCTCATGTCCTCCCTGTCCCCCCTTGTGTCCTTGGGACACCCCTCGTGTCCTCCCTGTCCCCCCCTCGTATCCTCCCTGTCCCCCCTCACGTCCCCCCAGCCCTGAGCCGCTGTTCCAGCCCCAGGGATGCGTTGCCAGCCCAATTTTCACCAAACCATGGAATCATGGAATATCCTGGTGGGAAGGGACCCACAGAGATCACCCAGCCCTGCTCCTGCCCCTGCCCAGGACACCCCACGAGCCACCCCAAGCAGGGAGGTTTTCCTTCCCTCCTGGTTTTCCCTGATCCTGGGAAACAAACGTTTTCCAGCTGCTGCTCCTGCACATTCCTTTCTGGCTGCCTCTGTCCCCTCGTGCCCTGACCTCAGTTCACCTCCTCACCTCCTTCCCAGTGGGATCAGCCGAGGCTGCGGGAGGTGGAGCTGCCAGGTGAGTCTGACTCCTCCAGGTGGGATTTGCCTCCTCCAGGGAGCCCCAGGAATGCGGCAGGAGGAGGTTTGGGATGTTGGGAGATGCCCTCACCCCCCTGTGGGGTGGCTTTCCCATCGTGTCCCACGGGCAGGGACTGAAAGACGGCAGGAATGGGTGGGATCTTGGCAAGGAATTCCTGGCTGGGAGCGTGGGGAGGGGCTGGGCTGGAATTCCCAGATTTGCTGTGGCTGCCCCTGGATCCCTGGCAGTGCCCAAGGCCAGGTTGGACATTGGGGCTTGGAGCCACCTGGTCTCACTGAAGGTATCCCTGCCCATGGAAAAAGTTATAACGAGATGGAATTTAAGTTCCCTTCCAAACCATTCTGAAATTCCACGAGTTCTTCTGCCATGGCTCCAAAACCACCTCTCACTGAAGGTGTCTTTGCCCATGGATAGGGTTGAAATGGGATGGGAATTTAAGTTCCCTTCCAAACCATTCTATAATTCCAAGATTTCTTCTGCCATGGCTCCAAAAACACCTCTCACTGAAGGTGTCCCTGCCCATGGATGAGGTTGGAATGGGATGGAATTTAACTTCCTATCAAAACCATTCAGTAATTCCACAATTTCTCCTGCCATGGCTCTGGAAACACCTGCAGTGGAAGGGATGGGCCGGTGGCCGCTGGATCGGGACCACCGGGGCTCTTGGAGCGAGGAGTGCGAGGCAGAGGTGGCAGCAGGAAGCTGATAAGCCCCAGCTGTCACCACTTGCCCGCGGAACCGGGGAGAAGGAGGCTGTGGGAGCAGATCCCAGATAGGCTGGCTCGCGATAAGGAGCGCGATAAGGCCGAGATAAGGCAGGGAGGGCTGGACGGGCTCCAGGAGGAACCGGAGCGGAGCTGGTGAGAAATGCGGGCACGGCAGGTGGGGCAGCGCATCCGGGTGGGAAACGGGGTCACGGGAATTCGGGAGAGGGTGAGGATGGTCCGGCCAGGTGGCACCAAAATGAGGATGGTGAGGGGGAAAATCAGGATTGGGATAAACAGGAATTTCCTCCTTCCCTCCGCGGTGTTTCCCGGTGGGAAGAGAGGAGACAGGAATCCCCCCCATCCAACCATGCCCCACGTGTCCCCAGCCCCGCTAATTGCATTCCGTGGGGCACTAATTGGATGATTGGATCAAAGGCGGGAGCCCATCCATATCTGCCGGGCGCTGGATGCGATTACCCGGGAGCTCGCATCCATCACCGCCGCCCCTCCCTGACCCAGCGGGGCCCGCGCAGGTACCGAGCCCCCATCCCAAATGGGATTTGGCTCCCGAAAGGTTCAAGGCAGGCGGCGGATGACAAATGACGGCGGTGCCGCGTCCGCCGGGCGCTCATTCATCCATCTCCCGGGGCCGGCCCGGGATGCGGGCGCTGCCGGCGGGGACCATCGCTCACTGTCACCGCGACGTGCCGAGTGTTAAAGACCCCCCGGCGGGGCACGGGGCGCTCGTTTGTATTCATTAGCACCGGCCGCAGATGTGGAGGAGGCTCCGAGCGCTCCTCGGCTCTCGGGGCAGCCGTGACACCTCGGTCCCCTCGCCTGGTGACACCGCGGACTTGTTGCTGCCGTCGGAGGAGCGCGGTGCTGGTTGTCCTCCGGCCACAGCCCTGGAAAAGCCATCCCGAAGGGCCGGGCTGGTCCTGGGACATCTGGAATGAGCCCGGATTTGTCTTTTCCCTCTCTCGAGGCTCGATGTGGTGGCCCCGGGGCTGTGCAGGGCACGGGATGCTCCGTCCCCGCAAGAGCAGAAATTTGGGAGCAGCCGCTGACTCGGTGCCCCTGGATGGAACCGTGGCTGTTGGAGACAGGAATTCCCAGCTAGAATTTCCTAGGTGGAAATTTCATTTCTTCTAGCCTTCACAGCCTGGACTGTGAAACCCCTCCCGTGCCTCTTTTTGGGAACAGACAGGGATAAGTCTAGGAAAAATCCCCTTAAATCCTTCTGTTCCGAGGACAGGATATAGGGAAAAGTAAAAAAAAATGGGATTTTGGGGCAGAGCATGATCCAAGAGCCTGAGAACCTGAGCTGAGCATTCCCTGAGTGTCCATGATGCCCAACCCCATCCCCTTCCCTGCTCCAAGGAATCCTCCTTTCTATGGAAAGGCAATAGCCTGAAGGATCCAGGACCTTCCAAAAAAAGGTCCAGGAAAAAAAAAACAATGGGAATTCAACCTTGATGTGATTGGTTGGGAATTTTGCTGTTTGATGGGGTCCAGCTGGGGTTTCCTGAGGTGATCCAAGGGTCCTGGAGCTTGGGTCCCTTTGGGTCATCCGTGGCTCAGCTGATGGGGAAGGTCCATCTCGGGAGGGATCTCTGCAGCATTCCCAGGCTGCAATCCCTGAGGAGTCTGAGCTTGGGAAGGAAGCACAGCAATTCCCAGGGGGAAGGGTGGCTGCAGCCAGCCAGGGGGTGGAAAATCCGCCTTTGTTTTCTTTATGGAATCATGGAATGGTTTGGCTTGGAAGGGCCCTTAAAGCCCAACCCCGTGGCAGGGACAACTCCCACCATCCCAGGGTGCTCCAAGCCCTATCCAGCCTTTTGTTTCCAAGGGCCTGGGCTCACCTCATCCATCCCCAGCATCCCTGGAAGTGTCCAAGGCCAGGCTGGAGAGGGCTTGGAGCACCTGGGATGGTGGGAGGTGTCCCCGCCATGGCAGGGCTGGGAATGGGATGGGATTTAAGGTCCCTTGGAGCACGTAAGTCCCTCTAGGGAAGGGCTCTGGGGAATTCCCTGAGGGGGAAAGATCCTGAGCATTCCACAGTCCCCTCCATCCCAAACAATTCTACAATCCCATGGCTGGGAAAAGGCAGCTCCAGACAGAGGGGATGCAGATCCAGCTCATCCCTAAGGGAATGCTGGGCACACACTTGGCCTTCAGGGCCACCTCCTGCACATTTGGGCACCAAAACTCCCCCGTGGCCACCAAGACAGGCAGAAAATCCCCAGGGAATGAAAAACCCTGGGCGTGATCCCACCCACCCCGAAATCCATGATCAGCTTTCCCGCCCGGCTCCGTCTTGGGATCTCTCACTGCTCAGAGTGACCCTGAGAAATGTTGGAAAGACTCTTTTCCCAGCCCTGTGCTTGAAGGACGAGTCAGAGCTCTTCAGTTCTCGGTCTCAAGGTTGTTTATTTTCTATAAAACATTATCTATATCTTATATTATTATATTATTAATATTATATTATTAATAGTATAATATTTATAAGATAATATTAATATTATCTATATTTATATTATCTATATTTATATTATCTATATTATCTTATCTATAAAATATTTTCTCCTGCCCTGCCGAGCTCCGCTCAGCAAGACAGCCCAGGACACTCTGCCTGCCCCAGGTCAGTGTTATCTTTTTATACTAAAAACTATGTGTAGAATATTTACAATTGCTTCCCAATACCTGTCCCCCATGTTAGACAGTGAGCTTCTACTCTAAACCAACCCAAAAGTGCCACCATCACAGCAGGAGATGGAGGCCAAGAACAAGAAGGAGAAAGGCTGGAAATGCCCAGGTTCCTCCATCTTGCCCCCTGAATCCCCATCCTAAAAACCCCAAAATTCTACTTTTCCAAAATTCTACTTTTTCCACACCCTCAGGCCGCTGTTATCTTTTTATACTAAGAACTACCTGTACTTTATTCACAATAATTTTCCAATACCTATCTCCTGTGTTAGACAGTCTGTCTCTAAACCAATCCAGAAGTGCCACCATCACAGCAGAAGGTGGAGGACAAGAGGAAGGACAGGACAGGCCCAGATTCCTCCATTTTGCCCCCCAAACACCCATTCTAAAACCCCAAAAATCTATTTTTTCACCCCGTGATAAATTCACTATCATTCTACTCAAACCCTTGTGGCTTGCAGATCTTAATCCAAGGTTGGTAATTCGCTCCGTGGGTCATAACCAAACCCACAGGGGCATTCTGGGCTCTGTTCCAGGGTCTCTGAGCCCCCTGGCAGGGGTCTGGGCTGCCCAGGACAGACAGAGGGATGTCCTGGGTTCCGACAGCCCCGGTGCTCCCCGGGCTCGGGGGAGGTTTGGGATCTCTGCCTGGGGCCTGCGGGGACACGCCAGGGTCGATAGGATCTGGCTGGGCTCTGGCTCCCAGCTGCTGGAAGGAGGCTTGGGATGAGAAGATCTTTCAGGTCCTTTCCACCCCAAACCCGAATTCTGTGACTCACGCTCCTCTGGTTTTGTTGGAAACCCATCCCGGGCTTGGACGGGGAGTGGGGAATGTGTCAGGGCTGGCCTGGTGGGGTTAGCAGGGCGAGATTTCCCCAGCCCTGACCCCGTTTCACACCTGCTGGGATAATTCCCAGCCTTGGGATTCTTTCCTGGGGATGGGCCGGAGCAAAAGCCCCGGGGCTGTGTCTATCCCAGCAAATTAAGCAGTTCCAGGCTTCAGACACCAATTATCCTCATGGTTTAATTATTAAATTATTGCCCAGGTGATTCTCGGGCACGGCTCTGGACTGTGCCCGGAGCATTCCTGAGGGGCAGGAGGGATTTGGCTCCCTGTTTTTGTGGAGGTCATCCAGTGGGTGAAGGTTTGACCTCGCCAGGTGTCCTCGGGGCTGGAGGATGATCCCAGACTCTTCCATGATCCCAGAGGAGATGTGCCATGGCCAGCCAGGCCCAGCTTTCCCAAACTCAAGTCCTTCCAGCTTGGATATTTTCCACATGTGCAGCCCTGAATTCCTAAGGGAGAGTGATTCTAATTGCAAATAGTAATTTGCATTATTTTATTTTATTTTATTTTATTTTATTTTATTTTATTTTATTTTATTTTATCCCAGAAGACTCCTTTTTGCTGATTAAGCCATGCCTGGACCAGCTGGGCTTGTCACCAGGGAGGGCTTCGTTCCTGGAGCAAAGACAGGGAGAATCCCTCATTTTTTTTTGAGAATCCCTCAGTTTTTCCAGCTGATTTCCAGCTGGGAAAGGAGAGTTTGGAGCAGCCTGGTCTAGGGGAAGGTGTTGGTGCCCATGGATGATCTGTGAGGTCCTTCCAGCACAAACCATTCCATGAAAACTGATTCCTTCCCAAAACTGTGATCCCACAGTGCCTGTGTCAGCTGGCACTGGAAGAGCCTCCATCGTTATCCCAGCCTCCATCGTTATCCCAGCCTCCATCGTTATCCCAGCCTCCATCGTTATCCCAGCCTCCATCATTGTCCCAGCCTCTCCTTCCCTCCCAGCCTCTCTTGCTCCCTTGGCACTTTTGATCCTCCCCGTCTGCCCGGGAGTGCGATGATGGGCGGGGGAGATTTGCATGTTGGAATTCCAACCAGGAAGTTCCCTGGCGCAGGGGGGGACGGATTCCTCCCCCACTTTGGGGTTTTTTTTGGTTTTATTTGTTTTTCCGGTCGCCCTGGGGACAGCCTTGGGTGTTTCCCCTTTCCAAGGGCGCTACTCGAAAGCAGGTGGAGGTGACGTGGGACATCCGTGACCCGGGGGTGACCCTGCCCGCGTTCCCAGATGGATAAGCCGGTGACTAAGGCACATCCTGGCTTTCCTGAGACACACCCAGCTGCTTGGATCCCTCCTAAATGATATTTTCCAGCCTCTCTCTCTCTCCCCACCCTCCAGGAGAAATTCCTCCCAAGGAAAGCTGAGGGTGTTTGTTTGGGGGCCATGCTGAGGGAAACACCAAAAATGATGGAATGGGGAAGGAGTGAGCTGGGAATGCTTTGACCATCCCGGTTATTTGGTGCCAATGATCCCAAATTTTGGGCTGTGGTGCTGGAGCCAGTCTGGGATTGGGCTGCTGGGAGACCAGAGGGGTCTGGAATGGCCAAGTAGAGAGGATCCCAAATTCTGCAGTTGTTTGGTTGAGGAAAACGTTTTCCAGCAGCCTCCAAATCCATCACAGAATGCTCTACCAGGAATTGGCTGGAATGAGATCCAGAGGGATTGGGATTGAGGAGGATGGTGGGAATGGGATGGGGGCACTGGGGATGCAGCACTCTCCAAGGGTGAACAACCAACAGCTCTGCTCGTGAGGGCAGGTGAAAGAAAAAGAAGGGGTTTTTTTGTTTTTTTCTTATTCTTCCTTATTCTGTTTATTATTTATTATTATTATTTTATTATTCTATAATATAATTTATTATTTTCTATTATTATTATTTTTACTATTTGTTTTCTTTTATTATTCTGCGGGACCTTCTGCAGCTTGGATTGTGAGGGCAGGTGAGAGAAAAAGGAATTTTTATTATTTTTATTTATTTTTTTGCTTTTATTATTCTGCAGGACCTTCTGCAGCTCCAATTGCAAAGGCAGGTGAGAGAAAAAGGAGTAAAAATGAGTTTTTCTAATTTTTATTTATTTTTTTCTTCTATTATTCCATGAGATCTTCTGCAGCTCTGATCACAAGGGCAGGTGAGAGAAAAATGGGTGTTTTGGTATTTTCCTTGTTCTCTCCCATTTCTCAGGCCCAGGGGTGAGGCTTTAGCTACAGGAAGGACTTTTTGCAGGAGTCTGCTGCGATTTGGACATTTTCAGGTCTGGGGACCTTTGTGAGTCCAGAGCAGAGCCCAGATCCGGCCAAGGATGGCTGAGTGAGGTTTAACGATGTCGTTTGGGTAATTAGACAGAAAAAGGTCCTTGCCAGGCACCAGGAGGGGAGGGGAGGGCAGAGCTGATGTGGCTGTTAATCCCATAAACCAGGGAAAATCCAGGCAATAACTCCTGTGGGAGCAGCCTGTAAAACGCTGGGAGAGCAGCGCTGCTCCCAATCCATCAATTTTAGTGCCAGAATTCCCTGCTGGATGTGCTTGCTCCTCTCCAGGGAGGGTTTGCTGCTGGGGACGGGCCTGAGGGGTCACCCCTGGCTCCACAGTTCTGTCACCCTGGCTGGGGCTGGAGCCTGGAGGATGCCAAAGGGAAATCGAGGGGGAAAAAAATCAGAAAAAGTGATCCCAAAGTTGTGACGAGAAGGAATAACACCCAATTCCCTCATTTTTGGGAAGTTTCTGCTCCAAGGAGCCCTCGGCTAGGGCTGGAGCCTGGAGGGTGGCCGAGGGTGCCAAAGGGAAATCAAGGGGGAAAAACATCCGAGAAAAACGATCCCAAAGTTGTGATGAGAAGGAATAGCACCCAATTCCCTCAGTTTTGGGAAGTTTGTGCTCTGAGGAGCCCAAATCCCATTTCCTCCTCTAATTGTGGGTGAGGGATTCGTCTCAGCCAGCTTTAGATCCCTGGAATCTTCCCAGAGCTGAAAGACAGGAGGTGCCTCTCCCACCTGTGGGATTTTAGGTGGCCAGGTCGGGGTGAGGGCACTGAGGGAGCCCGGACAGGTGGAATATCTGTGTCCAGCCAGGAGAAATGTTTGGGAATCTCGGTGTCTTCCCAGTGGATGTCCTGGCTCAGCCAGGGATTTTCCCAGTCTCCCTTTTCCCAGCCCAGAGTGGATCAGCCAAGTTCATCCCTCCTTATCTTTCCTACTGCCCTGGCTGTGCCAGGCCATGAGGCACTTCCAGGAGATCCATCCCATCCCATCCCATCCCATCCCATCCCATCCCATCCCATCCCATCCCATCCCAGCCCATCCCATCCCATCCCATCCCATCCATCCCAGTCCATCCCATCCCTCCCTTTCCATCCCATGATCACCAATTCCCATCCATCTCCATGCCCTGCTTCCACCATGGGCACTTCCAGGAGATCCATCCCATCCCATCCCATCCCATCCCATCCCATCCCATCCCATCCCATCCCATCCCATCCAGGCACTTCCAGGATCCATCCCATCCCATCCCATCCCATCCTTCCATCCCATCCCATCCCATCCCATCCCATCCCATCCCAAGGCACTTCCAGGAGATCCATCCCATCCCATCCCCAGGTCACTTTCAGGAGATCCATTCCATCCCATCCCAACACACTTCCAGGAGATCCATTCCATCCCATCCCAGGGCACTTCCAGGAGATCCATCCCATCCCAAGGCATGGTCACTTCCGTGGCAGGACAGCTCCTGTCCTGCTGAGCCATGTATCTTGGGCGAAGATGCCTCTGTCTCTGAGAGTTCCAGGGAATCCCAAAGAGCCATCCTGGAGCAGATGCCTCATTTATGGACCCACATGGGTGGTATGGAACCCCCGCCCTTGCAGCAGAGTCCCAGTGTCACTTTTCCATTGGGATTCCTCAAGGATGCTGTCCCCTTCCAGGTGGCATCACTTAGATGTCAAGAGAACTCCTCTGGACAGGCACTGGGAGATTTTTCCGGGAGCTGCTGATGGTTTTCAGAAGGAATTTGGAACCTCTGGTCATTCCATGACCCCAGGAGTGTCTCCCAGGAATGTCCTTCATGGGAAGAGGCAGGACAGTGTCCAGGGAGGAAGTGGGACATCCCTGAGGACAGCAGCAGCCACATCTGTCCCTCAGCATCCCAGCGAGGTTTGGAGGGGATTTGAGGGGACTTTCCTGGGAGGAAACCTCGGGAAGGGCAAGGAGGATGAAGTGCCTTTCCCAAAATTATCCCCCCTACCCAAAATCGGACCTCTAAACAGGCAGTGCAAGTTGGGAATGTGGGGATTTGGGATGGGGGCTGAGCTTCTTTCATCCCTTTAAGATCCTTGAGCCACAGAATCATGGAATCATGGAATGTGCTGAGTGGGAAGGGACCCCAGGGATCACCAAGTCCAACTCCTGGCCCTGCCCAGGATCATTCCCAAGTCTCCCACTCCACCTTCTGCCTGTCTGACAGGGCTTCTCCTCTTTCATCTCCCTCCCTGATGGAATCTCCTGGCACAAATTTGTTTTTTCCTCGTCTCTCCCCACCGCTCTCCTGGAGCTCTGCTTCCGTGAAGGAGCAGAGAGGAGGGAAATCCCCCCAAAATCCCATTTTCCCTCCACCCAGGGCAGGTGCTGAGTGGGATCCCAGCTCCCTGCTCGGGTGTGTGGGCCGGGAATCCAGGGAAAAAGGAACAGTAGCTTTTTCTCTCCCCGGCTACGCCGACGTGGTGATCAGAGGAGCTGGCCAGAGTCCTAATGAAGATAAATGAGTATTCCCACTCCTCCAGCTCTTCCAGCTTTTATTGATGGGCTGTGGGGTGAAAGGCGAGGGCCGGAATGCTCATTCCAGCCGACGTCACGGGCTGGGGTGGAGGGGAAGGTGCAGGGAAAAGCGCCTGGTGCCGGGAAGTTCCTGCACCATGAGCACGCTCCAAGGCTTTACAAGGCTTCCTCCATTCCTTCCCCATCCATCACTTCCCGGGATCCCTTTGTAAATGCAAATTGCACTTTGATAGGAATAATGCACTGAGCCCCATTAGTGTCGGGTAATGGGGAGGGTGATTTTAACGCCATCCTTCTTCAAACAAGGCACCCAGGAGCTGCTCTGGGGCTGTGTATCAAAAACCCATCTGGGACCGGCTCCTCCCATCCCCGGCCTGGGCAGGAGCTGGGATGGGTTTTATTTTGGGGCTCGGGATTCTGAGATGGATTTTTTTATTTGGGTTCGAGATTCTGGGGTATTTTTACCTGGGGCTTGGGATTCTGGGATGTGTTTTTTCATTTGGGCTCAAGATTCTGTGATATTTTGTACCTGGAGCTTGGGATTCTGGGATGTGTTTTTTTTATTTGGGCTCCAGATTCTGCTGTATTTTGTACCTGGGTCTTGGCATTCTGGGGTGTTTTTTATTTGGGTTCGAGATTCTGGGGTATTTTTACCTGGGGCTTGGGATTCTGAGATGGATTTTTTATTTGGGCTCCAAATTCTGGGGTATTTTGGTAGCGTGAGTCTCAGGACTTCTTGGCAGGGTGTTTTTTATTTTTGTGACTTGGGATTCTGGGGTTTTTTTGAAATCTGGGGCTTGGGTCCATTTATGGTTTTGGGGTTGGGGATTTGTGGGGCAGCCTGAGGGTTTGGCCCCATTAATGAGAGCTCGGAGCTCGTCCCCTTCAACCCGGTCCCAGTGCAAGGAGGGATGGGTTTAAACTGGAATTGGGGAGATTTAGATTGGATTTGGGAAGGAATTGCTCCCTGTCAGGGTGGGGAGGGGCTGGGATAGAATTCCCAGATTTGCTGTGGCTGCCCCTGGATCCCTGGCAGTGCCCAAGGCCAGGTTGGAGCACCTTGAGATGGTGGGAGCTGTCCCTGCCCATGGAAGGGATTTAAGATGCCTTCCCACCCAAACCATTCCATGATTCCATGGCAAGGCTGTCCCAGACTGGAATGGCTGGATCATGGAATGGTGGGATAACCTGCTTCTTTCCCAGTTTTTCCTGTGGGGAAGGACCAGCTGGGATTTTAGGGGGCTGAGATCTCTCATCCTTGGAGCTGTTCCTTCTCGGGCTCTCCAGGTGCTCCCAGCAGGAAGGAGCTGGCTCAATCCCAGCTCAATCCATCTCCCATGGGATGCAGCATTGGGAAGTGCAGAGCAGCTCCTCGGATCCCTGGGATGTTCCTGCACCACCAAACAGATTTTCCTCATGTCCCAGCCCGAGCTCTCCCTCCCAGGGCGAGCAGCAGCAGCAGCTCCAGCGCTGAAATCGGTTAAAGCTGCTGTAAAATTCCAGAAAAAAGGAACATTTGAAGGCACTGAGATCCCCCTACACACTCACACTTTGGGAGGCCAGAAGAAAAACAGCTTTGAAGTGCTTAAAAACAAATCTGGGGCCTCGTTCATCTTCATTAATGAGATATTTAACCAGGCCCTTTTAATAACTTTTTGATGCCTGTGCCAAGTGAAAAAATAAAAAACATTTTCTGCTTAAAAGACCTTGAGTTTGGTCTCTTTGCTGATTAAAAACCATTATGCTCCATGCCTTTCCCTACCTTAATCCCTAAATCCTTGTGGTTTTTTTTTTCCAGGTGTCATCATCACATTCCCTTGGAGCAGCTTCTCCATGGGCACCACCAGGATTTGTTTTTTATATTTATTTCAGGTTAGGGAAAGGAGGTGACTTCTGTCTTCTCTCCCAGGTTTTCCACAGGGCTTCCATGCAGGATTTAACCAATCCTGGAGAAATCAATGCTGCTGGATGCCTCTCCCTACCTGTTTGGGTGTGAATTATTCCTGGGCTGGAGTGGATTTTCTGCAGGAAGAACTGGGAATCAAAACCATCCCGGAGCTCCTTCCCAAAACCATCCCGGATGGCTCCAAAGGTGTGGCCCTCCAGCACCTTCCCAGTGGAGATGGAATATTTAGAGCCAGTCAGGAACTTCTGAGCGAGTCCCAGCGTGGCTCTTCTGAACTCCGGGGTGGGAACCACCGATTTTGGGGGTCCTCGACTCCCAAAACGAAGGATTTGGGGAGGGAAAAGTCCTTTCATAAATCAAGCGTGGAGAACAAAGGCAGGGAACATGGAAAGCAGAGGGGAGACTTCCCTCTTTCTCCAGGAGCAGAAAAAGAGGGATGGGGATGGCAGCGTTGTTAAAGTGAAATCCCGACTGGAACGACAAAAGGAAAAGAAATTAAAGCCAGATTTGTTCCCCTGGGCCGGAGGAAGGAGGATCCCGTTGGATTTGTTCCTCCTTTCTTGTTTCCTTCAAAGCCAGGAGATCAATTGCGAGCCTTAATGAGAACCGTCTCGTGCCAGAGGTGGACAATGGAGCGGGACGGGGACATCCCAGGGATTTTACGGCAGCTCGGAGCATTGGGATCCATCCCTGGAAGTGCCAGCCCATCCCTGGAAGAGCCAGCCCGTCGTCTCCGGCTTTTGTGAGTATCCCAGCACTGAGCCTGAATGGGGAGCACTGGTAGCAATTCCCATCCTGATCCCAGGGATTGAAGTGTCCATGGGTCTGTCCTTGGTCCCACACTTGTGATGGGATCTGGAAATTTGGGATCAGGATCTGGTTTTAAATCCCCCATCCCTGGGCTGTTGTGCTTTGTGAATATCCCGGCACTGAGCCCGAGCAGGGAGCACTGGCGGCAGTTCCCATCCCTGATCCTGGATCTGGGAAAGCAACTCGGCCTTCCTGGAGACCCTCAGGGAGATGGGGAGGGTCTCAGGGAGATGGGAATGGCCTCGGGATGACGGGGATGGTCTCAAGGAAGAGGGAATGGCCTCGGGGAGATGGGAAAGGCCTCAGGAAGATGGGAATGGCCTCATGGAGATGGGAAAGGTCTCAAAGAAACAGGGATGGCATCACGGTGACGGGGATGGCCTCATGGAAATGGGACGGCCTCATGGAGATGGTAACGGTCTCAAGGAAATGGGAATGGCCTCAGGGAAATGGGAATGGCCTCGGGTGATGAGGATGGCCTCAGGGAGAGGGAAATAGCCTTGGGGAGAGGGGAATGACCTCGGGGAGATGGGAATGGCCTCATGGATGGAATGGGAAATGGCCTCTTATAATGAAACGGGCATGGCCTCGAGAGACGGGATTGGACTCATGGAAATGGGAATGGCCCTGGGGAAATGGGGATGGCCTCAAGGAGATGGGAATGGCCTCAAAGACATGGGGATGGCCTCGGGGAGAGATGGGAATGGCCTTGGGGAGAAGGGAATGCTTCAAGAAGACAGGGATGGCCTCAGGGAGAGAGGAATGGTCTCGGGGTGACGGGGATGGCCTCAAGGAAATGGGAATGGCCTCAGGGAGAGGGGAATAGCCTCATGGAAATGGGGATGGCCTCAGGGAGATGGGGATGACATCAGGGAGACAGGAATGGCCTCATGGAGACAGGGATGGTCTCAAGGGAAGGGGGATGGCCTGGGGGAAATAGGAATGGCTTCAAGGAGATGGGGCCAACCTCAGGGAGATGGGAATGGCCCCATGGAAATGGGAATGGTGTCATGGTGATGGAAATGGCCTCATGGAAATAGGAATGGCCTCGGGGAAATGGGAATGGCCTCATGGAAACAGGAATGCCGTCACAGTGGCGGGAATGGCCTCGGGGCCATGGGGATGGCCTCATGGAGATGGGAACAGCCTCAAGGAAACTGGGATGGTTTCACAGTGACGGGGATGGCCTTGGGGAGATGGGAATAGCCCCAGGGAGATGGGAATGGCCTCGGGAAGTGGACACTCAACTTATGCCAATATCGAGGCCCCATCTCCCACACCAAAGCAAGAATGACACAACAGGGGGGATAAAATTCCCAGTCATCCTGGGAATCACCTCCATCTCCCTCTCCGTGGGCGGCAGCAGGAACTGGGAGAGTCTGGACACATCCCGGAGCAGTGGAGCCTCCCAAATCCGCGGAGCCGCCTCTTCCGAGGCCTCCGTGCCGGACCCTGGGGATGAATCTTCTTTCAGAGCGAATTCTTTGCTCTGTCACCCGATCGGCCTCGGTCCTGGAGCTCCAGCGGGAGAGGGACCTTGCAGGGCAGCTGAGGGGGGAGGGCCCTGCTAATCACCCCGGGCTCTTAATGAATGCAAATGAGCTCTGACCGAGGGGAATTCAGATACCTCCTCATTCCCAACTGTTAACAACTTCCTGCCCAGATCCTGGATCCCTGGAAATCTCTGGGCAAAGGATTCATCCTGAGGTCTCCTCATCTGGACTGTCTGAGGCTCATTTGGGGATTTATTTGGGTTGAGGATGCTCAAAGGGGGCAACACCCCCATTATCCCACTTATTCCTTAAAATCCTGATTTCCCTTGCCTTCCTCATTTTGGGATATTCCATGCAGGAAAATGGGGTTTGCCTCATAGAAAAACTCCCAATTTCCCTTCCCATCTTCAGTCTGGGATATTCCATGCAGGAAAATGGGGGTTTTTCTGCTAAAAATCTCCTGATTTCTCTTCCCATCCTCAATCTGGGATATCCTATGCAGGAAAATGGGTTTTGCCTTGTAGAAATCCTAAAAATGGCTCAAACCAAATACAAATTATTTCCCCTGAGTTTTAACTGGGAGCATGGATTAATTTTAATTTTAAGGCAATTTTCCAAGAAAGAAAATGAACTTTCTGTGGTTTTTCTTTAAAGGAAGGAAGTTTCTGTGAGTTTTCCTAAAAATAATGACAATTTCTGAGTTTTCCTTAAAAAAAGGGGAATTTTCCTAAAAATAATGGAAATTTCTGAGTTTTCCTAAAAGCAAGGGAAGTTTCTGTGAGTTTCCCTGAAAGCAAAACTCAGCTCTGTGAGAGGAATGGGACAACCTTCCTGGAACTCAGTGATCCTAAGGATGACCTGGGGAAATCTTTCCTGTGTGTTTCGGGATGTGCAGAAACACTCAGAGCCAGCATCACCCAGGAGTGATATCCTGATTTATTCCATGGATTTCCATGGGCCTGTTGTGTTTCCTTGGAACCACAAGGCCCCATCAGTGGTTTGGAAGATCCAGAGTGGTTCTGTTGGAAAGGGGAAGAAGGATTTTGGGAAGGAATGGAGCCGTGGTGCTTTCAGCTTCATTCCACAACCCTAAAGGAAGTGGAAAACTCCCCCAAACTTCCCAAAATTTCCCCAAACCAGGAAAAATTTGATCTGGAAATCTCTCTTTTCTTCCTCTTCCCCAATCCCTTCCTCACTCCCAAACTTCCCTCACATTTTCTGGGAATGGAGGAGAAAATCCCTTCTTGCTATGATAAAAATCCCACTTATTCCACATGGAACAAGCTCCCATCCCTTCTCGATCCCACTTTTCTGGGCCACCTCTGTCCTCAGGGTGACATCCTTGCTCCAGGGCCTCATTCCAGAGGTTTTTCCCTGTTTTTAAGGCTCCTTGGCCTGTCGGGTGGGTGAGGGGTCCCTCACTCAGGATGGGCCCAAAATTTTGGCTGTTTGAGTCAAAAAAAGGGAATTTTAAAAAGATCCCAAAGAGAAAAGTGGAATTTCAGGAGTCCTTGAGGAAACAAGGGGTACCGAGCCCTTCGCCTTGGCAGCAAATCCCACCTGGAATTTCCTCTGGAGAGGGTTGGCATTTGGGGCTTGATTTGGTTCCTTTCCTTTCTTTCCTCCTCCCTTTTCCCTTTTTTCCCTGTGGGTTCAGCAAGGAAAACTGTCAGGATTCAGGGATGAGAATGGAGCCATGGGCTCAGCTCCAGCCTTGAATTTCCGCTCCACAAATTCCCTTAAGATTTAAAACCTCTTTTCCCAAGGATTTTGGGATGAGTGGGAAGAGGGATGGGTGCAGACAGGTGGAAGGGAGCAGGTGAGAATCTTCAGCACAGGGAGAAGGATGGAAATTCAGGATAATGGGATCAATCCCAGCCCCCTTCGCAGGGAGGAATTCCTGGATTTGGAGAGAGCAAACACTGGGGATATTCCCATTCTGTGGGTCCTTGGAGCTGCCTCCTCATCCAGGTTTTATATTCAAATATTTGGGATATAAATAATGTTTTAACAATGACTCCAAAATCCCATTTATAAAAATATCCTTGGATATTTTATCCATGGATTTCCCCTGGATTGCATTCCCTGGAATTTTGTGTTGGGATGAAGGGAGAAAATTCTCTGGGGTTTCTTTTCCTTCTGGAGTGGGGGAAGATGGTTCTCGTTATGCCTTCGGAATTTTCTCCATGGCCTGGAGAAGACTGGAGGCCGGAATCTTGCAAGAATGCACAAACCCCTCACATCCAACCTTTTTTTGGGAATTATTGGGAGATTCAGGCCAGGGAAAAGCTGAATGGGTTGGAAAAAGGGCTGAAATTTGGGAGGATGGATTTGCTGGCAGCAGATTAAAAAAAAAAAAAAGGAAGATTGTTTGGAAAACCAGGATAAATCCCAGGCAGTGCTGGCAGGTTGGGATTTAAAGGAGATTTTTTTTCAGGAATGTTTGGCAGAGAAAGGGAGATAAAATAAATTATCTGAAATAAATAATTTAAAAAATTTTAAGAGGGGATACTCAGGAAAAGGATCTCTTCTTCCTGAGGAGAATTCCAAACTAAGAGACTTTAAGGAAAAACTCGGGATACCTGGGATTATTCACAGAAAATATTCCCAGTTCCATCACCGCTAATCTGACCCAGAAGTGAGAGGAAAATCCTGCAAAATTCTCCTAATTGGGAAAAAAAAAAAAAAAAAGGAAAAGGAGAGAACAGAAGCTCAAAACTTTCCCTGTGCAGCCCCCACGGGGATTTCTGCTGGGAATTTGGGATTTGGGATGCTCCGAGGGGATTGCTGCCTTGGGATTGGGTTTGGAGGAGGAATTGAAGGATTTGAGGGAGGAGAGGCCGAGAGTGGACACAAATTGCAGAAAAAGGGATTGGGAATGGGGATAAATCAGGCTGGGCTCCATTTATTGTGAAGCCCCCAAAAAGTGGAGTAAAATTCCACTGAAACCCCACAGGAAAATCCCGTTTTTTATAGGGATGTCATGGATTTGGGTTGGGCTGTCCCTGGAGCATCTTCCTGAGGGCCCATCCGGAGCTGGGGGTTGGAACAGCCCCAGAACAACCGGCCACTTTTGGATTTTTAAGAGATCAAAAGTTGAATTTTGGGGTCTTAGGGAGTTTTGGTGGGGGTTTAGTGGGGTTTTGGTGAGGTTTTAATGGGGTTTTTCCGCGGCCCTGCCGCATCCCCCCTCTGGCGGCGCCTGGAGCGGGCCCAAGGCGCGTCCGCGCTCCTCGGGAAAAGGCGGATGCACAAAAAGGGGGAATATCAAAATGATCTCGTTTCTGTCTCTCCTCGGTCTCCTATGGAACAAAGGACAGATGGGAACAAGAAAGGAAGGAAAAAAGCATCACCTGTTCCCATCCAGTCCTGGAGCGATCCGGTCATTATCTCGGAGCTTCACATTTCCAAAGGGGCTTCATTTTCCTTTGAAACACTGGCATTTTGTTAAAAAAAAAACCAAAAACAACAACAAAAAAAACCCCAGAAAAAATCTGAATTTAAGCATTCTAACATCCCCCCAGTCCAAAGGGGTTTTCCATGCTTTTCCCCACAGCCTCGAGTTTAACACCTGGGAAAAGAAAGTGGGAAGGAAATCCAAGGAAAAGAGAAAGAAAGGGCCCCCCCAAGGGCGGCTTTTCCCGATCTGCATCCGACAAAAGCCTTTGGTTTTCTGTCATTCTTTTCATTTCCTTGCTGGCTCCCCCAATTGTCAAAGCCCTCAAGGAAATGCACTTTAGCTCTTTGTCCCCAAATGTAATTTGATAAACTCCGGGCAGAAACATTTGTGTTTCGGAGGCTTTTCAGAAAAAAAAAAAAAAAAAAAAAAAAGGAAAAAAAGGGGAAAATAAAGGAAAATAAAGGGGTGGAAGAAAGGGGGAAAAGGGGAAAAATAGGAGGGAAAAAGAAGAAAATAAGAGGGGGGAAAGGGGAAAAATAAGAAGGGAAAAAAGGGAAAAATAGAGTGGGAAAAATGAGAGAAAAGAGGAGGAAAGAGAAGAAAAATGAGGGGGTAAAGGAGAAGAAAGAAGGGGGAAATTATCAAATAATGAAAGGGAAAAAGAAGATAAAGGATAAAAAGAAGAATTGAAAGAAGGGAGAAATGAGGGGGAAATAAGAAAAAAGGTGATGAGGGAGAAAAAGAAGAATAAAAGAAGGGAGAAAATTAAGGGGAAAAGGGAAAAAAGAAAAAATAGATAAAGGAGAAAAAGAAGAAGGAAAAGAAGGGACAAAATGAGGGGAAAAAAGAAGAAAAAAAGGGATAAAGAAGAATAAAGAAAAGAAGGGACAAAAATTAGGGGGGAAAGGGGGAAAAGAATTTTTAAAAAGGAAAATAAGAGGGAGAAAATAAGAAAAAGAAGAGGAGAAAAAAGAAGGAAAATAAGAGGAAAAAAAAAAAGGGAAAAGGAAGAAAAACCCCCAGAAGGGGTAAAAGTGGGGGAGCCCCTGTTGAAGAATCTCTTGGAGCCTTTGGAATTTACAGAGCGGGATTTTGGGAGCGGGGTGATGGAGCCAAGGCCGGAGTCTCGGGGAGGGAAGCCTGACATTGTCATCATCCCTAAATCCTTGGGAATCCTCATTTTCCAGCCGCACTTTCCCCCCTGTGGGCGGGGACCACCGCGGCTCCCACGCTATAAAACGCTCCGGGTTTTCCCGGGAGTGGGGAGCGGCCGCCGGGGCCAACGTGGGCTTGGAGGTTGGGTGAGTGGTAAAAAATAATCTGGATTTTCTTCCCAGGGATTTTTCCAGGTGGGGGTTTGGGGTTCGGGGTGCTGCCGCATCCAATCGCGCTTGAAATCCTGGAAAATCCGCGGCGCTTCCCGTGGGATCTGCCAAGGGGGTGGTGGTGGTTTGTTCATCCAGAGGGTGGGAAAAGCGGTGATGACAATTCCCAAATTTCAGTGCAGGGATGGAAAGGCGCCTGGTTTGAAAAATATTTTGGGATGGAAAGCCTTAAGCCAGGAATAAGGGCCTGTTCCCAGCCGTGGGAAGTGGTGGAATTCCGCTTCCAGCGGGAGAAGCGGCTCCCAAAACCCCAGCAGAGTTTTGGAGGGGAAAGAGCAAAATTGAGGAAAGAGTAAAAATTAATTGGGAAGTTTGGGGGATAAGGGGAAAAAGCTGGATTTTGGCTGCAAAAAATTCCAGTCAGGGGCTTGGGTGCAAAAAATTCCAGCTGGAAATCTGGCTGCAAAAAAAATTCGGGTTGAAAGTCTGGATGCAAAAATTCCAACCTGAGGGTTTGGATGAAAATAAAATCCAGTTGGAGATTTGGGAGCAAAAATTCAATAAAATTGGAGGGTGAGTTAAAGAATGAAATATTTTTGGATATAAATTCCTGGGATTGTGGAAGTTGCCCCTGCCCAGGACACGGGGTTGGAATGGGATGTTTAAGGTCACTTCCAATCTGGAATTCCCTGATTTTCATGTCAGGGTTTTCCCTGCTCCTCATTATCAGCCTGGAAGGGGCAGCAGTTCAATTCCAAAGGGGCTGGAGCTGGGATTCCCCTGGAATGCAAAATTCCCTGGATTCTGCCCTCCTGAGCTTCATCTCTGCAGGTGGATGAGAGCAGGAAAGGAGCTTGTGGTGCATCCCAATTATTAAATCAGCTCTGAAACTGTTAATTAATATTAATTAATAAAAATAAACCCCACAATCAAAGCGAAAAAATGGGACCAACATTCCTAATGGATCATAATGAGGAAATCCCAGCTGGAAAATTAAAGAGATTTGGATGAATTGGGGTTTTTTTAAATTTAATTTTTGAAATTACATATGGGATGAAGTAAAAGAAAAAAAAGTCGTGGTGTGAGACATGAAAATTGAAAATTCCACCTCTGCCTTCCAAGTTTTTCCCAGTTTCCCTTTTGGGAATGTTTTGCCTGGATAAGGAAAGGGGAAATTGAGGTGTGGGGGAAAAAAAAGGGGAAGGGATGTGAGGAAGCCTCAGAGAAGGGGAAAAATAAATGTAGATTTTAGAGGGGATTTTGGGAAAGGAAAAAAAATTTAAAAGGAATTAAAAATTAATATTACCTGGAAGCGCCTCTGGAATTTTCTCAGGGAATCCAATCCGTCCGTGCGGCCGAGGGGGTGCAGCTGCCTGTGCCAGGGAGCGGAAAACAGGGAAGGGAAATTCCCACTGGGAAGTTCTGTGTGCAGGGAGAGACCCCAGCACCTCCTTTGGAATCAGCTGGGGGGGGGCAGAGCTTCCCTAAATTCCCTGGGAATGGGGAAATCCCGGGAATGCTGCTCCGGGTGCAACCTCCGGGACTCTCTGCTGCTCTCTCCAGCTGGAATTGAACAGCACTGGGAATTTCAGGGACTGCAGGGACAGCATTGCCCACTCCTGGCATGGGAAATCCCAGGAAATTTGAGGGCAAAAAGGGAATTTTGGTGCTTTATGGCCCAGGCAGAGAGAGCCTGGAGGAAGCTTTTCCTACGGGGAAGGTTGTTCCCTCCTGAAATTCCCTGTTTTTCCCAGTTTAGGAATTCAGGGTCTTGTTTGTGTCACAAAATTGTTCTCCGGGGTCCAACCCTGTGGGAAAAGTGGGATTGAACCCCGGGATTTGGGGTTGGTTCAGCCCCAAACCCATCCTGGGGGAGGAGATCCCGGCATTCCCATTCCCCATGGGAAATCCGGTGGTGCCATCGCCCCTCTCCCCTCTGGAATTGTCACTCCCCCGGTGCTTTCTCCACCCCATTTGTGATTTCACGGCTCCTTGGCTTTGTTTGGGGATGATAAAACTCCCCAGGCTCCAGGAAAAGTTGGGAATGCTGTGGCTGCATCCCACGGACCTTGCTCGAGCTCCAGGTCTGACCTTGGAAAAGCCTGGATTTAATTCCAGAGGTGGGAATGTGCTCCAAGAGAAACCCTTTTAACCCCACAAATATTTCTTTTTAGGCTTTCCCACTTTCTCCTTTAATTTCTAGTAGCAGGAAAAGAAATATTCGATATTTCCATAAAATTCTTATGGAATTCGGTGCCAGTGGCTCAACCCTTCCCATTTCCCTGCTCCTCAGAGGGGCTTTTCCACACACTTGGAAAGATTTTGAGGCAGGAATTCTGCTGCTTTGGGGAGGCATCCAGGGATGGATTTTTCCATGGAAAAGGAAGGAGGAGGGAAGGCTGGGAATTCCAGGGGGTGTTTTCCACTGGGGTCAGGGATCATTCTGGGGAAGTGTTTAGGGAAGGAGTTTTGGGAAGGCGCTTCGGGAAGGTGTGAGATGCTCAGAGCAAGATTTTGGGGAAGATGATTTGGGAAGGGGCTTCAGGAAGGGTTGGGAAGATATTTTAGGAAGGTTTTTGGGGAAAGGCATTTTGGGAAGGTGTGAGGTGCCTGGAGCAGGTGTTTTAGGAACATTCTTTGGGAAAACTTTGGGGAAGATGCTTTAGGACCGTGCTTTGGGAAGATCCTTTTGGGAGTCACTTTGGGCAAGAATTTTGGGAAGATATTTTGGGAAGGGGCTTCAGGAAGATGCTTTGGGAAGGGGAGTTAGGATAGTGTGAGGGGCTTTGGGAGCCACTTGGGGCAAATATTTTGGGAAGACACTTTGGGAAGGGACTCGGGAAAAGTATTTGGGGAAGTTATTTGGGGAGGCTTTTTGGGAATGTTTTTCAGGAAGGTTTTGTGGGATGGGGAGATTTGTGTGAGAGTTTCAGGAAGCTGCTTTGGGAGGGGTTTTTGGGAATGTTTCTCGGGAAGGTGCTTTGGGATGGGGAGATTTGTGTGAGAGATTCAGGAAGATGCTTTGGGAAGGTTTTTCAGGACTGTTTTTCGGGAAGGGAAAGGAAGGTTTTTTGGGAATGTTTTTTGGGAAGGGGAAGGCTTTTGGGAATGTTTCTTGGGAAGGTGCTTTGGCATGGGGAGATTTGTGTGAGATATTCAGGAAGACGCTTTGGGAAGGTTTTTGGGGTATGTTTTTCAGGAAGGGGAATGTTTTTTGGGAAGAGGAAGGTTTTTTTGGGAATGTTTCTCGGGAAGGTGCTTTGGCATGGGGAGATTTGTGTGAGATATTCAGGAAGACGCTTTGGGAAGGTTTTTTGGGAATGTTTTCCGGGAAGATGCTTTGGAGAAGCGATAGGGGCCGAGCCCAGGGACACCCGGTGGGGAGGAGGGGGCGGGACAGGGAGGGGACAGGGAGGGGACAGGGAGGGGACAGGGAGGGGACAGGGAGGGGACAGGGCCACCTCCACCTGCCGCCCCTGCAGTTCCCGCGGCCGCCACCGGGTGGGGCCGTCGGGCCGGGAGTGAGCGGCGGGCGCCGGGGGGGACGCGGGGCCCGCGGGGCTCGGGGGGCTCCGGGCCGGGACACGCCGGCCCCGGGGGGGGTCCCCGCTCCACAGGCACCGATCCCACCCTGGGGGCACCCGCGGGGAGACAGCAGGGGTCCCCACACCGGGATGGTGACGGGAATTCCCATGGGATGTGGTTTTGAGGGGTCTCCATCCCTTCGGGAATGGGGAGGGGGTAGCGGGGCTGGGGGTGCGAGGATGCGGGAATTGGGGGGATCCGGGGGGATCCCGCCCTCCAGGGGGGATGGGAGGCAGCCTGGCTCTCCCCCCAGTCACCCCAAAAATAAAAGGGGTGAGGGAACACCCCCGATCCCTATTCCCTGTGATCCCGGCGGGAACAGAGCGGAGCCAGGCGGGGAGAGAGAGACGGGGAGGGGGCGCAGGGGAAGGGGGAACTCAAAGAACTTTTGTTTTTCCTGTAATCTGAAGCAAATGCGTGGCTGCGAGCGGGCGGCCCCGGTACCTGCTGCCATCCCCGGGGTGGGGGGGAAATGAGGGAATTTTGGGGGGGTTGGAGCCTTCTGGACAATGGGGACACCCCTGGGAAAAGCGGCGTCACCCAGGCTGGCCTGGGGGGCTGCGGGGAGGGGGAGCAGGAAACCCCCCCCCCGCAATAAAATAAAATAGAGCAAGACCCCAAAATGTGGTGGGGGCACTGAGGAAATCATTGCAAGGTTAATTATCACTGATAATTAGGGGAGGGTGTTCAGGATTAATGCAAGGGGGGAAATAATTGGGGGGGGGGGTCATGGCAAAGGGGCAATTCTGTAATGGGGGAAATCTGGGAAATAATGGGAAAAGGAGGGGGGTCAGGATCATCAAAAGGGGAGGGAAATTATTCCCGGGAGGAAATGTGGAAGGGGAACATCAACAGACAGGGAGAAATTATTGGGGAGGGGGGTAAAAAGTCAGTGATTGGGGTGAATGAATGTCAGGTTTGGGGGTAAATCTGTGCCTGGGTGGGGGAAGAGAGGGAAATCATGGAAAGGGAAAATAATTAGGGGATTAATTGGGGGGGGAGGTCATTGAAAAGGGGGAATTGATTGGGGGAAGAAATCTTTGCCGGGGGAAGTTTTAAGGGTTAAATATTGGGGGAGAATGAGGGGGGAATTGGGGCTTAAATGTGGGGGAGAGGGAAAGTTGTGAAGGGTTAAATATGGGTGGGATATTAGGGATTAAACATCGGGAGAAATGATTGAGGGTTAAATTTGGGGGATCATTACGAGGGGGAGTCAGGGTTAAATATTGGGGGGTTGTGGTGAGGGGAGAAGGATGAAGGGGTTAAATGGGGGGGGGATTGTCAGGGCAAAATGATCGAGGGGTAAATATTTGGGGGGGGACAATCAATAGTTAAATATTGGTGGGGGGGATCGATTAAGTATTGGGGGGACCCTGATATAGGGGAAACAACCAAGGATTAAATCTTGGGGGGGTTGTGGTGAGGGTGGGACGATCAAGGGGTTAAATGGGGGGGGATTTTTACCAGGAGAAAATGATCGAGGGTTAAATATGGAAATATTGAGGGGGGAAATCGAGGATTAAATATTGGGGGGGCAAATCAAGGATTAGATAAGGGGCGGGGGGGTTGTGGCAAGGGGAGAAGGACCAAGGATTAAATATTGGGGGGACGATCCCGGCGGGGTTGTGGCAAAGGGAAAAGGACCAAGGATTGAATATCGGGGGGCCAATCCCAAGTGGATCAAATACAGGAGGGGGCTGTGGCAAAGGGAAAAGTATCAAGGATTGAATATTTTGGGGACAATCCCAGGGGGTTTAAATACGGGGGGGGGTGTGGCAAGGGGAGAAGGACCAAGGATTGAATATTGGGGGGACAATCCCAAGTGGATCAAATCTAGAGGGAGTTGTGGACCAAGGATTGAATATCGAGGGGCCAATCCCGCGTGGATCAAATCCAGGAGGGAGCTGTGGCAAGGCGAACACGATCTCGGGTTGAACGCTGAGACAATCCCGGATTGAATCTCGGGGCGACCCTCGCCTGGGGGGGTCCCGGGGGGGAGCTGAGGGTGTCGGGGGAAAGCTCCCGGTGCCCTCCGCTCCTCTCCAAGGGTTAACGCGAGCGGACGGGGGTCGGGGCTGAGCCGCGCTCGTCTCTCCTCAGGCCGGCGGCGGCGGCGAAGGAGCAGCGGCGGCAGCGGCAGGAGGAGGAGGAGGAGGAGAAGAGGAGGAGAAAGAGCAGCAGGAGGAGGAGGAGGAGGATGAGGCCGAGCAGAGCGGCGTGACCGAGGCGCGGGCTCCGCGCCAGGGCTCGCACGCTCCAGCGCCGCGTCCCCCGGGCCGGCCCGGCCCCCCCGAGCCTCTGAAGTGCGGGTGGGGGCGCGGGGGGAGCAGCGGCGCTGGCGGCCGGCCCAGCCCCGGCTTCCCCGCCTCTATATAAACACACATTTGACTTTCTTTTGCCTCAAAGCGAACAGTGCAGAGGGGCTTTGCCCAGCAGCCCTGCCTCCCTTCTTTTTTTTTTTTTTTCTCTCTTTTTTTTTTTTTTTTTCCTCCTCTCTCCTCCTTTGCCTTCCTCCTCCTTTACAGAAGTCTGGTGAAAAGTCTGGGGCTCCCAAATAAGCGGCGTCGCGAGAGATCTGTATTTATAGGGAGATATTTATATATATGTAGAGATAGAGCTATAAACCGAACCGGCTCGCTGCGTGTGTGTAGATACATATATACAGCTATTTAATTCTTCCATCTCTCCAGCTCGTGGCTGAAATATTTTAAGATTTTTTTTGAACTTTTTTTTTTAAATCTCGCTCCTTTTTATCCCCCTTTTCCCCCCTTTTTTTATTTTCCTTTTTTTACTTCTCCTCTTTTTTCCCCCCCTCCTTCTGGTGTGTGTGGCTTTGCCTTGCAAGCGAGCGAGAGCCAGAGCATCTGCAGTTGGACTTTTTGGGGTCTTTTTTTTTTTTTTTTTTCCGCCACTCCAAGGTTTTTCTTTTTTCCATTTTTTCTTCTTTTTAAATTTTTTTTTTGTTAATTTTTTAGCCCTTCTCCTTTACCCCCTCCTCATCACCCCCACCCCATTTTTTTGGAGGGGGGGGCGCTGCTTTTCCTCTTTTTATTTTTTTTCCCCCTTTCCCCTCTCTTTCTGTGCGCGCGTGGTGCTTTTCCTCCGTGTCACTCTGTCAAGTTTACCCCAAACAAGCCCAAACTTCGCAGCGAGGGGCGCAGCAACCACAGCTTTTTATCCCCCCTCTATTTTTTAAATTTTTATTTTTTTCATTTTTTCCTCCTTTCCCCCTCTTTCCCCTCGCCGCTTCCCCAACCTGCCAGCGCCGAGGGGGGCGAGCCGGGGCCCCCCTCGCCCCAGGACCCCCCAAGCAGCGCCGAGCGGGCGCTCCGCACTCGCCGTTCCCTCCGCGCGTGTGTGTGGGTGCGAGCGTGGTGCCTGTCAAGGGGCCGTTTCTCTCCCCACCCTCCTCCTCCTCCCTTCTTTCCAAATATGCTTTTTGCAAGTTTTGATCTCGTCTCGGCACTGGCTACCCTCGCCGCGTGCTTGGTGTCACTGACTTTGCTGCTGGCCGTGTCCCAACAGCTGTGGCAGCTCCGCTGGGCTGCCACCCGCGACAAAACCTGCAAGCTACCAATCCCCAAAGGCTCCATGGGATTCCCTTTAATCGGAGAGACCTTCCACTGGCTGCTGCAGGTAAGGAGGATTCCCTCATTCCCTGCTCCTCGCTGGAACCCGGGTTGGGACCGGTTTGGTTTTTTTATTTTTTTTTTTCCCCTCGGATCGGTGCTGTTTTAGGGGCATTTTAGGGCTTTTTCTCGCTGTATTTTTTTTCTCCCCCGTCTTCTTTCCCTTCCGATTGCATCATGCGGCTCCTCGGCGAGCCCGGGGCGGCAGAGCCGGAGCCGGGGGAGCGGCGGCGGCACCGCGGGGGCACCGCGGGAGCGCGGCCGGGCTCGGCGGGGCTGCCCCGGGCTCGGCATCGCCCCCGCGCTGCCCACCCCCTCCTCCTCCTCCTCCTCCTCCTCCTCCTCCTCAGCCTCAATTCCTGCCAAAACCCCAAACCCGCAGCGCGGAGCCGCGGGCGGAGGCGGCCCGGGCTGGATGCGGGGGCTCCGCCGCTCGCGTTCCCCCCGAGCCGCGGCTCCGTCCCGGCCCTTCCGCGCTGCCGGCGCCGCTCCCGGCCCGGCTCCCGCGGCGGGGGAAGCCCGCCGAGGTAATCGGGAGATTAACCCGGGATTAACCTCGCTAAACGCCCAACAGCGGCGGGCGGAGCGGGATCCCCCCCGCGCACCGCGGGGCGGCTGCCAAAAAATCGGGGGGAAAGGGGGGAAAAATCCCGCAGAAGGAGAGGCAGGAGGCGGCCGGGGGGTGCTCGGCTTCGGGGGGAGCCTCGGGGCGCCCCGGGGCTCGCAGCATCCCGGGAGGGAACCCCCGAGGCGAAGCCGCGCCAGGGTTTCCCCTTCTCTCCTCCCAGCAGCAAAAAGAAAAAAAAAATTAATTATAATAATCAAAGGAGGATGCTCCCGCCCTTCATCGCCGCAGCCGGCGGCGGGGCAGGACAGCCCGGTCCCGGCGGGGACAGCGGCGGCGTCCCCCGGTGTCCCCTCCCCGCCACCGCCGGGGAAGCCCCGGCACGGCGGCCCCGCTCCGCCCGGCGCCGAAGGGGTTAACGGCACGCTCTCAATAGGGCTTTATTTTTTAAAGAAATTTATCAGATTTTTACGGGGGGACCAGAAAAGGGTTCTCGCTTTTCCACCAGGCTCCGTCCAAACAGAGCGCAGGGCTAAAAATACAAAAATTTTGTATAAATTGGACTCCATTCGCAACTTGTGCCGCATAAAGGTGCTCTTTGTGCTGCCCTGGAAATGGTGTACAAATAACTCTTTATTAATGCCACAAAAAGGACTTTAATTATATTTACGCAGATCAAGAAACAGGGTCACCTGAACATCTGAACCTCACAACCGCGCTTTTGTTTCAAAATAAACACCCGCGCTCCCAGCCCGGCGGCGCGGCCGCGGCGCTCGCAGCGCCTCTCCCCGCTCGCCAGGGGGGTTTTTTTTGGGGGGACCCCCCCCTCCCCGCTATTGCTGCGGCTCCGCCGACAAAAGCCCCTGGAGCATGTGGGAAAGTTATTAAAGTCCCTGAAATCTGGAGATTTACTTAGGCAAAGCGCTGCCTTCCTCGAGTAAAATCAGCCCGAGCGAGGAGGGAGGGGAGAAAAAGAGGGGGAAAAAAAAGAGAGACAAAAAGCGAGGGGGGAAAAGGGGAGGGTGTGAAGGAGGGGGGGAAAAAGGGGGGAAAGGAGGAAAAATTGGAATATGTGTAAAAGCGATAGGGGAGGTAAAGGGAGAAGTCAAAGGGAGGAGGAGGAGGAAGGGGGGAAGGAAGGCACCGATCCCCTGCGGGTGGATGCGGGGTGACCCCAATGCCCCCCAGAATTCCGCCCCAATTCCCACCCGTCCCATCCCAACCCATCCCAACCCCGTGGCACCCCCGCAGGGCTCCTGCTTCCAGTCCTCGCGGCGGGAGAAGTACGGCAACGTGTTCAAGACGCACTTGCTGGGGCGGCCGCTGGTGCGGGTGACGGGCGCCGAGAACGTGCGCAAGATCTTGATGGGGGAGCACCACCTGGTGAGCACCGAGTGGCCGCGGAGCACGCGGATGCTGCTGGGCCCCAACACCGTGGCCAACTCCATCGGCGACATCCACCGCCACAAGAGGAAGGTCGGTGTCCCCGCTTTTTTCCCCCTCCTTTCCTTTTTTCTCCCCGTTTTTCCTCCCCCTTTCCTTTTTCTACCTCCTTTCCTTCCCCTTTCCCATTTCCCCTTTCTTTCCTCCTACTTTCCTTTTCACCCATCCTTTCCGTCCCCATTCCTTCTTTCCCCCCATTTTACTCCCCCTTTCCTTTTCCCCGTTTTCCCTCCCCTTTCCTTTTTCCCCCTCGTTTTTCCTCTCCCTTTCCTTTATTCCCCCTCCCTCTCTTCCCCTTTCCTTCCTCCCCCCCAATTTTTTCTTCCCCTTTCCTTTTCTCCTTAGTTTTCTTCCCCTTTCCTCTTTTTCCCTTCCTTTCTTTCCCCTTTCCTTTTTCCCCTGCTTTTCCTCCCCCTTCTCTTTTCCCCCCTCCTTTCCTTCCCCTTTCCTCTTTTCCCCGTTTTTCCTCCCTCTTTCCCTTTCCCCTTCCTTTCCCCGCCCTTTCCTTCCCCCCCATTTTTCCTTCCCCTTTCCTTTTCCCCCTCTCCTTTCCTGCCCTTTTCCTTCTTTTCCCCTCCTTTCCTCTCCCTTTCCTCCCCCCCCCCTTTCACTTTATTCCCTTTTTCCCCCTTTCCCCCCCGGGTGCGCTGATCCCTTGAGGAATTTCAGGGTGGCTCGGGATGGGGTGGGAGGGGGACACTCGTGTCACCCCGAGCCCCCCGCGATGGGGACACGCGTGACAGGGGCGGCGGGGAGGGCTCCTAAAAGGGCACAATGGGGGGACCCCATGGATTGTGACCCCCACCTGGATTGTGACACCCCCACCCCGAACTGCAGGGACATCCCGAGGGGCTTTGGGTGGAGGGAGTGGTGCTGAGAACTTCCTGGGATTTCGGGGAATTTGGGATGAGGGTGGGGGGGTTCTGGAGTGAAGCGAGGGTTTGGGGTGGGGCTGAGACCTTTTTGTGTCACCCTGAGGTGACACCTCCCCCTTAGAACCCCTAGATCTGCCCAGTCTGGGGGTGCTGGGACCCATTTGTTTCACCCTGAGGTGGCACCCCCACATCAGCCTGGTTTGGGGTCCTGAGCCCCTCTTGTGTCCCCCAGAGGTGACACCCACAGGGCAGCCAGTTTGGGGCTGCAGGGACCCTTATTTGTCCCCATGAGGTGACATTGTCCCCTTACAACCCCCAGATCAGCCTGGTTTGGGGGTGCTGGGACACTTTTGTGCCCCCCTGAAGTGACATCTCCCCTCCTCAGAGCCCCAGCCTCGTTTGGGGGTCCTGGGACCCATTTGTGTCACCTTAGACCCCCCAGGGCAGCCAGTTTGGGGTGTTGAGCCCCTTTTGTGTCCCCCAGAGGTGACAACCCCAGGGCAGCCGGTTTGGGGTGCTGGGACCCCTTTGTGTCCCCCAGAGGTGTCAACCCTGCCTTAGGAACCCCAGGGCAGCCGGTTTGGGGGTGCTGGGACCCCTTTGTGTCCCCCAGAGGTGTCAACCCTGCCTTAGAAACCCCAGGACAGTCGGTTTGGGGTGCTGGGACCCTCTTGTGTCCCCCCCTCAGAGCCCCACCCTGGTTTGGGGTGCTGAACCCCATCAGAGGAGGGGACAGTCCCCGTGTCCCCCCTGCTGCAGGGCTGGTGGCAGTGCTGGCATGGCTGTCACACCCCATGGGCTCTTTCCCAGCTGGGTCTGGGCTGGGAATGGTTTGGGATGAAGCACTGGTGACACTGTTGGGGACACGAGGCCATCCCCATCCCTGCCCCAGGGCCGGGTCCCTGCTCCAGCAGCGTTTCCTATTTTGGAGGATTTTTGTAAAATCCCTTCCAAAGCTCTGAAAATTCCTTCCCTCTTTTCTCCTGGGGGAGATGACGGGGAGACAAACAGCACATGACACCCGTTAGTCACAGCACCGAGCAGTGACACCGCAAAAAGCTGCGCCTGTCCCTGCCCCAAACCAGGAGCAGCTCAGCCCTTCCAGTTCTGGGGTTTTCCCCTCAAAATGGAGATGTTTTTCCTGCCAAGGGGGTGGTGATGGGGCTGCCTCCATCCAGGAGGAAAATTGGTTTGTTCCCTATCCAGGTCAGGTTCATTCCCTCTCCAAGGAGGTTTCATTCCCTATCCAAGGAGTGTTCATTCCCCGTCCAAGGAGGATTTATTCCCTTTTCAAGGAGGGTTCAGTCTCTATCCAGGACAGGTTCATGCCCTATCCAAGGAGGATTTATTCCCTGTCCAAGGAGGATTTATTCCCTTTTCAAGGAGGGTTCAGTCCCTATCCAGGGCACGTTCATGCCCTATCCAAGGAGGGTTTATTCCCTCTCCAGAGCAGGTTCATTCCCTATCCAGGGCAGGTTCACTCCCTGTCCAAGGAGGTTTTATTCTCTATCTAGCACAGGCTCATTCCCTATCCAAGGAGGGTTTATTCCCTGTCCAAGGAGGGTTCTTTCCCTATCTAGGACAGGTTTATTCCCTACTCAAGGAGAGTTTATGCCCTACCCAGGGCAGGTTTCTTCCCTTTCCAGGACAGGTTTATTCCCTGTCCAAGGCGAATTCATTCCCTATCCAAGGAGGGTTCGTTCCCTATCCAGGGCAGGTTTTATTCCCTATCCAGGGCAGGTTCATTCCCTATGCAAGGAGGGTTAAGCAGGATCAGGCAGAGATCTGCAGGTGTTTCTGTGCCCATTCCCTGCTCCTTTCACCCTCCTGCACCTCTGGATTATTTTTTTGCTCATCCAAAGTGGCCTTTGCTGGCCCGGATAAAACCACGGAATTCCGGCCTCGGGAGTGGGCCCAGGGGACTGTGGGTTATGGGGTCATGGAAAAGGGAGGCCTGACCTCTGTGGGATCCTGGTGGGGATCCTTAGGGATTGGCACCAGGGCTGGGCCGGGCACAAACCCGGCAGAGGTTTCCTCTCTCCTCCGTGGCTCTTCCTGATGTTCTCGCTCCCTGGTTTTTCCTAAAAAACACAAGTGGTCAACCCTAAACTCTGAAACCCAAAGCTTTTGGAATGTTCTTGGTCCTAAAGATCTCCTCAAAACCCTTTCTGTGTCCTGAGTGGATGAAAGATGTTAGGAAGGAATTGTGCCCTGTGAGGGTGGGGAGAGGCTTGGATGGAATTCCCAGATTTGCTGTGGCTGCCCCTGGATCCCTGGGAGAGTCCAAGGCCAGGCTGGGATGGGATTTGGAGCAGCCTGGGAGCTGTCCCTGGCCATGACAGAGAGTGGAATTGATCATCTTTCAAGCCATTCCAACTCAAGCCTTTCCATAATTCCTTGATTTTTGGCATCACTTGTGATTCCAAGCCGGCTAGACTCCTAATTCCTAATTCATTCCTAATTCCCAATTAACTCCTAAAACCTTAATCCTGCATCAGGGGTGGCCAAAAGCCTCCCGAGCTCAGGAATTCCAACAAAACCCTGTCCCAGGACAACCCCGGCTCCTTCTCCCACTCCTTGGTGCTCTTTGAACTCCCACAAACTCTTTTCCCAGGATCTGGGACACTCTGGGAGTTAATTTTTTTTCAAGTTTTCCCTTTCATCAGCTGGAGATTGAGTCCAGCTCTGGAATTCAGGAGTTTCAGCCTCATTTCTTCCCTCCATCTCCTGCTCATTGCTGCTTTTGGGAGCCAAGCATCTCCCACCCCACCCAGCCTGGGCTGATCCCGATTTAGGGAATCCTCCTCTCCCTAAAAACCCATCCCCGAGCTGCACTCGGAGATAAACTGAGCCTCCTCTAATGAGGTGAAAATCGATGATTTTGCTCTTATCAAGATTCCAAGGAGCCGATTAAGACTGTCCCTTCAGGTGTGGCCTCTTCGGAGCTCGTTAATCCCGAGTTTTTGTCGTTCCACTGTTCCAATTTCCAGCTCTCCCCACCCTGAAACTCACAGAGCTCTCAGGAGAAAGGATTCGGACCTAGGGCGAGATTAAATCTTAAACAGAGCCTGAATTCTCCTCTTGACCTGCCAGGGAAGCAAGGGGAGGACTTGAAAAAGGCAGAATTTTCCTTGGGATTCCCCAATTTTTCATGGGATTCCCCAGTTTCCTTTCCACAGTGAGGGTGCTGCTCTTGGGAGGTTCATGGAAAGATTTGGAGCAGTTGGAAGCTCCATGGAGAGAGGATTTCCTGGGAAATCTCTTTGGTGGGTGATGATCCAGGTTAAAGCACTGTGGGGTTTCCCGGTGTTCGGCGACCTCTCGGATTCTGGGTTTTGTTTCATCTCTGAGCTCGGGCCTTCACTTGTCCCTTCCCAACTCCCTGATCCTGCCAAAAATTGAGGCAGAATTCCTCACCTGGCGCAGGATTTTGGCCAAAATGAGGAAAGGCAGAGCATGGAACCCACCTCTGCTGCCCTTCCAACCATTTGGGATCATCTCCAGCTCTTGTCCAGGCCATAAATCCCCCTCATCTTCCCAAAACCCCCTAAAACGGAGCTGCGTTTATTTCCAGCAGCATTCCCTGGCAGCCGCTCCGTGGTCTCCAGATTGTCCCTGGGATGTGGAGATGAGCTCCAAACCCAACATGTTCCTGCAGGAGGGTGCTGGGATCCTGCCAGGGATCAGCTGCTCGCCGCAGCTTTCCAAGGAATTTCAGCTCCTCGGCGGAATTCCGGGATCAGCGAATTCCCGCTGGATGACACTCAGATGGGATCAGGGGTAGGATGGGATGATTCAGGTGCTGGAGCTCTTCTCTCTTTCCTGTTTCCATGTCCCAGCTGGTTTTTGGGATCTTTATGGATTCTTTATCCCATTCCATGTGTAATATCCAGAAGTATTGATCCTGTAGGTGTCGGTAAAGGATTCTGGGATGCAGGAGGACCCCAATCCTAACCCTATGGAAGCTTTTTCCCATCCCAAATTTATCAAATTTCCCCTCCAGGAGGCTGCCGACATTCCTATAAATCAGAGGAAACTTCCCTGGTTTGGGAAACAAGGTTACAGAGAGGGAATTGCAGGATATGGAATCAGCTTGAGGCAGGGTGGAAGGCTGGGAACAGGGAATTCCTGTGGCAGGGAATGCCTTCACTGCAGGTGTCAGTGGCACTGAAAATTCCTATAAATTGAGGAAAATCTCCCTGTTTTGGGAAATGAACTCTCCAGTTGCCGAGAGGGTTTGGAGTCAGCCTGGAGCAGGGATGTGAGGCAGGATGGAGGACTGGGAATGGGGAAAATTCCTGCCCCATGGAATGGCTGCATTGCAGATGTCCCCAGTGCTGGCTCTGGCTTTGGCCTTGGAGCAGTTTACAGGGAATAGCTGACAGCAGCTCCAAACTCCTCTCCCACTTTTCTGGGATATTTATCCCAGCCAGGCTGTTCCTGCTGCCGGATCACGGAGTCTGTGTTGATGTTGGAGAAGGATCTGGGCCATCCCTGCTGGAGCCGGAGCTCCACAGTGGAATTTCTGTCGGGAATCTCCTCCAGGTTCCTCACAGGAGTGACCCTGGTGGCTGAGCAGGGTCTTGGCTCCGGGTTTTGGTGGCAGATCCCTGTCCCTGCCCGCTCCATGATGGATCAGCGTCATCCCTTGGGATTGCAGCTCCTGCTGGAACTCCCTGGGAAGGGTTGGTGGGATCATTCCTGCTCCATGCTCCAGGGGTCTCCCCATCCTGCTCTTGTCCCATCCCGGCTCTTCCCTCCATCCTTGTCCCATCCAATCCCATCTTGACCTCTTCAATTCCCATTTCCGCCGGAAAACCCCAGATTTTGGGAGTGTTGATTCTGGGGTGAAAGGAGCCCTAATGAGGGCAAAGAAAACCTGATCTTAGGGATCCTGCAGCCTCTGCTTTTATGGGAATTCCAGCAGGAAGCTGGAATTTAGCACTCCTGTGCCTGCAAGGGATCCTGGCAGAGAAGGAAATGGGAATTGGGAATGGCCAGGACGTGGCCTTTAGGGTTTTGGTCAAGTCTGAGCAGCGCCCAGGGCCAGGAAGGAGATTCCCAGGATGTGCAGGGAAAGGTGGGATCAGACTTGTCTCGGGATCATCCCGCTTGGCAGGAGAGCGCCGGACTCATGTTCCAGCAGAGCTGTCCCAAAATAGGCACAGCCAGCGCAGAAAAAAAAAATAAATTAAATTTAAAAAGGCAAAGATGGAATAAAATAAAAGCAATCCTTGGGATTGCTGGGGAGACATCCAATGATTCCAGGAGGGAGCGGAGCGGAGGGGAGGCCCTGGTTTGTCTCAGTGTCCAAAGCTCCATCGCTCATTAACACACCGCAATTAATGCTCTGCCTCCGAGGCACGCAAGTGTTGAGCTCATTAGCACCGAGTGGAAAGGTCCGAGGCTTTCATATCGTTTGCGAGGGGATTAAGAGCACAAAAGGGGCCATAAATTTACGGGCAAATATAAACCAGCTGCTGGGGGGGAGGGAGGGATCGGGATCGGGATCGGGATGGGGGAGAGGGCTGCAGGAGGAAGGAGCCATGGGAGGTGGAGGAATGGATCTTTTCCTACAAAAAAAAAAAAAACTGGACTGAGGTTGTTAACAGGGTTTTTTTCTTTTAGGGTTTTTAGGATTTTTTTTCCAACCTGGATCGAGGTTGTTAGCAGGGGATTTTTTTTAGGGTTTTTAGGATTTTTTTCCAATGTCTATCCAACCCTCCTAGCCTATTCCATGGCGGAAAAGAAACCATCCCAGTCCATCAGAGCCAGCTCCCAAAATTATATCAAACAGGCTGAATTCCAGCTGTGATCAGCTCCAGCCCCTTCTCCATGCCCTGGGAGCCTCAATCCATGGGCAAAAGCCTCTGGAGCAGGGAGAACCTTCCATGGATGGAGGATGGCTCCTGCTCCCGTTCCGGGGGAAGAATTCCTGGGCTGGGTTGGCTCCTTGACTTTAGACCAGGCAGTGCTGTAAATCCAGAGTCATTTTAATTACTTTAATCAGTTTTAATCCAAGGGATTAAAAAAATTACCAGTTTTAATTTAAAGGATTAAAAAAAATGGAGGAGCTCCTGGCTAAAACACAAATTTGGGGGGATTTCATGGTGCCTTCCGTCCCAAAAATCCCATGAGCTCCAGGCTCACTGTGCTGGTGGAGCAGGATTGTGGCTGTGGGATACCCTGGGATCCCCAAATTTGGATTTTCCGTCTTCCAGGGTGGGAATTTTTGGGTGTCTTGGGAGGGATGGAGAAGGTGAAGCCTCTCCTTGGGCAGCAGCTGGGTGGAGCTGCAATCCAGGCTCCACTTCCAGAGGGATGGGGAGCGAATCCCAGGGATGTGAGGGGCCAGGAGCGAATCCCAGGGATGTCAGGGAGTCAGGATCCATCCTGCACCATGGTCCCTTTGTTTTTTCCATCCATCCTCCCAGGCAGCTCAAGTAACCTCCTCAGCTGTGGTTTGTGACATTCCGCTCATCCCTCTGGAGGTAACAGAGTTCTCCATCCCTTCCCAGATGGAATTTTCCCCATGAAATCTCTCTCCCCTGCTGGTTCTCCAGCTTCCTTCTCCTTGTAGGGTTGGGATCACCTTGTGGGGTCACCTCAGCCCCCGTCCCCTCCTCCCTGGAGGAGCTTTAACTCTCACCTGGCCTGCAGGAGCTCCTCAGGCGTTTGCTCATCCCACAGAGGCCTTGCAATCCTCAGGATTTCCTTGGAGGAATCCCTTTTCCAAGCTTTTTTCCCTTATTCCTGCCACAGGACCATGCATGCTCTAGAAGGGGTTTTTATTCCTTCGGGATGAAGTGGCTGCACCATGGATTGGGAATTTCTCACTCATCCCCTCCCAAGTGTGGCCACCTCTTGCTCTGCTCTGTTCCCATTTTCTGGAATTCTTGGCAAGACCAAGGACTGGTTTATTTTTAAGTCTGGCTTTCTCTCTGGGTTATTTAAATCCATAGGGATCCTTCCCTTCTGTCCTCTCTCCGTGCTCCAGGAAAACCCATCAGCTCAGTAAAAACTGGGATTTTCCTCCTGATGTTTCACTTCCACTGGTTCCCTGGGAAAGCTGTTCTCCTCCTTGTCTCCAGGGAATCCTTCATGTCCACACCACGGGCAGTGATCCATCACCCATTGGGATAACCCATCCCAGGGGTTGGAATTAGGTCTTCAAGGTCTTTTCCAACCCAAATCATTCCCTGATTCCCTGAGGATTCGCTGAGGAAGGAGAGCTCTGACTGTGCCCGCTGGGTTTGTGGGATTCTCCTTCCCCACGGCTCCATCCACAGGGATCCCAACTGGATCCCAGCTGGCTGATCCCACTTTTCTGATCCCTCTTCTCTGGACACAGCTCCCATTTCTTTCCCGTGACATCCACGGATGTGGGATTGTTCTCCCTCCTTGAGGAGTGCAAGGTGAATTTTATTCTCATTTTTCTCCATAAATAAAAGGGAGAGGACACTGGGAGCAGCATTCCAAGCTGATCAATCCCAGTGCTTTTTGGTACCCCCAGAAATTCAGCCGAGAAGCCGGAATTTCTTGATGGAATTCTGCTGGGGATGGAGTTTTTGGGAGACTGAGGCAGTTTTGCAGAGGGGCTGCTGAAGCTTGGTCCTGGCTCTCTCCCACAGCCCCTTTGAACTCGCAGCCTTGAAAATTTGGGATTGAAAGCAGGACCTTAAAGGGTTTGGTATTGAAAGCAGGGCCTTGAAGGGTTTGGGATTGAAATCCTCCCGTGCTGTGTGGGGGAATTGTAGGAGAGATTTTTGAACATGGAGATTTTTGAGTTGTGGGGAAATGCAGATCTTGGGGTTAATTTTATTCTGAACTTGACTGGAAATGCTGGAGTTGCGACAGCCCTCAAAGGTACATCATGACATGACCCAAGGATCCAAAATGATCCTTCCATTTTTTCCAGCAGGTTTTTTTTTTTTTTTTTTTTGAGAATCATTTGAATTTCAGTGCAAGAGCCTTTGGCAAAGGCACCTCATTCCTTTCAGCCTGGAGGCTCCAGCTCCTGTTCCCAGACTCCCGTTGGAGGCTGAAGCGTTCACGAGAGCCTGGATTCCTCCAGGATGGAGCCTTCCATGTGCTCTATTTCCAAAAAGATGAGGGGGAGAAAAGGAATCCGTTCTTTGCTGTGTGCAAAGCCCAGACCTTTTATAAACAGTGTGTCCGGGTAGGAATGGGGTTTTTTTGAATTTTCTCTCCTTGTGTGGTGCCTTTCCAACTTTTTTGCTGTGTTTTCCCTTTGTTCATGCTCCCAGTACCAGCATGGCCTCTTGCCCATGAACCACCTCCAAAAATATCCCGGTTTCCAATCCCACTGGAGCACGGGAATGGGCTCTGGAGAGGGGCAGGCATCCAGGATAATGTGGTGATGGGACAGGACTGGGACAAACACAGCCTGGCCTTCGGAAATGTGGGAAGGGTTAGGATGAATCCAGGTTGAGATGTTGCTTTGGATGTTTCCCGACGTCTCCTGTCGGCCAAACCTCTGGCAGGTGCCAAATTGGTTCCTGAAAACATTTCCAGGCTCATCACGCCTCCCTTTGGTCGGGCCAGCGGCTCCAGGCTGGATGGGATGCAGGTGGCTGATCCCAGAATTTCAGTTTTCCTCCTGGAGGGGGGGAATGGAAAGCTCCATTCCCTCTTTTGGGAGCCAGGTGGGAGCGAGGGGCCTGGAAATCGTGGATGGCCAAAGGCAGGGATGGGTGCTGGTGCTTGGGGTAGGAAGGAGAAAGCCATGGAAAATGGGGTCCCCCATATCCCAACCAGGCACGGAATCACTTCTGGAGCTCACGGAATTCCTTCAAATTCCCTGGCTGTGGTTTAAGGATGGGGCTGGAGCGTTCTCCAGCTGGGATTGGTGGCACTTTGCTGTCACATGGAGCTGGAGCTGGGGCACTGGGAAGGCATTTTCTGCCCTTGGAAAGCCATAAATCCTTAAATATCTTTTTTCCATGCAAGGCAGAGTGGGAAGGTTCCAGCCGGGTTCCCTGGGTGGCGGGATCTCCATCTTTGTGGGTGTAGGGTGGAAATGAGCGCCCTTGGATGGAGCAAATCCCCTGATTTGGCTCTTTTGGAGACATTCCTCAATGAGGAGAAACTCTTTCCAGTGTCCCCAAAAATTCCTGGCCCTGCTGCCAGCCCCTGTGGCTCCACCAGAGCCGGGCTGTGGCATCTCAGGGT
Source organism: Zonotrichia leucophrys gambelii (assembly GCF_028769735.1). Lineage (NCBI taxonomy): Eukaryota > Metazoa > Chordata > Aves > Passeriformes > Passerellidae > Zonotrichia > Zonotrichia leucophrys. The sequence goes on from NC_088173.1 coordinate 71,387,083, forward strand.
TAACAAAGCTGAGCTTAGAGACGATTTTGCCTCTTGGCAGCTCTGGAACAACTTTTCCTTGCCCCGATTCTCCTCGGCTTCGCCTGGATTCGCTCCTGGAGCAGCCGAGCCGCTCGGCCCGACTTCACTAGAGGGCGCAGGAATTTTAGGCTAGGAACGCTTCGTCGGGGAAAGTTGGCTGCCTTCTCCTCCTTTTTAATCAACTGGAAAGATGCAGGGTTGAACTGGAGGTGACTGGAAGGGGATCCAGACTTGTGTCTGGCCGGGGAAGGATCTGCTGACATGTGGGATTAGACGGAGCTCGGGCCGTGCTCGGGAGCTCCAGGGAGCAGCCAGCTGGAGGAGCCTCCTGGCGCGAGGAGAGCGCCCAAAAATTGCCGAGAAAGAGCAAAATCCCCCTCACCCCCCGGCGCTTGACCTCCCCCTTGTCAGGTTTGTGCTGATCCCATAGGGAGGGGTTCGGTTTTCTCTTCCAAAGGATCCCCCCTTCTATTCACGCCAATCCTTAGGACAGGATCTTTTGTCTTGGGAGGATCCGGGGGTGTGGATCCAGCCCCCCACACCTGGACAGCTGTTTTGGGACCAGAGGCACCTCTGGGACCGTGTCCTTCCGTCAGGGAGCAGGGGGTCCCCAGGTGCTTCTCCTGCGGGAGATGCCGGGGAAGGACAAGGCCAGGAGCCCCCAGATGTCACCTCCACTGGGGTGGTGGCCCCCAGCAGGGCTGCAGACTCCTCAGTCAATGTCCCCTCATTGGCCCTGCTTCCAGCTGAGGAAACTGAGGCACGGGGAGTGTTTCGGGACATTCACTGCAATCCTCTGTCCTTATTCCAAGCTCCTCAGCATGGATGAAGGGCAGGTGAGAGCTGGATGGCGACACAGCAGTGTCCCTTTGCCAGGTGGTCTCTTGTCTCATCCTATCCCTGTGGAAGAGCTCATGGATCCTGGCTCTGCATGAAACCCCGGTGTCCTGCTCATGTGCAAAGGAACCATTCCCTTCCCCGTTCCCTTCCCACTTCCCCCACTTCCCACCTTCCCCACGCAGCTGAGGGTCTTGGCTTTACCACCTCCAGCTTTTCCTGCCCGAGCAGCAGCTTTTTCCAGCAGAAAAAGCCTGAACGCTGCTGCCTTTCCAGGCTCGGGATGGATGCAGGCAGGAGGCGGCCGCCGCCGCCCCGTCCCGCGCCCTCACTCCCCGCTGTTCATTCATTCATTCATTGATTCCTCCTCTCATTCATTCATTCATGCCTCAGCTCCATGCATGCGGCCATCCAGGGATGGCTCCCTGTCCCCAGGCTAGGATTCCCTTCCCTGTCCATCCATCCTCCCATCCCGGGATTTCCGTGCCGTGCGCCGGGTTTCACTGGGGGCTCAGCCTGGGGCACAGTGAAGCGGCTCTTGTGGAGGCTCCTGCTCGGAGCTGCGAGGGGACAGAGGTGTTTTTTCACCAAACAAACTCCCGGGGAACGCCGGGCATTAGCAATGAGGGGTCGCAGCCAGGAAAATATTACCTTTCCCTTGGAGTGCTGACTGCGGAGGAAATTCTCACATTTACAGCTCCGGCGAGCCCGGCGCTCATGGAAAAGAGGGGGCGGCTTTGATTTCGCTCCTCTCGGTGGGTTGATAACTTTGGCAGCCCCCCCACCTCGCCTCCATTCCCGCCGGGAAGCGGCCACCGGTGGAGGCTCCGGCGCGCAGCTCCCTCCTTGGAATCCTGGTTTAATTGGATTTTCCTGGAGGCCTGCGGTGCGTGTGCGTCCTGCCCCGTGCGTGTGTGTAGGTTAATAAAAAATAAACAAACAGCACTTTTCCCCCCTCGCTCGGCGAGGGATGCGGCGGGAATGCCGAATGAAAGCGCTGCTGTGCCGGGAAGGGACATTCCTGGCATTGCTGAGCTCCTCGGAGCGGGCCCGGGCCCAAATTGGAGAAAAAAAATTGGAGTAAGGAGCCGTTAGCGTGGGGGACCTGGGGAGGCCCAGTCCTGCTCACTGTTTACTCGCAGGGCTTAAATTAACGCTGGCTGCTGACATCAGGAATTTTTTTTTCCCCTGGTTTCCCAAGGAAATGAGCCGAGGGCGATCGCGGCCTCTGTGTACGTGCAGCGGCTCTTCCCCGCTTGAACCCCCGTCGGAGTTCAGCCAGACTCCACGGAGATCCTAAAGGCTCCAAAATAATTATTTTGCTTCGTTTTGCATCCATGAAAAAAAAAATAAAATGAAGGAAAAGGTGATGGAGAGGTGGGAGGAATTGTCAGTGCTTCCCGTTGGGAGAGTTGTGTTTTCCCCTTGGGTTTGTGCATGTTGGATGCTGGAGAATCCCTGTGGAAAGGGTGCATTAGTGACACCCAAACCATGGGATGAATAAAACTGGGATCCTTGGGACATGGAAATGTGGCTCTGTCCCTCCTGCCACATGTGGGATGGAGGAATCCCTCCCATCCCAGTTTGCTCCGTTATTCCCCGTCACTTGTGATGATTGTGGTGGGAATTTTAGGAAGAGCTGGCATTTCTGACGGCATTTTAGGAATGGGATGAAGAGCTTGGAATGGTCACACCTCCCTGTAGGACACCTTGGACAAGGCCACGTGTGCTGGGTCTGTGGACAAACCTCTCCTCGCTGTTTTCCCGTAGGTTTTCTCCAAGATTTTCAGCCACGAGGCTCTGGAGAGCTACCTGCCCAAGATCCAGCTGGTGATCAAGGACACGCTGCGGGCGTGGAGCAGCGAGCCCGAGCCCATCAACGTGTACCACGAGGCGCAGAAGCTGACGTTCCGCATGGCCATCCGCGTCCTGCTGGGCTTCCGCATCCCCGACGAGGAGCTCGGGCGCCTCTTCGAGGTCTACCAGCAGTTCGTGGAGAACGTCTTCTCCCTGCCCGTGGACCTGCCCTTCAGCGGCTACAGGAGGGTGAGCTCTGGGGCAGGGTCTCTACGCTGATAGCGCCAATTAATTAATGGGTGGTGATTAATCCGCACCTTTCCCCGTTCGCGGTGGGATTTCTCATCCTCTGACCTCAAGGAGTCCATTTTGGGACACGATTCCTGATTTTTGCGGAGAAGGCAAGGGGAAAATCTGTTCCTTGATAACAGGAAATAGTCAGGACTTGCCCAGATTTAATTCGTGTTTTTCCTCATTTGGCAATTTTCCTGTGTTTTTTAATTCGTGGGACCCTTCTCCTTCTAATTCCCTTGGAGTGAAACAGGTCCTCGTAATTCCAGGAGCTAAAATACATCCTTGTAATTCCCAAAACTAAAACAGGTCCTTCTAATACCTGGAGCATTCCAGTTTTTATGATGAAAGACGCAAAATGAAAATATAACAAAAAACACGCATAAAATCATATTTATTTTTCCATGGGGAATTTCGATAACAGAAATACGGGTGTTCAATATTTATTTTTCTGGCATCCCTGCATTTTTTTTTTTTTTATTGCTGTTTCCCCATGGGAACGATTCCATCCCCTCGGAGCCCGGAATCATTCCCAGCAGCAGGTTACCCCCGAGCAGCTGCACTCCCATAGGAATTGCTTTACTGGGACCAGGTGATCAAATTGCTGGGGAAGGGGATTCTTTGGGATGAATGCGCTTTCCTTTGAGAGACGATTTTCCCAGGGATTTCCATACATCCCAGGAGGAGCTGGGGGCTGTGAACCAGTGCCGGACAGGGGCTCCCAGCCCAGACCTGTCATTTACACCTAGGTGTTGATTATTCCTCCTGTGATCTCCCCCACTCCGGCTTTACTCCTCCTGCCCAGGGGACACGTCCAGCATCTTCACACCCTTCTTTGTGCCTCTGCTTTTATGGCTCGGACCTGTCCTGAGCACGTCTGCAGCTCCTGGGATGGGCAAGGTGCTGCTGGTTGTGGCGTGGTCTGAGCGCTTCCTGCTCCTCCACAGGGAATCCGGGCCCGGGAGACGCTGCAGAAGGGGCTGGAAAAAGCCATCCAGGAGAAGCTGCAGAACACGCAGGGCAAGGACTATGCTGACGCCCTGGACATCCTGATAGAGAGCGGGAAGGAGCACGGCAAGGAGCTGACCATGCAGGAGCTGAAGGTAAAGCGCTTCCCTGGGGCCACCTCGGGATTGTTCTGCTCAGGGGAGGGCATTCCTGGAGGGAAAAGTGGGGGATGATCCCAGGAGGAATTTTTGGAGCAGACCTGAGAGCTGGGGGACCGCGATGTGTTTGTTGGTGGATCCTGGTGGGGTGGATCCAAAACAGTTGCTTTATTAATTGGCTGGTTGTGCCCATCCCTTTCTACCAAGCATTCCATGGAATCATTAAGCTTGGAAAAAGCTTCCAAGGTGATCAACGCCAACCTCCATCCCCACTAAACCATACCACAAAATTCCACATCCATTCAGTTTTTGAAAGCTTTTGGGGATGGTGACTCCATCGCTGTCCCAGGCAGTCTCTTCCAACCCTTGGCCCCTCTTCCAGGAAAGAAATTTTCCCTGATATCCAACCTGAACCTCCCTGATCTCAGCAGAAACCTTGGCCAGCTGCATCCACCGACCTTTCCACTTCTCCTGGTGCCTCCTTTGCTGGGCACAGGAGCCCCTCAGCAGGTTCTTACCTGCAGCAGGGCCATGGCATGCCAGGAGCCATCTCCTGGGGTTTTTTATCTGATCCTCAGAGGTTCCATGTGAAGCTCCTCGTGGCAGCTGTCCAAGGAGTGACCTTCCAGTTAAATGTGACCAGGCTGTGGCTGCCCCTGGAAGTGTCCAAGTGTCCAACAGACATAAGCTCTGCCCAGATTTCCCTCATCCATCCTGGTGGGTGGGAAATCACCCAGAAGAATCCATCTCCCTCCACATTCCAATTTTCCCTCTCCCAGCTTTGTGATGTGATCCTTCCTCAGGTCACATGGTAATCTTTGGAGCAGCTCTTTTTTGGGATCCATGCTCCATTTTTCCCTCTCCCATTTTTGTGTTGTGATCCTTCCTCAGGTCACTTGGGCCCTTTGGATCTTAAATCTTTGGAGCAGCTGTTTTTTGGGAGAATCTATGGCTGCTCCATCCCTGGGAGCATCCAAGGTCAGGTTGGACAGGGCTTGGAGCACCCTGGGACAGCGAGAGGTGTCCGTGGGGTTGGAACAAGGTGATCCTTAACTCCCATCCAACCCAAACCATTCCACAATTCTGAGGCCAGGCTGGAAATCTTTTGGGGAGAAGATCACCCCATGGCACCTTGAGGTGCTGAGGTTGGTGGCCCCTTGTTGGAACCCAGGAAATTCCTCTGGCTGCCCTAGAGGACTCAAGCCCCTGCCCGAGAGACCAAGACACCTTGGCACAGAGCCCAAGACCCCTGTGCCTTTGATTTCGGCCTTAAAAAAAACGATTACCAACCTTATATGAAGAATTATAAGCCACAAAAGTTTAAGTGGAATGATAGTGAATTTATCAAGGGGTGAAAGAATAGATTTTTGGGGTTTTTAGAATGGGGGTTCAGGGGGCAAGATGGAGCAATCTGGGTGTGTCCAGGCTTTCTCCTTCTTCTCCTTCTTGTCCTCCACCTTCTACTGTGATGTTGGCACTTTTGGATTGGTTTAGAGTATAAGCTCACTGTCTAACATAAGTGATAAGTATTAAAAAGTAATTGTAAATATTGTACACATAGTTTTTAGTATAAAAAAATAACACCACCCGGGGGCAAGCAGAGTGCCTCTGACTGTCTTGCTGAGCAGACCTCAACAAGCCCAAAGAAAAAATTTTATAGATAAGATACAACAAACAACCTCAAAACCAAGAAATGAAAAGCTCTGACTCCTCCTTTGAGCGCCAAGATAAGAAAAGAGACTTTCTGACGTATCTCAAAGTCACTCTGACCAGCTAAAGTCCCAAGAGCCCCTCTGCCCCACCCCTGTGTGTGACCGTGTTCACAGGGGTCTCAGGTTGAGGGGAGAGACGAGGATCTGACTCCATGTTTCAGAAGGCTGATTTATTATTTTATGATATATATTACATTGAAACTATACTAAAAGAATGGAAGAAAGGATTTCATCAGAAGGCTGGCTAAGAATAGAATAGGGAAGAATTATAGCAAAGGCTTGTGGCTCTGGGCTCTGTGTCTGAGCCAGCTGACTGTGATTGGCCATTAATTACAAACAACCAACATGGGCCAATCACAGATGCACCTGTTGCATTCCACAGCAGCAGATAACCATTGTTTACATTTTGTTCCTGAGGCCTCTCAGCTTCTCAGGTGGAAAAATCCTAAGGAAAGGATTTTCCATAAAAGATATCTGTGACACTGGGGGTCACCCTGCTGTGACGGTGTTCACAGGGGTCTTGAAGGAAGAGACGAGGATCTGACTCCATGTTTCAGAAGGCTTGATTTATTATTTTATGATATATATTACATTAAAACTGTACTAAAGGAATAGAAGAAAGGATTTCATCAGAAGGCTAGCTAAGAATAGAATAGGAAAGAATGATAACAAAAGCTCTGTCTTGGACTATCTGTCCGAGCAGCTGACTGTGATTGGCCATTAATTAGAAGCAACCACATGAGACCAATCACAGATGCACCTGTTGCATTCCACAGCAGCAGATAATCAATGTTTACATTTTGTTCCTGAGGCCTCTCAGCTTCTCAGCAGGAAAAATCCTAAGGAAACGATTTTTCATAAAAGATGTCTGCCACCGCTGTGTCTCACCCTGGCCCTTTCTCTGCCCGCCAGGACGGCACCCTGGAGCTCATCTTCGCCGCCTACGCCACCACGGCCAGCGCCAGCACCTCCCTGATCATGCAGCTCCTCAAACACCCGCGGGTGCTGGAGAAGCTGCGGGAGGAGCTGCGGAGCAAAGGGATCCTGCACAACGGCTGCATCTGCGAGGGCTCCCTGCGCCTCGACAACATCAACGGCCTGCAGTACCTGGACTGCGTCATCAAGGAGGTTCTGCGGCTCTTCACGCCCATCTCCGGGGGCTACCGGACGGTGCTGCAGACCTTCGAGCTGGATGTGAGTAGTGCCGCACCCCGAGCTCCCCAAAACGGCCCAGCTTGCTTGAGCCAGGCTTAGAGGAGACCTCTGAGGGGATAAATGAAGTCCTGCCTAATTAAGTCCTTCTCCCAGGCAATCAGTGGCAGGACGCAGCCTTAAGCTGCACCAGGAGAAGTTTAGGTTGGATTTAGGGAAAAAGTTCTTCCCAGGAAGAGTAGTTGGGCATTGGAATGGGGTGAGGTGGTGGAGTGACCATCCCTGGAGGGGTTTAAGCCTGGATGTGGCGCTCAGTGCCACGGTTTAGTGGATGAGGTGGTGTTAGCTGACAGCTTGGACTTAAATGATCTCCAAGGCTTTTCCAGCCTAATTAATTCTGTGATTCCAGCAATGGGATTTGCCCCAGATCCAGCAGTGATGGGATGTGGAGCAAGGGATGCATGGAGCTGTCAGAGAGCAGACGGGTGTGATGCTCCAAAGCCCAGCTCGTGACAGTGACGCCAAACTCTGAGCTGGGGTGTGACAGGGGAAAGGTTTACGGCAAAGGGCATCTCCAGGCTGCCGGATGACAGGCGGATTAGTCACCACCATGGCTGGAATTTCCTCCCAGCAAAACAAAATCTCGGGAGCTGCCTTGTCACTGTAAATCCTCCTAATGCAGTGGTTTGAGTCAGAGACCTTTTAAAGTGCTCAGGGGATGATAAATCCACCCCATTTCTCATCGCCCGGGCCCCGACGTGGGTGTTGGGTGTGTGGTGCTGACAGGCAGCGGGGTGTGGGATGCTGTGGGATCCTCTGGGATGCTCTGGGATGCTCTGGGAAGGGCTGGCAGATGTGTGGGGCACGGCACGGGAGAAGCTGCTTCCCCTGCTCAGCACCACGGGGCTCCTGGTAGGCAGCTCCTGCCAGTGACCACAAAGTAAATGAATGGATGGGTCATCCCACGAATCCTTGGGATGGCAGGAGGAATAAAGCCAGGATCTGCATCTCTTTGTGCTGCGCTGTCTGGCTTTCCTTTAAACCTACATCACACTTGAGGGATAAACCCAAAAGAAATGGGAATAAGCAGGGAAAACTGTGAGGGTGGTGCACAAATTGCCCAGGGATTGTGGATGGCACAAATCGCCCAGGGATTGTGGATGCCACATCCCTGGAAATGTCCAAGGCTGGATGGGGCTTGGAGCACCCTGGGGTAATGAAAGGTGTCCCTGCCCATGGAGGGAGGTGGGACAGGATCAGTTTAGGGTCCCTCCCGACCCAAACCATTCCATCCTTCCATGGAAACAAAATTCCTTTATCTCATCCCCCTGCTCCCGCTCCCTCTCCAGCAGGACTGACCCACTCTGCTCTCCTATCCTCCCCTTCCCGCCTCTCCGCAGGGTTTCCAAATCCCCAAGGGCTGGAGCGTGATGTACAGCATCCGGGACACCCACGACACCGCTCCCGTCTTCAAGGACGTGGACGTCTTCGACCCCGACCGCTTCGGGCAGGGCCGGAGCGAAGACAAGGAGGGCAGGTTCCACTACCTCCCCTTCGGAGGAGGCGTACGGACCTGTCTGGGCAAGCACCTGGCCAAGCTCTTCCTCAAGGCCCTGGCCATCGAGCTGGCCAGCACCAGCCGCTTCGAGCTCGCCACCAGGACTTTCCCCAAAATCACCCTGGTGCCCGTGGTCCACCCGGTTGACGGACTCAAGGTCAAGTTCTTCGGACTGGATTCCAACCAGAACGAGATCCTGACGGGCACAGACGCCATGCTGGGGGCCACCGTGTAAAGCCCGCGCCGCCGGTGGCACCAGGGACGGGCGGCCGGGGGAGGCAGGGGTGGGTGGGGGCGAGGGGATGGACAGGAGGGGAGGAGAGAGGCATGAGAGGAGCTTCTCCACGGCGCTCACCTCCGGATCGGGACTGCTTTTCCAGCAGGGAAGCTGCCGGAAGCGTTTTGCTCTTCCCGCGGGACGCGGAGAAGGTCGGGGCGGTGTCGGCGCCTTGTTTCGTCGGGAAGGAGGAGGAAGATCCGCAAAAGCCGAGTCGAGCTGGGATGGCCGACAACACACAGTATCTAATTATTATAAATATATATATATAAATATCTATAAAACACTTCTGCTGCCAAGAGGAGAAGGCCCGACTGCGGGAAAGGCTTGGGAATCAGCCGAGGATCCGAGGTCTGGTGTCCCGGGGCAGCTCTGGGGTCACCTCTGACCTCTTTTTTTTAACAGTGTTAAATTAGCTGGTGATAACAGTGTTTTTGCGTTTTTTGAGGTGGTTTTTTTTTTTGGTTGGTTGTTTTGTTTTTTCATTTGTTTGGTTGTGTTGTTTGTTCTGGGGTGTTGGAGCCTTTCCTTGGCCGGGGGGAGACAACGCTGCCCATTCCCAGCCCGTCTCCCGCTGGTGCCGGGGCAGGCTGGGGAGGAGGAGGAGGAGGGGTCGTCTTGCTTTCCAAGAAACCCCTCCTGTGGTGTCTTGCCCGGGACTGAGTCATCCCCCAGGCCTCGGGAGAGGCAGGTTTGCATTTTCCAAGATGTTTTGAGGCTCTGGGGAGGGGGATGCCCTTTTGTTTTTTCTCTCATTGAGTTTCCTGCTGCTGCTACACGGCCTGTGAGCACCCCCTCCTCTGCAGCCCCCGCCAGCCCTGGGCACAGGCACCCGGCTTTGGGGACATTTTGGTGCCTTTGCTGTCCCCTCAAGGTGCTGGCACCAGCCCCCGACCCCAGCACGGCTCTGGGGGCACGTGGGGGCTGCTCCTGCCGGGGCATTTGCATTAAAGGTGATCTCTCAAATGAAGCCAACGCGCGCATTTGTTTGTTTCGTGTTTGGGGTTTTTATGGCCACGGGAGAGCTCAGCAGGAAGGAGAGGGCTCCGTGTCAGCTTCCACCCCGCATCCCAGGAGAATTCCAGAGCCTCTCCAGCACCAGCCAGCAGCCACCGAGAGGTATCTTGCCTTCCATTTGCTGGGGGGGTATTTTATTTTGGTTTTCTGCATGCAGGAGGCTTCTGGGCTGAGTTGGAGATTTGAGGAGTTGGGTTGGGAGGATGTAGAGCAAAAGCTCCCCGAGCACCTGGGCAGATGTTGGGTTCCAACCAGAGCCAAACATCAGCTTGGGAGATCCCTCTGTGACTTGGGGCAGCTCTTCCAGCCCATCCAGCCCCACTCCTGTCCCATCCCAACCCTCCGAGGTGGAACGGGCGACACAAGGAGGCCGAGAACGGTGACGGGCACCGATCCGGCGCTCTCGGGGGCAGCTTGGCTGTCGGCTCCAAAGGGCTCCAGAGAAGTCCGAGGGCTTGGAAAGGGGAAGGAGAAGGGGCAGGTGTGGCTCACCAGGTGGCTTTGCAGGTTGTGCCTTTGCCTCTTTGGCAAGAGGTGCCTCTCGGGAAGGTGGCGGGAAGTGTGAAGCGAGCGGAGGCGAGGCCGCCCTGGCCGGCGCGGCACTGGCGGGGGCGAGGAGGAGGGAGGCAGGTTTGGAGCCAAGGGAAGCACTTGAGGTTGGAATGCTGTCAGCCCAGCTGCCAGAAGTCCCCCCGGAGCATCCCAGGGCATGGTGGTCCCTCCCACCAGGGTGCACAACTTGATTCAAGCTGGAATAAAACTCCTGATCTTCTGGGATTCCCCATTCCCAGTCTGATCCTGTCCTTATTCCTGGGTGGTGACCAACGTGCCAAACCCCACAGGAAGGTCTCAGGAGCCCTGGAGCAGAGGCTCAGAGTTTTCCAGCCTGGAATTTTTAAATGGAACACAACTAGCTCAGGCCCTGTTGGGATTCCAGGTGTTTCCTTGTCCCTGATGGAGAGAAAACGTTCCCAAAAGGAGCTGGGTGGAAATCCAAATCCCAGAGGGCAAAGGGGAAAACAAACCTGGATGTGGTGGGAATGGCAGTCTCCTAGGGACAAACATCCCAGGAGAGGCACCAGGCACAGGGAGGTGTCTGTGGTTTTTGTAGGATTTGGGAATGGAGATGGAAGGTGGATGAGCTGCAGGGTGAGAACCAACAGGTGCCCTCCAGGAGCCCCCGTTTCCATCTGGGATCTGTGCTTGGGGATGAGTGGGCTGGGAAAGGGAAAGGCTGGAGAGGGGGATGGACAGCCAGGATGGAAGGTCTGGTTAAAGACAAATCCCTTGGATGGACGGGCAAAATCTCTTGGATAGACTTTTCTGGAAGGGCTCCGTCCATCTTTTCATGGGGAATCAGGGAAGGGTTTTTCCCTGAAATTTTAATTTTAACTTCCACTGTTGTTCCAAAGTGAGAACCAAACCTGCTCTGGAGTGAGTTTTGATGGGAATGAGAGCTGCAGCCATCCCTGAAATCCCATTGACATCCCGTGGGTATACGGTGTTTGTGTGGGGGAGTATTTAATCCAGGCTGAAGTAAGCCAGGCTTTGTTGTTCCAGTCCTAACTAATATAACTTGACTAAAAAAATAAAGTTGCTGCAGTGGGTTTGCAGAATAAAGCACTTTGAATCTCAGATTTTTTTTTTTGTTTGTTTTTAATTAGCACAGTCCAATTTGCTATAATATTATTTTATACACAAATTTTTTTTTTGGTCTGTCTTTATAAACTATTATAAGTGCTATTTTTGTTATAATTCAAAAATAGATATTTAGGATAAAGTTGTGCTGTTAAATATTTGTTATTTAGTAAAAATATGATTTTTTTTTCCTCTATTGTAAACGTCGTCTGGGAAAAAATATTAATGTTTTATCCTATTTGTTTTTAATATTAAAAAAAAAGGAAAAAAGCACTTGTGGGGTTTTTTCGTTCGAGAATTGGTGCCGTGTGCGGTTGTGTTGCAGTCATGTGGGTTTTAATATGTACAGAATATTCTGTGTCCCATATTAAAATGAATGTTGTGTATTTTGTGATCCCAAAATAAAACAAAACTAAACAAAAAATGACATCCCTGTGGCTCCTTTGTAGAATTCTGGATCAAAAAGGGCTGGAGCTCCCAAATTTTGATGTCGTGTTTCATCTGCTGCTCTTTTGAAGGCCTTGTGGCCTCCGGGTTTTGGGGAGAACCATCCCAAAAATTGGGGCATCCCATAAAGTGGGAGTTTGGCTCCATGGCCAAGGTGAACCCTGGTTGGTATGGACCCAAAGAGAGGAAATTCCACTTAAAAACAAAATAAATTATGGGGACGGTGGTCAGGTGGATGAATTGAGATGTCCTTGGAGATTGGGAATCTCTGTCCCTGGAGACTGGACAGAGTCCTGAGCCACCTGTCCAATGTGAATCCCAGCTGATGGGGACCCCAGTACAGGAAATTTCACTTTAAAATAAAATAAAAACCATTGGATTAAATATTTTTATGGGGAGGATGGTCAAGTGTTGGATCAAGATGTCCAGGGATTTGGAGTCTCCGTCCCTGTAAACTGGACATGGACCTGAGCCACCTGACAAGGTGAACCCTGCCTGATATGGATCCAAATAAAGAAAATTCCACAATAAAATAAAATAAAATAAAATAAAATAAAATAAAATAAAATAATAAAATCCTTTTATGGGGCAGATTGTCAAAATTTGGATCAAGTAGGAGAGGTTTGGAGTCTCCATCCCTGGAGATGGGATGTGGTCCTGAGGACCTGGACCAAGATGAATCCTGGCTGATATGGATCCAAATACAGGAAACTCCACAATAAAATAAAATAAAATAAAATAAAATAAAATAAAATAAAATAAAATAAAATAAAATAATAAAAAAATTCTTATGGTCAAGTGTTGAATTAAGTGGGATAGATTTGGAGTCTCCCTCCATGGACCTGAGGAAGCTCCCACAGCTATGAGGTCCAACCCATCCCGAGTTTTTGGGAGCTCCAGGATTCCCTGTTTCTGCCCAGAGCTTTCTTCTCTTCCCAGGAGGAGAAAGGAGGGAAGGGAAGGCAAATATTCCAGCTGTGTGTGTGTCCTGCTGCTGGTTTTTATCAGGAATTGCTCCATATGAAATAGGCACTGGAGACCACCACATTTTGGGTTTTTTTCTTAGCATTTTAAAAGATTTTATTCTATTATCAGTCTCCATGAAAGGTGAGACATTACAGATGTAAAACTCAACACTATTCTGTCAAAAACTGACTTATTTCTTAGTTACACTGACTCATTTCTTAGTTACAATGCTTTATAAATATTTTTCAACTTATCAACTTTTACTACACAAAAGTACTATTATTTTAATACTAATCACCTATATTTTTACCCCACGTAATCCTACTACATCTTTTACAACTCTAATTCTCTAAAATACCTAATCTTTTTAAAAAGTTATATTTAAAATTTATTAAAGCTTTTTTTTAACTTAGTCTCTCTCTCAACAATACCACCTCTATTCCACAACCTTCCTGAATCAACACACCTCATCTCAATATTTACATTAAAATTTACATACAAATTTACATACAAATTTACATACAAATATACAAAACTAAAAAAAAAAAATCCTAAAAATATAATACTAAAATCCTAAAAAAATCCTAAAAAATCCTTTATAAATGTATTTCTCACTCCCAAGGTGGGAATGACCTCATGATGAGCACCAGGTGACCATCTCCCATCTGGATTCCCATCATCTCCCATTTGGGTTCCAGGGAGACTGACTCCACCTCCTCATCCAATCCCGGATTTTTCTGGGATCTGGGGCTGCTGTGAGGCTTTTAAACCATCAATATTTCGGGAAGTTCTGGCCCCCGCTGGTGGAAGCAGAGCTTTGGATGATGAGATGTGCCAGGACAAGCTCCTGGTGGGAGCCGCAGCTGCAGCCGCTCAGGAGCGGGCTGGGAGTGCTTAGGGTAATTAGGCAATTAGCGAAGTAATTGGCTTCTGTCTCCTTCCTCTCTTCCCCATAAATAGAGCCCTGATGGAGGCCTGGCCTCGGTGGGAGCTGTGGAGAACAGGATGTTGCTTCCAGCGATGACATCCCAAGGCAAGTGCGGGAACGAGCGGAGCTTTGGCTGGAAAATGTGACCGTGAAAGCCCAGCCCGGGGCTCCGAGGCTCCTCTCCCTCCCTTCAGAGCTTTGTGGCCGCTCTTTCCCTACTTTGGATGCGTCCTGCCAGCCAGGATTTTGCCGGCTCTGCCCTGGCTGTGGCCAAACTCCACCCTTGGGTTGCGCTCATCGCCGCTCTTGTGTCACCTCCCCGTCCTTTCTGTCCCATCCAAACCCCGTCTGTCACCTCTGTCCGAGCAGGGCAGGTCATTTCCTTTCGGGATTTATCCGCTCCCCTCCCTTTGCTGGGAGGTCTGGTTAAAGACTAATCCCTTGGATGGATGGGCAAAATCTCTTGGATAGACTTCTCTGGAAGGGCTCCGTCCCTCGTCTCATGGGAAGTCAGGGAAGGCTTTTTCCCTGAAATTTTAATTTTAATTTTCTGTCCCATCCAAACCCCAAAAATCCCATCTGTCACCCTCAGTCCGAGCAGGGCAGGTCATTTCCTTTTGGGATCTCTCCGCTCCCCTCCCTCCATTTGGATTTATTTATAATTTATTGGTATTTACGGCTGTCAGCGAGGCGCTGCACCACCCCTGCCGTGGGATGAGGTGTCTCGCTGCGCTCCAGCAGGAGCAGGGAGAGGGTTTTTTTGGGATGGCCTCACGGGAGCCACTGGATCCCGGCTCAGGTCCTTCGGACTCCGTGTTCTTTCCACTCGGCGCCGGCTCCCGGGCTCACGTTACTCCCTTGGTTTTAACTCGAGCTGAACTCTTGGAAAGTTTCTTTTTAAAGGTTGTGTGTGAGAGCAGAGAAAGGTGTGTGAATGCATCCAGGGATTGTTTTTTTTCCTCTTTTTTCCTCTTTTTTCCTCTCCTCTTTTCATCTTCTTTTTTTTCCCCTTCTGAACACAAAAGGGAATTTTGGCTCCTGGAAAATCAAATGGGATTCTGGAGTGGCCTTGTGTCTTCTTAAAATGTGGATTTCACCAGAAAATCTCCAGGCTCAGCCCATTCCAAAAAAGAGAGCTATTTTGCTATTTAAAATTTAGAGCTGAGCTAAAATCCTGCAGTGTCCTTAAATAACATTTACAGGAATTATAGAAAGGAGAGAAATGGGAGAAAGTGATGGATTTCCAGGTGGTTTCTTGGCAGAGTTTTTCTCCAGAATATTTTAGGAGTCCTGGTGAATCCCGTGCTCTGGTCTTGGCTGGAATTAAAACATGGAAGGTGCCTTGGAATAGAATAAAATAGAAAGTTCTAGAAGGAAAAAATCCAGGGAATCCTCAGAGTCCCTGGAGGGGCTCCAGGAGAGCTGGAGAGGGACTGGGGACAAGGCCTGCAGGGACAGGAGCCAGGGAATGGCTCCCACTGGGAAAGGGGAGATTGGGCTGGGATCTTGGCAAGGAATTGCTGGCTGGGAGGGTGGGCAGGGGCTGGGCTGGAATTCCCAGATTTGCTGTGGCTGCCCCTGGATCCCTGGCAGTGCCCAAGGCCAGGTTGAGTCCACCTGGGACAGTGGGAGGCGTCCCTGCTTGTGGATGGGGTGGGATTTAAGATCCCTTCCCACCCAAATCATTCCATGGAGGATTCACATTCCAATTTTAGGCTCCTGACATGAAAGGAGCTCAGAATTCTTTGTGCATCTAATTCCATTCTGACGTCCTGAGACAAACTGGATGAAACCCTAAAATAAATCCCAATAAATCTTCCAAAGTGTTGGGGTAATAACTCAGAGTACCTGGATGGCCTCGGTGCTTGATCTGGAATTTTAAAAATGATAAACTGTGACAGCAAGCAGGATGTGAAGTGCTGAAATAGTAAATGGATTTCTGGCAAATATTCCCCTTTTCAAGGTCTCCCTCTGCACTCAGAATGAAGGATTTTGATTTTATCCCAGGCTACAAATGAAAATTTCCCTTTGCAAGAGATGATTGCACCAAAATCCTGACTTGGAGCATTTCCCTGATTATTTATTTAACTGCTGACATGGGATTTTTGATGGGATAAAACACAAATGAGAAAGGTTTGCATGGGAAAATGTGGGAAAGGGAGGATCAGGGAACCTTGGAGGCTGTGGCTGGAGTCTCGGTTGATTTGTGTGGATTTTTTGGGAATAATCCGCAGTGGAGAGACCCAAAATTAGGGAACGAGGGGCAGGTTAGGCTACAACATCCCTGTGAGGCTCCACGTTTGTTCCTGGGCATGGTTTCACAGAAGTTCCTGAGGTTTTCATGGAATCATCCTCATAAAAACATGGAATGATTTGGAAGGGACCTTAACAATCCCCCAATTCCAGCTGCCACTGCCAGGAATGCCATTGGTTATCCATGTGAAAACCAGGAATTGTTCCTTCCATGTTCCAAAGACTGGGAAGATCCATGTGGATACAGGGCCAGGTCCTCACAATGGAGACCTTGGGAAAGGTCTTGGTCAGTGTGGAATTCCCAAACATGGAGAGGTGATGTGAAATTCCCTTAAGGTAAAGAATCCTGGAGTATCCTGAGCCAGAAGGGACCCACAGGGATCATGGATCCAACTCCTTCCCTGCCCAGGATGATCCCAACAATCCCACCCTGTCCATGAGGGTGTTGTCCAAATGCTCCTGGAGCTCTGGCGGCCTTGGGAATGTGGCCATTCCCTGGGGAGCTGTTCCAGTGCTCCACCACCCTCTGGATGAGGAATATTTTCCTGATTTCCAGCCTAACCCTGCTTGGAGGAGCTCCAGCCATTCCCTGGATCCTGTCACAGGGAACAGAGGTGGGAGCTGCAGATCCCAATGGATCTCCCTTGGGCTCCTTTTCTCCAGCTGAACATTCCACGTGCCCTCATCCATTCCTCACGTGGCTCCTCCTGACCCTTCCCCATCCTTGTGTCCCTCCTTTGGGAGCTCTCCAAGAGTTTTGGATCTGTCTTGGGTGGTGGTGCCCAAAGCTGCCCCAGAGCAGAGCAGGACAATCCCCTCCTCTGGCTGTATCCTCTAATCCCTGGGACTTCAAACCTGAACATTCCCTGAGGATTCCAGGCAGCAGCTTAAGCAATCCATTCGCTCACACTGAGAAAATTCCCTTTTTTTGGTAGTCAAAAATTCCCCTTTTTATTTTTTCGTAGTCAGAAAATTCCCCGGTTTTGGTAGTGGAAATATTCCCCTTTTTTGGTAGTGGAAATATTCCCCTTTTTTGGTAGTTGGAAAATCCCCCTTTTTTGGTAGTGGAAAAATTCCTGTTTTTTGGTAGTTGGAAATTCCCCTTTTTTGGTAGTCAAAAATTCCCTTTCAGTAGTCAAAAAATTCCCTTTCAATAGTTGAGAATTCCCTTTTAATAATCAAGCCCCATATCCCAAATGATATTCCCAGAATCTTCCAGTTTGTGTTACAATTCCATGTCCTCCCCCAGCACTGGGCAAAACCAATGGATGTCTTTTTTTTCCAGTGCTGGAAGCTGGATCAGGCCTTTCCATGCTTTTTTCCCCCCATTATAAAAGTAGATGGGATCTGTATTTCTGTATATTTGTCCTGAGTTATCGAGCTGGAGCGTTTGTTATGGAATGAGAACTCCTTTTCCAGGGTGAGGAGCAGTTTTCTCTGGCATGGGAGCTGTGTTTAGTCTACATTCCCAGATCCCTTTTCCTTGAACAATATTTGCCTAATTACAGCCTCACAGATTCGCTTGGCTCCAAGGAGGAAAAGGTGATTTTTGGGACATGCTTGAGGGGGGGATTGCAGGGAATTACCCCAAAAAACTGGGATGTGCTCCTTGCATATCCGTGAAATGCAGGAGCACCTCTGGTGTCCTGCTGTAGTGAATTCCTGACTCTCAGCACGGCCAGGAATGTGCAGGGAGGGAAAGGGAATATCCTGGGATCTGTGAACATCAGCCCAGGTGGGCACTTGGATTGGGAATGGTGTCCAGCAGGATCTGGGAAGGGATTGTCCCTCTGTGCTGGGCACTGCTGAGGGCTGTGTCCAGTTCTGGGCCACTCAGTGCAGGACATGGAAGGGCTGGAGCGTGGCCAGGGCAGGAATGGAGCTGGGAAGGGGCTGGAGAATCCCTGAGGGAGCTGGGAAGGGGCTGGAGAATCCCTGAGGGAGCTGGGCAGGGGCTCAGCCTGGAGCAAAGGAGGCTCAGGGGGCCCTTGTGGCTCTGCACGGCTCCTGCCAGGAGGGGAACAGGGACAGGAGCAGAGGGAACGGCCTCAGGGTGGACACCAGCAGGAATTTCCTCATGGAAAGGGTGGTCAGGCCTTGGAAGTGCCCAGGGAGGTTTGGAGTCCTCATCCCTGAAAGTGTCCAAGGAATTCCTGTGTGTGGTACTCAGTGGCAAAGTGGAATTAGGCACAGCTTGGACTCGACGATCCTGGAGGGATTTTCCAACCTCAGTGATCCTGGGATTTTGTGTATGTGGAGGCTGGACCAGATAATCACCTTCCAACCCAAATTATTCCAGGAAAGCTTGGGAAGAATAGGGGAGGTAGAGATGGAAACCTTTCCTGGCTAAACCTTAGGCTGGGTCTAGGAGTTGGTTGGGAGGTCCTGGCCTGGTGGAGCACCAGGATTATTCTGTAGCCCCCAGGTAAATCCAGGAGGGATGTGTGTCCCACACAACTCCTGTGTGGAAGAAGCATTCTCCCACATAAATGCACATTTGTTTTGGGTTAAACCAGATCCATCCCTGATCCTGGGAAAACAGTGGAGTTGATCCACACAAAGGTGGGATGGCTCAGTACCCAGATAGAGAAACGGGAAAGGGAAGCAGCTCCCAGATACACTCAGTTTGGAGGGAATAATTGGACAATTTGGAGTGGAAGGACCTGCAGTGATCCCTTGTCTGCCCAGAAAGGGACAATCCATCTGAAGTGGGATCTTCTCTCCTGGTGCTTTGGCCTGGAGAGCACTTGGGTGTTGGAACTCAGCGCATCCCTCTGGATGTCCAGAGTTGCCGAGGACCCCATCAGGGGCTCAGAGACCCTGGCACACAGCCCAGAGCACCTGGGGATTTGATTGTGACCCCTGGAGCAAGTTACCAGCTTTGTATGAGGCCATGAACGTCACACAGGTTTGAATGGTGCAATAACAAAATGATCACAGGGTGAAAATGTAGATTTTAGGATTTTTCATACAGGGGTTATGGGGGACAAGATGGAGGAATCAAGGCCTGTCCAGTCCTTCTTCTTTCTTTTTCTTGTTCTCCATTTTCTGCAGTGATGTTGGCACTTTGGGATTGGTCTAGAGTAGAAGTGCACTGTCTAACACAGGTGATAGGTATTGGGAATTAAGTGTAAATATGATATACATCGTTTGTAGTATAAAAGGACAACACAGAGTGCCTGTGGCTGCCCTGCTGAGCAGACCTCGGCTGGGCAGAAAGAAAATTTTATAGATAAGAATTAATAAACAACCTCAAGAGCGATAAGTGAGGAGTCCAGACTCGTTCTTCAGTTGCGCGGGCCGAAGCAGAGACATCCTGCACATCTCGGGGCAGCAATTATCAACAGCAACCCGAGACTTGGGAAGGAGGGAAAAGGTTGGGAAAGTGAAGGATAGGGAAGCACTGGCAGCGCTGTGGGTTAAGCCTGGCTCGCTCCAAGGGCTGGGCTCGACCACAAAGCCTCATCCCAATCCCAGGGGAGGATGTCGTGGGTGTCCTGGGCTCCCGTCACGTCACGGGGCCGGACACTCCGGCGTTTCCCATTCCCGAGCTCTGCCTCTGGCTGAGCCAGAGCTGCTCCTGCCGGGGTTTATTCAAACCCAGGAGCAGCAGAATGGCTTTTGCAGGAGCCTCATTAAGCCATTATTGCGTCTATTAATAAAGCAGAACATTTCCTCTGCTGGACATTCATCCCTGGGTGGATGCGCTCCATGGGGCGGGAAAGGGGCCTCTGGACAAATCTGGAGTGAGGAAATTGATGGATCAGGTTACTCCTGGAAAATTAACCAGTGTTTGTCCACGGAAAAGCAGGACAAATGGATCCAGAGAGAACCCAGAGCCATCCTGCTGTTCGAGATGGGGGAGGCTGATCTATAGGGAAGGCCCTTGGGATCAATTAATTAGGGATTACAGCATCTGGAATGTTGGAATTGTCTGAGCCACCCCTGGAGTCTCAGCAAGAGCCATTGTCAGGTACTGCTGATAAAGCCCTGGAGCCCCCCAGGGGTAATTAATTAATTAATGGCTTTGTCCCACCCATCCCTAAAATTCACCATCTCCTATGGGTCATTGTCCCATCCCCAGAATTCCCCATCTCCTGTGGATCATTTCCCCATTTCCTGTGGATCATTGTCCCATCCCAAAATTCTCCATCTCCTGTGGATCATTGTCCCATCTCCTGTGGATCATTGTCCCATCCCAAAATTCCTCATCTCCTGTGGATCATTGTCCCATCTCCTTGGATCATTTCGTCCCAATGTCACTTCTGTGGGTCATTATTCCATCCTAAAATTCTCCATTTCCTGTGGATCATTTTCCTATCCCCAAAATTCTCCATCTCCCATGGATCATTTCCCCATCTCCTGTGGATCATTGTCCCATCCCCAGAATTCCCCATCTTCTGTGGATCATTTCCCCATCTCCTGTGGATAATTGTTCCGTCCCCAAAATTCTCCATCTCCTGTGGATCATTGTCCCACCCGAATTTCCCCATTCTGTGACATTGTCCATCTCCTGTGGATCATTGTCCCATCCCAAAATTCTCCATCTCCTGTGGATCATTGTCCCATCTCCTGTGGATCATTGTCCCATCCCAAAATTCCTCATCTTCCTTGGGTTGTCCCATCCCAAAATTCCCCATTTCCTGTGGATCATTGTCCCGTCCCCAAAATTGTCCATCTTCTGTGGGTCATTATTCCATCCTAAAATTCTCCATTTCCTGTGGATCATTTTCCTATCCCCAAAATTCTCCATCTCCCATGGATCATTTCCCCATCTCCTGTGGATAATTGTCCCGTCCCCAAAATTCTCCATCTCCTGTGGATCATTGTCCCACCCCAAAATTCCCAGTCCCCAAAATTCCCCGTCTCCTGTGTCCCATCCCCAGAATTCTCCATCTCTTGTGGATCATTGTCCCATCCCAGAATTCCCCATTTCCTGTGGATCATTGTCCCTTCCTGGGCAGCTGATGGGATGAGGTGCCCACTGCAGGTCCCTTGCACCCCAGGTTATCCAAGGATTCCCTCCAAACTGAGTTTATTTGGGAACTGCTCCCCTTTCCCGTCTCTCCTGCTGGGTTCTGAGCCATCCCCATCTTTGTGTGGATGTTTTCCCGAGACCAGGGATGGATCCAGTTTACCTTTTTACCTGTGTTGTGCCTTGATGCAGGAATTCCACAGGAGTTTCCCAGGGAAAATTCCCATCTTGAAGAAATCAGGAGAATCCATCGCTTCCCTGCTTCATCATTGTCTGTTCCACTTGGAATTTTTCTGACTCCCAGACATTCATTCCTGCTCTGCCTTTCACCTTTGGGGTAAGGATTCCTGCAGGATCTGGATTTCACTTCTTGGGAAAGAGTTTGTGGGATGGGATCAAGCCAGATCCTGGTTTTTGATAAAATTATTGAGCAGCCTCAGGAATAATTTATCCATGCTTCCCTAAAAATCATTCCTTAACTCATCTTCCTTTTAATAATCTGGGATGCAAACTCTTCCCAGATTTCCATCATCCATCCTGATAGTGGGGAAATCACCAAGGAGAATCCATCTGCCTCCAAACTCCACCTTTGGAAATCCCATGGAGATCCATTTTTCCCCCTCCCAGCCTCATGACGTGACCATCCTCAGGTAACTCTGGATCTGAAATCTTTGGAGAAGCTGTTTTTTGGGAGATGTTGTGGCTGCCCCATCCCTGGGAGTGTCCAGCCTGGGATGGGGGGATGTGCCCCATGGCAGGGGGTGGGATAAGCTGGGCTTTAATCCTTCCAATCCAAGACATTCCATGTTCCATGTGTCCAACACCTCTCTTTAGTCAGGAGAGCTTTGAGAATTCAGATTGCTCCAAATTTCTCTGAGTTCCTTACTTTATTTTAAAGGAAAACCTCTCCAAGCCAGCTTAAAACCAGGCTTTGGTGTTGCCATGAAGTCCAGACTGCCCAGGCTGGGATTCCCAGAGCTGGGCTGTGGCTGTGTGGCTTTGGTGGGTCTGGGAATGCTGTTCCTGCCTGGAATCCCGCATAGGCACAGGTGTGGGATCAGAGGTGCCATATCCTCTCCATGGCAGATCTTTGATCTCCCATTTTCTCCCGGCTGACCAGGAGCAGCTGCAGATCGGGAGTTTGTGGATGGATTTGTCTGCCTGAGGCTCGATGAGTGACCTTGACTGTGGAGATTGGGAAAACTGGGACAAATTTCTTTGCACCAGGACTTTTCCGAGGGAAAATGTGAATGATTGGAAAGGATTAGAGGGCCTGAACACCATTACCATGGGAAAAGGCTGGGAGAGATGGGAATATTCACCAGGAGAAGGGAAAACTCCAGGGAATGCTCAGAGTCCCTGGAGGGGCTCCAGGAGAGCTGGAGAGGGACTGGGGACAAGGCCTGCAGGGACAGGAGCCAGGGAATGGCTCCCACTGGGAAAGGGGAGATTGGGCTGGGATCTTGGCAAGGAATTGCTGGCTGGGAGGGTGGGCAGGGGCTGGGCTGGAATTCCCAGATTTGCTGGGGCTGCCCCTGGATCCCTGGCAGTGCCCAAGGCCAGGCTGGATCCACCTGGGACAGTGGGAGGTGTCCCTGCCCAAGGATGGGGTGGAACAGGATCTTTAAGGTCCTTTTTAACCCAAACCATTCCATGATCCCATGAAATTGTCCCCAAGTCTGAGGTGTTTGCAGGATCTGGTCCTTCTGTGCATGGCCCACTTTCCCCACACAGGGATGAGCTCAGGGAATTAGGGAACATTCCAGCCCACTCCCAGCCAGGGTTTCCAGACCCTCTGTGCTCCCTCTGAAGTTCTGTGCAGAGACTTCCAGGGATGCCCCAGAATCCTGCAGGAGCTGCTTTGGGAATGCCAGCAGCAGGCAGGGAACGTGGCTCCCATAAATGCCCTTTGGGCTGTTCCTGCTGCAGGTGTGAGGATGCAGCCGGAGGACGGGATCCTGCTGGCAAAACTCCTGCAGGTCCCTCTAGAGCAGTGGTTGTATGTTGGCTGCTCCATAGGAATTGTGGAATCATGGAATGGTTTGGATTGGAGGGACCTTAAAGCCCATCCTGTTCCACCCAGGGACACCTCCCTCTGTCCCAGGTGGATCCAAGCCCCATTGTCCAACCTGGCCTTGGACATTGCCAGGGATCCAGGGGCAGCCCCAGCAAATCTGGGAATTCCATTCCAAGGTCTCCCCACCCTCTTGCACTGATAAATCCCAGGATAGTGACTGAAAGGGAATTTCTGCCTGTTCCATGTCTGCTTTGGGAATGTTTGTGCCAGGGCTGAGTGTCCTGGTGTCCATGCTGGGGCAAGGAGAGGATCCTGGATCAGGATCCCCCATCCCACACTCCTTGTTTTTGGGCAGAGACCTTCCCAAGGTGTCCCTGTGATGGTGGGGACAGGGAGAGGATTTTTTAGGATGTTTCCCTGTGGGATGAATTTTGTTGCTTCAAATCCAAGTGCAAGAGAGCAGGGGCTGCCCAGTCCCATCCCACTGGGATGTGGGATCACGGAATGGGCTGAGGGAGTCCTTGGGAACATGGGGGTGGGAAGGGCACACCTGAGGCTGGACACGGGTGTCGCCACAGCTTTTTGGGATGTAAATGAATCCTGATCCCGATTGCCCCCATCCAAGAGCTCTTGGAGCGGACCCTGGCTCTGGGCATCGGGATCCAGCCCATTCCATGGCTGTGCTGCCTTGCTGCCCTCTGCAGGTCCCGTGCCCGGGCTCAGCCCATCCCGTATCCCAGGAACATGCGGCCAACCCATCCTATCCCAGGAAACAGCCTGGCCCGGCTCAGCCACATCCCGAAAGCCTGCCCTCAGCCATCCCGTATCCCAGGGAAACAGCCCTGGCCCGGCTCAGCCCACCATCCCAGAACGCCATGGCCGGCTCAGCATCCCGTTCCAGGAAACAGCCTGCAGGTCAGCGTCCCCCATCCCGCATCCCAAACGGTCGCTGCAGCTCCCCCCATCCCAGCATCCCAAAATATCCCTGTCCTGCTGCAGCCAGGCTCCGAGGGCAGCCGGGCACTGGAGCAGCAGCTGGAGCCAGCTGTGCCAAAGGGCGCCCGCAGCATTCCCAGGCAGTTTTTCCATGGCTTTCTGCCGCTGGACGAGCGCGTTGGATGGACGTGAGTCAGCCCTGGAGTGGCTCTGGATGCAGAGGTGCCCGGGAGGTGCTTCCTGAAGGGATCCGTGCTGGGTGGGAGAGCATGGAGAGATTCAGGGATGCAGGAGCTCATCCAGCTGTGAAAATTCCCTCAATTTCCTTGGAAAAACCCCAATTCTCGGTGTAATTATCACTGCAGGCAATTCCCAATGTTGTTTGGGAAGTTTTTCCAGGTGCAGATGGGACCTGGAGCTTTCTCTTCCCCTCTTCCCTCTCTCCTCTGGGTAAATCCAGGTCCCTGCTCCCACTCCACCCTCCCTTTTCCTTCCCGGGAAATCTCTCCTGGCCGGGAAGCCCGAGCTGGAATTTGGGCTGGTTCAGAACATCTCCCCTTCCATCTGATCCCTGACCCAGAACAGCAGGAATCTGGACTTGGAGCTCCAGGATATTTCTTAACTCCTCTTCCAGAGGCTGTGACTGGATGGGATCCAGAGGAGCCCAAACAAAATTCCAGGGGCAGCTTGGGTTCTGCAGGCACCGAGGAAATCCAAGCATTAAAAAGGAGGAAAAACTTGAAATTCTCCCCACCCCCAGGTTCTCCAACACTTCATTTTCCTGGGCAGGGTTTGGATTTGGCATCCAATGAATCTCCAAACACCCCAAAATCCAGGAGCTCTGCAATTCCACTGGGTCTTTTCCCTGGGAATTTGGAAACACCTTGTTAGAGAAAGGGGCTTTGCAATTATCCTGAGTGTCCAAATGGAAAAACTGAGCTCAGCTGGGACTTTGCCAAGGTTATCCCGACAGTGGCAGGGTGGGAACGAGGGGCAAAGGCACTTCCCAGAAAATCCAGGTTTAAGTGAGAGGTAGGATCCCTCTGAGCTTTCCAGGAGCAATCTCAGCTCCTGCTCCAATTCCCAAAGCCTCCTTTTACAAAATTCCACAGCAGCCGAGCAGTTCCACGGTGGGAAAATTTGGGATGAAACCTGACTGTGACCAGCACAGCGCTGAATAGTGGGAACACCTTGGAGCTGGAAGTTGTTTTGGGCTCCACTGGGATGGGAAAATCCAACTTGGAGGATTGGGGGATTCCACCCTCCAGGACCTGGAGTCCTGCATTGATTCCTGGGGTGGCATGGATCATGTTTTCCTTTCCATGGGAATTTTTTGGTGGCTGAGTATCAAAACTCTGCTCGGCAGGCCATGGATTTCCTCTGGAGGGATTCCCACTGGGAATGTGGGAGGTGGCACCCGAGGCTAAACAGGAGGAGCAGATGGGTCAGCAGAAGGAGGAGCAGGAGAAGGGAATTGGTTTGTGATTCCTTCACACACCAAACAGCAGAAAATGTGGGAATTTCAGGTCACGACTGAAAAAACGGAGTCAGCGGGGTGGAGGAGCAGCTGGAATTTGTTGTAGATTGAGTCAAGGTGGGAAAAAAACAGAAGAAAGACATTTTTGTGGAAAAGTTGACATGATTTGAGTTCCCTGCCTTGTGTCCCTGTGTGTGCTTCCCTGGGCTTGGAAAAAAATCCCATGGATTCCATCCTGGGATACGTGGGTGGATCTGATTCTCGCTGGTGGTTGAGGAATTCTGAACCCCCAAACTTCTCCAGGCTGTTTGGACCTGATGGATGGAATCAAAGTCCCCAAAATTCCCTAATTTGTCTCATCTGAGGCTTTACTGGTGCCTCTGCAGGGAGGGTGTTGGATCCTGGTTGGATCCGGGAAGATCCTATTCATCCGAGGGAGATGGGAAGCAAATAAGCACGAAAAAATGAATTAATTTAATCATTCATTAATTTTAATTATTTTCTCCACCTCCAAGAGAGACACAGCTGCCAAAAAAAGGGACAGAGCCTGAAATGCCAGGTCTGGAGCAGAGGATTTGGGATGAAGGATGAGTTTGGCATGTGAATGTCCTCGGAGGGAATTCCAAGGGCAATTCCAGCTTCCTAGTACCTTTGCCCAGGTAAGAGCTCACCAGAATTCCAGCAGCAGGCACGGGGATCGGATTGGATTGGAACCAGATGTCAGGAAGTGCGAGCTCCAAACGTGTGGAAGGGCCCCCCGGCCATGGCGGCCCGAACAAGGGGTCATTCACCAAACAATCATCGGCATCCCGCGGCTCCAGGCCCCGAAAAATGGGAATCGACCTCCGGGAGCCGAGCGGGAATTCCAGGGAGAGATGGCTGGGATCAACGGAGCTCCCGTTGACTGTGGAAACGCTCCCCAGAGGGTTTTGCCTCAAGGCACAGCTTGGGGAAAAATAAAAATAATTGGGAAGAGAGGCCAGGATCTCTCCCTGTCCCTCAGCTCCTGTTGGAGCTTCCATGGGTTGTGTTTTTTCCATGTTTTCCCTTGGGAGCCATTGGGTGTTGAATCATCCAGGCACAAACCTGAGGTTGTTCAGTCCAGGGGTGCTCCAGATGTTTAAAACAGGTTGGGAGATGCTGGGAAACAGATTCCATAAATTATCTGGGAGTTGTGGATGGAGCGGGGATACATGGGTGGGATTTTCCTGCCTGGCTTTTGTAGGAGGTTGGACTCTCTGGATTTAAGGAGTTTTTGGTGCTCTTACAATCATTGAAATGATCAGGGAAATTGACATTGTCTTTCCTCTTTGTTATCCCACATTACTCCAGTTTATATCAGCTTGGGCCAAAAATCCGTGAGGATGGATTTGGGAGAGATTCTCCCATTTATTTTCATGGATAAACCTCCAAGAACAATGGTAAAAAACCCAATTTTTGAGGCAGGAATTGTGGCTTATGATTTTAATTTTTTTTCTAGTTCTCCTTTCTTCTCCACTCTTTTTGATCCAAAGAAAGCCTCCCGAAAACTCACCAGTCACTCCTGGAAATGTCCAAGGCCAGGCTGGATGGGCTTGGAGCAACCTGGAATAGTGGGGGAGTGTCCCTGCCTGTGACAGGCGTGGCACAGGATGGGGTTTCAAGTCCCTTTCCATCCAAACCATTCCAGGATTCTGGAGCCCTCTGCTCTGGGAGAGCTGGGAATGTTCCCCTGGAGAAGGGAAATTCCATGGAAATCTCAGAGTCCCTGGAGGGGCTCCAGGAGAGCTGCAGAGGGACTGGGGACAAGGCCTGCAGGGACAGGAGCCAGGGAATGGCTCCCACTGGGAAAGGGGAGATTGGGCTGGGATCTTGGCAAGGAATTCCTGGCTGGGCTGGAATTCCCAGATTTGCTGTGGCTGCCCCTGGATCCCTGGCAGTGCCCAAGGCCAGGTTGGACACTGGGGCTTGGATCCACCTGGGACAGTGGGAGGTGTCCCTGCCCATGGATGGGGTGGCACTGGATGGGATTTAAGGTTCTTCCAACCCAAACCATTCCATGGCCTTACACCAGACCACTTTCCCAAGATAATCCAATATTTTGCTTGTTTTCTGACTGTATCCCTTGACCTTTCCACACTCCTGATTTCCTGCAGGAGAAGGAAGGTCAGGATGCAAACCCATCCCATGGAGAAGAGCTTATCCCAGAGAATATTTAGGAACCACCAGCTCCAGCTGCTGAGTGCTTCCCAGTGGATAAATCCTGCTGTGA
This sequence comes from Zonotrichia leucophrys gambelii, assembly GCF_028769735.1. Lineage (NCBI taxonomy): Eukaryota > Metazoa > Chordata > Aves > Passeriformes > Passerellidae > Zonotrichia > Zonotrichia leucophrys. The sequence goes on from NC_088173.1 coordinate 71,414,739, forward strand.
GGCAGGAGAAGATGTTCCAGTCCCTGCCTGATGACCCATGAAGTCTCCATAGAGCCATTCCAGCTCCCAAGGTCCATGGAAGCTGCTCCATGAGGAATGGGACTCACCTGGAGGGAGCTGGTCTTCAGTGGAGCCCCCATTTATGGGTGCGGATATGGAAACCATTCCCTCAGGATCCATGGAAGGAGGGTTTGTTGGGCCTCATGGGAATAGAGCAGCCGGAGTTTGGATCAGCCCCTTCCTGAGGGAAAATATTCCTGAGGTTTGTGGTGGGGAAGGTGGGTGTTTAAACCTGGATCAGATCCTTGCTCCCTGCCTGATCTCCACAGCCCTGGAATGTGTCACACCTGGCAGGATGAGGGGTTGGATTCCCTCCCTGATCCCAGCTGGGTTTAGGGACGTGAGGGAATGTCCAGCTGAGGGGGTCCCTTATTCATCCTTTAACTAAACTCCAAAAAAGACCTAATTCCCTCAGATTTCCCAAAATTCTGCAGGCTCAGAGGATCCTGGGGCAGGATTTAGGAAGGTGGGATTGGAGGGAATATCCGGAGCAGGGGGAACACCCTTTTCTTCCCTCTGCCCCTTCCAAGTGTCACCGAGTGGAAAAGTCCAAAGGGTTTTGTCTTTCCAAGAGCTCACTTAATGGGATTGGAATGACTTCAGAACTGTTCCTCTCCGACCAAAAATAACCCCAAACATTCCCCGTTCTGCCCACCCCTCCCAGGCCTCATGACTTTAAAAGGATTTGTGCCTTGAGAAAACAAACCCGGGTGAATTCCCATCGGTGGAGACCATTCCAGAGGTCTGCGTCTCCTCCTCCCTGCTCCACGGAAAACCACGGCCTTGGCCAGGGCTGGAAGAGGAGCCATTCATGAGTTTGATTTCCCAAATGGAATCCCGAGGAATGCTGTCAGTCATTCCTAAATGAGCTCCGTGGGGATTCTGCTTTTGGCATGTGCCAGGTTATCCATGGAGAGGCGGGCAATACCCTCGGCATGTTTTTGGGGTGATCTTGTGACCAGGGGATGTCTGGGAAGGGGATGGCCTCACCAGTGGGATAATCCACCTCTGGAAATTCCCAGTGTTCCTGAATTTTTCCACTTAGTGCTTGGGAGAGAGATTTTAAAGCAGGAAATGCCTGCCTACCTTTTTCTCCCTGAAGTGGGATTTGGGGGACTGGAATGGCATTGGAACAACTTGAGGAAGGAAAGGATGGCTTTTGGAATTCCTTGGGGTTGGAAAAGGTGGATCTTGGATTCCATTGGGGTTTCAGAGGGTGGCTTTTGGATACCGTTGAGGGTTGGAAAGGATGAGTTTTGGAATTCTTTGGGTTTGAGAGGATGGCATTGGGGTTTCCTTGAGGGTGCAAATGGTGGATTTTGGATTTCATTGGGGTTTGAGAGGATGGTTTTGGGAATTCTTTGAGGGTGAAAAGGATGGTTTTTGGAATTCTTTAGGGTTTGAGGGGGTGGCTTTTGCAATTCTCCGAGGGTTGGAAAGGATGGGTTTTGGAATTGCTTGAGGGTGGAAAGGATGATTTTTGTAATTCCTTTGGGTTTGAGAGGATGGCTTTTGAATTCCTTGAGGCTGGAAAGGGTGGCTTTTGGAATCCATTGGGGTTTGATAGGTTGGCTTTTGGAATCCCTCAAGGGTTAAAGGAGTCGGAAATGAGGCTTTCCATGGATTAAAAGCATCATTTTTTGCCAGAGCACAGAAATCCTCCCCTTGTTTGGTTTTCCTGAAAATGTTGGCAGAGAAGTGCCCAAAACTCTTCTCTTTGATGGGTTTTTTTTTGGAGAATCCCAGAATGGTTTGGATTGGGGAGGACCTTAAAGATCCTTTAGATCCAAATCCTTGGGATGTTCATTGTTCCATGGTTTGTAATTGTTAAAATGGTGCTGATTTTCTCCCATTCTTCTTTGGCACTCTGGGGTTTAATTGGGATTTTGGTGATGAAATGAGAGCAGAAACAGATTTTTTTAGAGAAATCACATTTTTTGGGGAAAGGCACAGGGGGAAAAACCATTTTCAGGTCCAAAATGATCCCAAATCCCAAGTTCTACTGATAAAATTCTGGTGTTACCTTGTACAGATAAGCACAATGGTTGTGGATTCCCAGCACCTTGTTCTGGGAATTCTCCTGGCTGGGAAAATTGTCCTGCTTTTTTTTGGCTGGAGCTGCCTCACCTTCCTCTGCCTGAGTGGTCCCATAATTTATGACTTAATTTAGGAGCAGGACATTTCCTGGAGTTTCCTGTGTCCATGGAGCAAACTTTGCCTCAGGAATCCTTGTGCTCCTGCAGCATGGCAAACCTGGATGGGCAGGAAGAAGGAAATGCCATGGAATTCCCTGGGAAACCCTCTGGAGGTGGTGGGGAGTGCTGACACACCAAAAGAAAAGTGGAAAAGCAAATCCCATGGTATCCACCACACGGAGGGATGAACCATGTACAGTTTAATGAGGGAATCAGGACACGGGAATGGCTTTTCCAATCTGGTTTCAATCCCAGTCTGGAGAAGCCGGGATGGGAAGCAGGAGCCCTGTCCATGATGTGTCCAGATAGAAACGGTTCTGATCTTGGAATGCCCGTGTGAAGCTTTATTTCCTGTAATTGTGCACCAAGACACATTTGATGCTGTAATTCCCGGTGTTCCTTGGCAGCCGGAGGATTTTTCCCACCAATCTGCTGTTCCCATGTGGAGAACCTCTGGTTCTTCCTCCCCTCCCTGCTCCAGCCTGGTTTGTTCCAGCTTGGCAGAAACAAGGAGAGAAGCCAAGTTACATTCCCAGTTCCAGAACTTCTCCTAAAACATGGATCCCTCCTAGTGCTTCTCCTAAAACATGGATCCCTCCTAGTGCTTCTCCTAAAACATGGATCCCTCCTAGTGCTTCTTCTAAAACTTGGATCCTCTTCCAGAGCTGCTCCTAAAACATGGATGCCCTCCTAGAGTTTCTCTTCAAACATGGTCTTCCTTCCAGAGTTTCTCCTAAAACATGGATCCCTTCTGGAGTTTCTCCCAAAACACGGATTCCTTGTTCCAGCTACATGTGCAGGAGTCCTTCCACTGAATTCCCATGGCCCGGCATTCCTAACAATATTTGTTTTCCTGGGTTCTCTCAGGGGTCAACCACAATACTCCAAAATCCAGTGGTTTGGATTTGGACCGCGAGGTCTCCATTATTGGAGATCACAGCCTAAAAGCCCCGTCTTGCTAAACCAGGGCAGAACCTCTCATTGTCCAAGAGTTTGGCTTAAAGTTGGACAAATTTGGAGTCTTCTGGAGAAGAGTTTTCCTGGTCAATGTAGACAATGCAGGATAATGTAGGATACAGGATGGAAAGGAACAGTTCTTCATTCCTTCAGTGGTGAAAAAGGTCTCAGTTGGGTGGGGAGCCATAAAATCACAAAATCATGGAATGGTTTGGGTGGGAAGGGATCTTAAAGCCCTGTCATGGGCAGGGACACCTCCCACTGTCCCAGCTGGATCCAACCTGGCCTTGGGCACTGCCAGGGATCCAGGGGCAGCCACAGCAAATCTGGGAATTCCAGCCCAGCCAGGAATTCCTTGCCAAGATCCCAGCCCAATCTCCCCTTTCCCAGTGGGAGCCATTCCCTGGCTCCTGTCCCTGCAGGCCTTGTCCCCAGTCCCTCTCCATCCCAGATCCAGTAAAGCTCTCCTGGGATCTGGATCCAGGCTGGAGAGGGACCCCCGGGCAGCTGCTGCTCGTTGGCCTCATGGTGAGCAATGTTTTGGGAGGATGGTTCAGATCATGCAGCAGGAGATTTGGGATGAGGGAGGAATATTCCCAGACTGGTGTCTGGGAGGGAGATTGGATGAGTTAGAACAAAAGATGCCATCAGGATGCAGAAAAAGCATGGAATTCCTGCTTAAGTGTATAGGAATATCTCTTCCTCCTTTTCTCCAAGCAGACAAATCCTTTATCTTGAAGTTTTGGGGACTGAAACTTCCAGGATCTCCTGTGGGAGGTCCTGATGTTCCTATGGCTGGAGAAGGGAGACTTCCAAGGGGATAATTATTCCAAAGGACTTGCATATGCTAGTCCTGGGCTGGAATTCCCAGATTTGCTGTGGCTGCCCCTGGATCCCTGGCAGTGTCCAAGGCCAGGTTGGACATTGGAGCATCCTGGGACAGTGGGAGGTGTCCCTGCCCAAGGATGGGATGGCACTGGATGAGATTTCAGGTTCTTCCAGCCCAAACCGCTCCATGATTCCATGGCCTTACACCAGACAGAAAAAAAAAAAAAAAAGCTCTAAAATTTCTCTTTTCTCTCCTAAATTCTGTAAAGCCAAGGTCAGAAATGTGGGGCTGATCCCCTTGGAGAATCCATCTCAGAGAGCGAAGGTTGGGATTTAGGAATGGATTTCCCTCTCCACTGGTTCTTCAGGAAGTCAAATATCCCAGCCTGGGTTTCCTTTGAGACTCCTAAAGGGAGGTGAGATAAATCCCACTTTTAATACCTTCATCCTTTTCCATGAGGTTGAGCTTCCAAGGTCTTCCACCACATAATTTTCTCCTGGTTTTTCCTTGGATCTATCCAGTTTTTAAACAGCTTTTGGACAATCTGTATCTGGTATTTCAGTCTCTGCCTTGTCAGGGGTTTCTGTGCTGCAATAATTCTTCTTTTATCTTATTTTCCATAATTTTTAAGGGAATTAGGCTGATCTTCTTCCCCATTTAAATATTCAAGCCCTCAAAAAAAACCCAAACAAACCCAAAATCCAAATAAAACCTGGTCCTCATGTAAATATTCAAGCCCTCAAAAATCATTGTCCTTCTGCTCTTTAGGGATGCTGGATTTTCCCTGTTTTCTGCATGTTCTGCTGGATTTTTTTCCCTAAAAATTCCATTGGAGCCAGAGCACTCAGCTGGACGATCCCGCCCTCCTCCTCGTTCTCACTTTGCCTGTGACCTCGGGATGCCATCAGCTGATGGGCAAGGCAGCAGATCCCACCAAACATCCTTTCCCACTGGAATAACAGCTCCCAGCTCCCTCCCAGCCCCAATCCAAATCCCGATCCATGGGATGTGGAGTTTATTCCTGCAGGAGAAGCTGCTCCAGCTCGGGGTTGTGCCACGCAAACTCAGGCACCACGTGGAAGTTTTGGTTCTGCCTGGAAAAGTCTCTTTGATGAGCAGAATTCCTCATTTTGGGAAGGGGTCAGGCCTGTCTCCCATGGAAAACACGGACTGACACTGGCTGCCAGTGCAATTATCGGTGAGGTGGAGCGGTGCCAGCTGGGATAATTTTTATCCAAATTCCAGCGGGGTGTCTGATCCCAGGCTCCTTCTCCAGGCCCTGCAGCAGCTGAATCACCTAATCTGGCTCAGACATCTGGCTCCCAGCGGGACGACTGCTTGGAATTCCCAGCCTGTCTCCAGTGACTGGGGAAAGGAGCAGGGATTCATTGGGAGGCAGAGCTATCCCAGTGAAATCACCTCTCCTGGTAAAACCTTGGCACAGCCTTCCTAGGGCTCGCTCCAAAGGTTGGGAAATGCATTGTTCCCCCTCAGGACACTCATGAGTCACAGGCTGTGGAGTTTCGGGGTGAATCCTCAAGACAAAATTCCAAGATCCCCTCCCAGCACTTTCCCTTTATCCAGAAAGGTGGTTAGGCTCAGCCTAAGTTCGTAGGACAGCGTTTGTGAGACTACTCCTGGTTTTCCAGCTATCCACAGGCTTTGATCCATGAGCCCTGTGCATCATCCCAGCTGGAAGTGGATGTGCTGTTCCCTCAGCAAATCCCTCAGGAGCAAGAGGAGTGGGAGGGGAAGTTGCCCATGGAGTGAGGATGGAAATGCCAATGGGATTCATGATCCTGCCCTAGGAGCTGGGCTGGATGGGCAGAGCCAGTGGAAAAACCCCTGGGAATTGCCCCAGAGCTGGGTCAGGAAAGGCTGACCTGCTGCAGGGATCTCTGGGATCCAAGGTCTCATTCCCAGTGTGCAGGAATTGGAGGTTATTCCGTGCCTGGATAACGGGTGGCTCATTAACAACCCTGCCTGTGTTGTAGCTCCCTGCAAACTCCAGCTGGGATAAGGCAGGGATGGATTTCTCCAACGAATCCATGGAAAAAGAACTGGGAGACGTGAGCTGAATGTGGATAAAAGGGAAAGGAAGGAGGTGGACAGGGTGATTCCTGCAGGATTATCCATGCAGTCCCACTTGGAGCTGACTCCAGCCAGGTGCTAATGTCACCTTTGGGATCATCCCATCAGGAAGGGAGTGTGGAAAGCTTGGAGAGGAAAATTTTAGCTTTACCCTAAAATTACTTTTTATTCCTGTTTGTCCCTGCTTTCCTCCATTTTCACAGAATAAGAGCAAGGGAATGAAAAGCATGGAATAAAAAAACATGGAATAGAAAGCAGGGAATAAAAGCAAGGAGACCAGAATAGCACTGAAATTACAGCTGGATTTATGCACTGCTGAAACAGCCAAGGATTTAGCAGCTCTTAATTGCAAATAAACCAAATAATTGCATTTTGGGACCTGTTAATTTGCAACGGGGAGAGAAAAGGACAAATAAATCAAATTGGGGTTTGTAGCCAATTAAATATTTGCTTTAATAAGGAATAGGATTAAGTAGGGAGGCTCTGCCAGGGTAGAAAATGTGTCTGCCTGGAATTCTCCTGTAAAACATTTGGAATGAATGGAGCTGAAAGGATTTCACAGGAATCTCCTGGTTCATCCTTGGAGCTCTTTTTTCCCACTGAGTCCTGGAGGGGCTCTAATGTGGTTAATCATTAATTAGCGGTTAATCATTAATTAGCGGCAATTTGGTTCCGTTAATAAAGGGGGTTTTTTTTAGAAATCAGTTTTTATTTCAGGATGGACAAATCTTGTTATGGATGAAGGGAAGTGGGAACATTGGGGTTGGATTGATTGGATTTTGGACTTCTTTTCCAAGTTCGCAGATGGAGCTGCAGCTGCAGGGCCTGGCAGCAAAACGGGAGAGTGATGAGATGTTTGGGAACACCAAAAAATCATGGAATGGTTTGGGATGGATGGGACCATCCAGTGCCACCCCTGCCATGGGCAGGGACACTTCCCACTGTCCCAGTGTGCTCCAAGCCCCAGTGTCCAACCTGGCCTTGGGCACTGCCAGGGATCCAGGGGCAGCCACAGCAAATCTGGGAATTCCAGCCCAGCCAGCAATTCCTTGCCAAGATCCCAGCCCAATCTCCCCTTTCCCAGTGGGAGCCATTCCCTGGCTCCTGTCCCTGCAGGCCTTGTCCCCAGTCCCTCTGCAGCTCTCCTGGAGCCCCTTCAGGGACTCTGAGGATTCCCTGGATTTTCCCCTTCTCCAGGGGAACATTCCCAGCTTTCCCAGTTTTGCTCCAGAGCAGAGGGGCTCTGGAATGGTTTGGGTGGGAATTGACCTTAAATCCCATCCCATTCCCACTATCCCCTCCATGGGCAGGGACACCTCCCACTGTCCCAGGTGGATCCAAGCCCCAGTGTCCAACCTGGCCTTGGACACTCCCAGAGATCCAGGGGCAGCCACAGCAAATCTGGGAATTCCAGCCCAGCTCTCCCCACCCTCACTGGGAAGAATTTCTTCCCAAATTCCTTCTACATCTCTCCTCTTTCAGTTTAAACTCATTCCCCTTTGTCTTATCCCTGCCTTCCCAGGCAAAAAGAGGGATATTTGGGTACAGCAGAATTCCCTTCATCCCCCCTCACATCCTGCACATGGAGCTGGGAAGTGTCCAGGTGTGCTGTGCTTTGAGGACCTTTGGGAAGCATTCCTATTCCATCTTTTTTGTGTGTCCAGGGCTGGCTCTCAAATCTTGGAGCATTTGGGATATTTGCATTCCCCACAGTCCCTGGTGGGAACAGCAGAGCCATCCCAAGCTCGGAGGAGACGCGGATTCAGAACCAGATCCAGACTTTGGAACTTTAATCTCTCTCTCTGATGGGCCAGGCTGAGATCTCCGAGTTGAGGAGTCCCAAAAGGCTTCAGATGGAGACCAAAAGTCCAGGACAAGGCATTCCGAGGGAGACTGAGGCCAGCTGGAAGGAGTCCAAGGGAGAGCAGCAGGAATGATCAGAGGTCCGGCAAACACGACCTCCAGGAAGGACGGAAAGAGTTGGGATTGTTTAGTCTGGAGGGGAGATGAGCGCACAGGGATTTGCTGGGAGTGTGCAAAAGGGGACTGGGGAAAAGAGGGGGAGAACCTGCTCCTGGAGCCCACTGCAGACAAAATGTTGGGATCCAAATCCAGGAGCGGGACAGGAGGAGAAGGTTGGTCCTGGTGAGGGGTGGAGCTGGACCCAGGAAAGAGAAAAATTGACTAAAAGGCCTGAAAAAAGCCCCTTCTTTTCTTAATTTTTTTTTTCCTGGCTTTGGTTGGAGTTTGATCCTGCTCTGGTGCCCTCCTGGATGGGAACATGGGATGGAAACTGTGGTTGGAAAACCCCAAAAGAGATGAGCAGGAGGAGGAATCCTAAGGCAGGAATTTTTTGTCCTGTGCAGAGCAGAACCAAAAATCTCCAGGTCCTTTGGGAGTCCAGAGCTGTGGGAAGGTTCCTCCACGGCCACATCTCTGCAGGTAAAGGAGAAGGAAGGATGGAGTTGGAAAATCCATTCCCTGGTGAGCCCCAAGGCCTTCTCTCTGTGATCATTCCCACAATTCTCCATTTTGGGTGGAAACCTCACAGGGACCTGGGAAAATCCCTTCCCTCATGAGTTCCAAGGCCTTCTCTCCATGATTATCCCCATCATTCTCCATTTAGGGTGGAAACCTTGCAGGGAACTGGGAAAATCCCTTCCCTGGTTTGCCCCAAGGCCTTCTCTCCACAATTAACCCCATGATTCTCCTCTGTCTTGGGTGGAAACCTCACAGGGAGCTGGACGTTGGGGGTGTTCCTGAGCCAAATCCTAAAACCTCTTTTACTCAGCATTTTCTGGAGTTCCTCCTGGGAATGTGCCCAGTTTGGGGCTCTCCCAGTATTCCTGAACTGGGGAAGGTGGTGGGGCCTGGAGAAGGTGCTGGGGAGGGTGAGGAGGACACAAGGGGATCTTTGGAGATCTTTTAGGATCAGCCTGGAAAAGTTCTGAGGAGCCTGCTCTGATCTGATACTGGTTGGAGCATGAGGATGAGCTGGAGACCCCTGGAGGTCCCTTCCAGCCTGGAATATTCCAAGATTCCGGAATTCCAAGCTGTCTGTATCTGTCACATCCCTTGAGGCCAAGGACTGCTGTCACCAGGAGGGATTGGAGGGAGATCCTCAAGGAAAAACGGATGAAAATTTGCTCTACTCACAACAATGGGGTTCTCTTCTTCTAATTTTTATTTTATTCCTATTGTATTTTATTCAATTTTTTCCTCTTTTTAAATTTTTTCTTCTATTTTATTTTCCCTCTATTTCCCCTTTTTTCCTATTATTTCCTCTTTTTAAAATTTTTCCTCTTTGTTTTTTCCTATTTTATTTTTCCTTTTCTTTACTGTTTTCCTCTTTTATTTTTTTCTCTTATTTTTTCTAATTTTATTCCTATTTTTAATTTTTCCCTTTATTTTCCCCTTTATTTTCCCCTTTAAATTTTATTTTATTCCTATGTTACTTTATTTTATTTTATTCTTATGTTACTTTATTTTATTTTAATCCTATTTTACTTTGGTTTGTTTTTTCCCAGTTTTTGTCATTGATTTTTTTATTCGTTTTTGTTTTCTTGTTTGGATTCATTTCCCCAAGCTCCAGGATGTTCCAGGTCCTTGGCACGGATTTTGAGGCCATAAATGGATTTTTACGGCCTGTTTGAAGCCCAGGCCAGGCCTCCAGGTAGGATAATCCATGGTGCATCCCAGAAGTTAGAATGTCCCTGATAATCAAAATCCATGGCTCTATTCCCACATTTTTCCAGGAATTGGGATGACTTTGGTGTCTGAACTCTGGGCACAGAAAAACCCTGGCGGTGAAAATTCCCATCACAAAATTCCCAGCTTTCTGTCCGAATGTTCCCTCATTTCCAGGTGCCTTGGAGAGAAGGGAGAAATGGAGGAACTCATTTTCCACACCCTCACGGAGCCACTGCCAGCATGGAGAGCAATCCTTGCATCCCAAGGAATTCTGGATGCTCCATCCCTGGAAGAGTCCAAGGCCAGGTTGGATAAAGCTGGGAGCACCCTGGGATAGTGGGAAGTGTCCCTCATGGAATGAGATGATCCCTAAATTCCATTCCAACCCAAACCCTTCTGCGATTCCATGAGTCCATGCTCAGATTTTCCCGGATTTGGGCAGCCCGTGCTCCCTGAACCCCTTCCCATGGTTCAGGTGTTGTTCTTCCAGCAGGGAACACCCTGCCCGGATCCAATCCATGCCCACCCCGAGGATCATTCCCAGGAATGCCCCAGACCATTCTTAAACATCTCCAGGAGCAGGATTCCCACCCCAACCCCCAGGGAAGACGGATGTTCCCCATTTCAAGAGGTTGGAATGTTTCCCCTGATGGCCAGTGCTCATTTTCCATTCCTTAATCCCATTTTGTGATTCCTGGTTATTCCCCAGTCGGTCTGACCCAAACAATCCCTCCCTCTCCCGGATATTTCTGTCCATCCGTAGACAGTTGTCCTCCCTCCCTGTTTTCCAGCCAAGCTATCCATATTTAACTCCTCCAGCTTTTCTCCTCATAAGTCCATCCTTCCAGCCACTTCATTTTGTCCCACTTGGACTTCTCTCCAAGAATTCCAGTGCTGCCGAGGTGACCAGGAGCACATCAAATCCCCTGAGGAAGAGCTCAAAAGCTTTATTTATGGGAAAATCCCTCTTTTTTTTTTTTCTTTTTTTTCCAAGGGGTGGAAACGGGGATTTGGTGTTCCCCATGAGACCTGGCTCGTGTCATCCAAATATTCCATGGAATGCAGGCACTGGGAACAGCCAAGGAGTGATGCCCTGCTGGGTTATTTTTGTCAATGTCACGGAGAGATACTGGGAGGTGAGGAGGAGGAAGGGTTGGGCCCAGGAAAAGCAGGGATAAAGGAACCCGACAATTCCCTATCAAATGGCACAGCCTGGCCGTGTCCTGACGGAGAAAAATCCCAGACTCGCTTTCCCATTTCCCTCGGGATCCTTTAGCTGCCGAAAAACAAAGGAAGTTTCTTTCTGTGCCCTCTGTCCCGAGCCAAGGCTGGTGCTCACCTCGTTTTCTTTGGCAGCTTTGAAGCGTTTGCTAATCCAGGGCAGAGAAAACTTTCTCCAAGATTTCCTTAAAAAGCAGGAAGAACAAAGTTAGGGAAAGAAGATATTTCCCATCCCTGGAAGCTGGACATTGGGGCTTGGATCAGCCTGGGATAGTGGGAGGTGTCCCTGCCCATGGAATGGGATGGGATGGGATTTAATCCCCTCCAACCCCAAACCATCCCACCCTGTGATTCCATGAAAAACAGGTTCTCAACACATCCAAACAATCCTATGCCACTCCAAACCCTCGGTTTCCACATGGATAAATGAAACACCAAGGAGCCGAGGGTGATCATGGCTCTGGAGAGCTGGAATTGCTCCTTTCCCAGCCTTTTCAAACCCTTTATGCTCCCCAGGGAATGGTCCCTGCCCCAAGGCTGCCCGTGCTCCAGGAGCACTTGGACAACATTCCCAGGGATGCCCAGGGTGGGATTGCTGCAGGGATGGAGTTGGATCCACGATCCTTGTGTTTCCTGATTTTTCCCATCAGGATATTCCATGATGTCCCCACACCACAGTGAGTGGGCAGAGGCTTGAAGCGTTGAGCAGATGAAGAAATTCCCTGGTTTTGTTTCTGGAGCAATCCTGAGCTTCCTCCGTACGAATTCCGAGCGCGGAATGGCTTTAAATCATGGCAAAGCTCACGTAGCCAAAACAGCTTTGTCACAAAACTGCAGCTTTTTTGTAGCTCAGCCCATCCAAAAATTCCTCTTCGGATTTAGAACAAAACCTCTCATTTTGCTCCTCCAGCCTGGTTTAAAAATAGGGAAACAACGGCCTCTCCTAAAAATAGGGAGACAAACATTTTCCTTAAAAAAAAAAAAAATCTGCTTTTTTTTATTCCTATCTATTTTTGCTGCCCAGGCCTTGACTCAGCAAGGAATTTCTCCTTTGTGCACATCCCATCTTTATTCCCATCTCCTCCTGCTTCCAAGGAATTGGCTCCTGGGTCAAGACAGTGGGAATTTGGGAAAGGCTGAGGGAGCAGGAGGAAGGAAAGGAAAGTTGGGATGGAAAGGAGCTCCATGACACTGGGAAACACCTGTGGAATGGTTCAACCTCCACTGGGAATTGATCCACACTGGGATGGGGGAGGGAAAAGGTGGGAAAACTCATGGATTGGTATAAAGATAAATAGGGAAAGGAAAATCCACATGGAAAAAAGAAAACAAGGAATTCATTCCCAGCTTTTCATCCTAGGTGGGTGTTTGCCCATCCCTGGGAAAACCAGGCTCCATCCCAGGAATGATGACCTGGGAAGACAAAATGGTGTCACTTGGAATGTCCCCACATTCCTTCTTTTTCCCCCAGGTTTATCCACTGAGCGTGGTGTCCCATGTTCTGGAATATCCCTGTGGTCCTGGCCATGGCCCTTCCCAGCTCCTGCTGCATTCCCGGCCTCTGCTCTTAGCATGAGGAGCAGGAAAGACCTCGGATCTGTGAAACCGCTTCCCAAAAATAATGGAACCATCCCTGTGTTTCCAACACCAAATCCTGCCCAAATCCCAAACACAGCCCCACTCCAGCTCCTGGGTGGAATATTTACTCCAGCCCAGCCAAGCTGGCACATCCCGAGCTCCTCTTTCCTCCGGGGATGCAGCTGGGAAGCAGGAGGAGGTGGGATAACAGCAGCTCCCTGTGGGAGCCAGTGCTGCCAGGAGCAAAAATCCTGGGAGCTCTCCCAGATGGAGACCCCCCATTCCAGCGGCTGGATCCAAGCCTGTGTTGTTCCTCTCCCACCCACTGGAGTGGAGCAGATGGATTTGAGCTCTTGTGGAACTCCTGGATAATCTGGCAGCAGCAAGGAGTGAAAAAAAAAGTGGGATTTGTCTTCAGCTCTTCCAAGGAAACTTTGCTTCTTCCTGGCACAGACACATCCGTGGGCACGGAGTGATAGGACAAGTGGGAATGGCTCCAAGCTGGAAGACGATGGATTTAGATGGGATCTTGGGAAGGAATTGTTCCCTGGGAGGGTGAGCAGGGACTGGGCAGGAATTCCCAGATTTGCTGTGGCTGCCCCTGGATCCCTGGCAGTGCCCAAGGCCAGGTTGGACATTGGGGCTTGGAACACCCTGGAACAGTGGGAGGTGTCCCTGCCCATGGATGGGATGGAATGGGATGGGATTTAAGGTCCCTTCTCACATAAATATTCCAGGATTCTGGAGTCCCTCTGCTCTGAAGCCAGGCTGGGAGAGCTGGGGATGATCTCTTGGAAGAGGGAAAACTCCAGGGATTTTTATTTAAAATCCCTGCAGGGGCTCCAGGAGAGCTGGAGAGGGACTGGGGACAAGGCCTGCAGGGACAGGAGCCAGGGAATGGCTCCCACTGGGAAAGGGGAGATTGGGCTGGGATCTTGGCAAGGAATTCCTGGCTGGGAGGGTGGGCAGGGGCTGGGCTGGAATTCCCAGATATCCCTGGATCCCTGGCAGTGCCCAAGGCCAGGTTGGACATTGGGGCTTGGATCCACCTGGGATAGTGGGAGGTGTCCCTGCCATGGCAGGGGTGGGAACGGATTAAATTTTCCAGTCCTTTCCCACATAAATCATTCCATGATTCCATGAATGTCAGGATAAAGTGTTTATCTGAGCTTGACCCTGTTTTGGGATGAAGGAGGACAATTCCCATTTCACAGAGACAAGGATAATGAATGGATCAAGCTCTGACCTTCTCATCCAGCTGATGATCAAACAATGGAAGTTTTCTTCCCCTTTTTCCCTGGAAACAAAGGGAAAACACTACCCTAGTCAACTCCTCTTCTTCCCACCTTTCCCTGGCATTTATTTGTCCTTCCCAGGATTTTTTTTTGCAGTGCTCAGGGTCACTCTGGAATCTTTGATTTGGGATAAAGTAGCCATAAGTGAATTTCCGAGGAAGAGGAGTTGTGGGATTCAGGAAATTCCTTCTGGCATGAGGAGCATGGGTCAGGAATTATAAAATGGATCCAGATCAAGTCCAGGGAGGTGTTTTGGTGTGCTCACATGAGAAGAGGGATGGAAACAGGGAAAACTCCGTGATTTTCCAGCTTTTAGGTCTTCCTTCAGCATCTGCTGCTGGCTGGGCTTGGACAAAAGGCGAGGATTTAGTTGGAATTTTGGATTAACCCTGATCATGGATTTACAGATGGATCCTGCTCCGATCCCTGCCCATCCCACTTTCCCAGAGGGAGATTTGAGCCGTGGATTTGCCTTTGAGCTCTCTGTGGGAATGTGGTGCACTTGAAGTGTCTCCTGAAGCCCAAATCCTCCACAGGGAGGTTTTTTGGGGAGAATTTGCAGCATTCCCAGGAACATCTCTGTTCCTTTGAGCATTTATGGCAAATCCAGGGATTTTCTGGGCACTCCAGGAAATTTCCAGGCCCCAAATTCCTGTAATAATGACTGGACAGGGCTCAACCAACACCACCTTGGATGTGATCATCTTGGAGGCCTTTTCCAGCTTTGCTGATTCCACTCCATGATTCCATGGAGGAATCACTCAGGTGATCAGTGTCCAGGATATTCCCTGCATAATTCCAGGATTATTTTATCAATTTTTAAAATTTTCCACTACAATTTCCACCTCATTGAGGCAAAAACACACCAGAAAACCCCATCAGTGTCCCAAAATTCCTTCTGAGCCAGTTTTTTTTCCCATTTTCTTGTCCTGGTGTTCCAGCTACTGTGGATCCCCCAAGGAATAAATAGGATTCAAATAATAAATAATAATAACAGCTCCCAAAAGTTGTGACATTTCCATTTATTTCCTGCTTTTAGGCTGCTTTAATCCCTTTCCCCCCTCCTTCTTTCTCCCCTGCTCTGTAAAAATAGAATTCCGAGCTCCAAGCCTGGGAAAATCCAAACCCCTCCCTGCATTCCCACTTCAGCACCAGCAGTTCCCACAAACTGGAGGTTTTTCTCCCTCCTCCATGACTTTTCTCCCTTTTTTTTGTTTTTCAGGTTTTCTTTTTTTTTTTTTGCACTGGACAGGAATTGGGAGATTCAGGGTGACCTGGGGTTGGAAAGGAGGGGAACAAGGAAGCAAACGGAACAAAATTCCACCTCAGGAGCAGCCACGGAATTCTTCCCTGCTCCAGCTTTTCCTTCGAACTGGATACACCCCCGCATTAGGGAACAAATTTCCAGGGCTCGATGGGAAAGTTTGGATACAGCATTTTTCTTACAGGTCACTGTCTGCTCACATTCCAGAACTTTATATTTTATTTTCCCCACCCCCTTTTTTTCCCTTTTTTTATATTCCTCCTTTCCATCATTTTTTCCCCTTTTCCCCCTTTTCCCTTTTCCTTCCCTTTTAGGTAGAAGTGGTGCCTGAATGTGGTCCCTGGGGGTGGTGGTGGCATCCAGGGGTCAGTGATGTCCTGCTGATGCCACTTGTGGCTCCTGGGGGACGAGGAATTGTCCCTTGCTTGGCTGTGGCACAGCTTGGCCGCATCTCGGGCATGGGGTGGGAAATGAGGAGTTAGGAATTGGGAATGAGGTGCTGGAACTGGAAAATGGGGAGTTTGGAACTGGGAATGAACGATTGGAACTAGGAAACGGGGGGTTTGGAGCTGGGAATGAGCTGTTGGAATTAAGAAATGGGGAGTTTGAAATGGGAATGAGCTGTTGGAACTGGGGAATGAGCTATTGGAATTGGAAATGGGGTTTTGAAATGGGAATGGGGGGCTTGGAACTGGGAATGAGCTATTGGAACTGGAAAATGTAGAGTTTAGAACTGGTTTGAGCTGTTGGAACTGGAAAATTGAGAGTTTGAAATGGGAATGAGCTGTTGGAAGTGGGAAATGGGGAATTTGAAATGGAAAATGAGGAGTTTAGAATGGGTTTAAGCTGTTGGAACTGGGAAATGGGGAGTTTGAAATGGGAATGAGCTGTTGGAAGTGAGGAATGAGCTGTGGAAATGGGAATGGGGGGCTTGGAACTGGGAATGAGCTGTTGGAATTGGAAAATGGGGAGTTTGAAATGGGAATGAGCTGTTGGAACAGGGAAATGGGGGTTTGGAAGTGGAAATGAGCTACTGGAACTGGGAAATGACAAGTTTGGAAGTGGGCTTGAGCTGTTGGAATGGGAAAATGAGTTTGGAACTGGGAATGAGACTTGGAACTGGAAAATGAGGAGTCTGGAATGGGGTTGAGCTGTTGGAACCAGAAAATTGTGAGTTTGGAGCAGCGAATGAGGTGTTAGAACCAGAGAATGAGGAGTTTGGAACTGGTAACAAGACACTGGAACTGGAAAATCAGGAGTTTGGAACTGGGAATGAGCTGCTGGAGTTGGGAAATGAGGAGGTTGGAACTGGGAATGAGCTGCTGGAACTGGGAAATGAGGAGGCTGGAACTGGGGATGAGCTGCTGGAACTGGAAAACGCTCAGGTGATGTGTGAATATCACAGCAGCAAATCCCAGCAAAGCTCTGGATGTTCCTGGACAGCTCAGGGCTAATTTTATCCTCCTGGCACATTTTCCATGAAAAGCTTTGGAGAGTGGGGGAGGCAGGAATGGGACATCCAGACCTCGCCACACCAAGACTGGGACAGCTGGAAGCTCCTTACTGGAGCTTCCTTCCTTCCTGATGGAACTGCTCTTCCCAACCCTTCCCAACAAATTCCCAGCCCTGGAGCTGAGCTGCCCAGGAAGTTTGGGACACTCGGCTTGTCTGGAGCTCAAGTCAAACCCGGCCTCGACCTCCTCGGCCCAAATTCCTGATGTTCAGCCAGGTTCTTCCCAGCCTGGCCCAGGGTGCTCCAGCCCCGCTTCCCTGCCCAAAAATAGGGATGGTTTCCAGCCCTGGCCGGAGGCAGCACTCGGAGTGCCCAAGGCTGCTCCAGAGGGGGAAACCGGAGCAGACTGGGACAGCTGGGAATGTTCTGGGAGCAGGCAGGGGAAAGGCTTTGTTGGGGGAGCCAGCAAAACAGGGAAGTCCCTTTTTTTCCCAGATTTCTGTGAAATTTGTGGCAGCTTTTGGGGCTGGGTTGGAACAGGAGGTGCCTCCTCGGATTCCTTCCTCCTCCTCCTCTCTGCTGCAGTCCAGTGGTTTTCCCATTCCTCTTTCCCCCTTCTTTATTCCCTTCCTCTTCCCACAGGAGGATCTAAAAAAGCCCTTGAGCATCTCCTCCCTGCAGGAGATGATGCTGAGCCCAACCTCCCCTCACACGTGGGGTCCCCTCTGTCCGTCTGTCCATGTCCCACCTTCCCTGGCTCATCCCGGATCATCCCAGGAGTTAATTAACCACAGGCATAACGAGCTGCCCTGCTCCTGCTGCTGCTGGGGGACGTTTAACGGGATTCATCCCCGATTTTTCTTTTTTGGAAGCTGGTCCGGGGGTGGGAGCTGACAGCAGAATGAGGCCCTTGAAGGGCGATTTTAGGGGAAAATAATTGGATTCATGTGTCCCGCAGGCCGCTCGTGACATCCCCAAGCGAGGTCAGGGGTGCTCGAGGCAGAGACAAGAGGCTGCTCTTGCTCACAGTCATTTCCCAGCGGTGTCAACAGCTCGTTACGGGGCCAGGCCTGACGACTGCTGGACTTTGGGACGGGTGACTCATCCCCTTTGCTTCCAGAGCCATTTTTATCCAGGATCGTGGCCTGACTAAGCCACAGAAATCTTCCCTGCCCCTTCCCAGGAGTGGGAAACAGCCGGGCCTGGCAGGAGAAAGGGAAAAGGTTTTTGAGGGAGGTTTGGTTGGTGGTGTGCTCTGAGAGTAACAGCTTTCACTTCCAGCTGGTTTCGGGGTTTTTGGGATTTTGGCGGGGGGATTTGGGCCTTTTGAAGTGTCCCTTTTTCCTCTGGCCAGGCCTCAGGATTGTGACGTTCCCTCTTTTACAGTCCTGCAGATCCTGCTGGCAACAGAGCCATCCCAGGCCAGAAATTCATGGGCCTGGCATCCAAATATCCCACAAATTTTATTCCAAATACCCAGATATTCCCAATATTTGGGAATATTTCCAATATCCAAATATTCCCAAAATTTGACTGAGCCTGGTTGCTGCAGAGGCTCCTTGTCCCATCAGCCAGGAACGTGGAAATCTTGTGATGGTGGATTTTGGGGAAGGGGAGGTGGATAAAATGAAAATGAAAGTCAGATCCAATTAAAATAATTAAAATCAGATTAGACCAGATCTCGGAGGGTGGGAAGGGGCTGGGATGGAATTCCCAGATTTGCTGTGGCTGTCCCTGGATCCCTGGAAGTGTCCAAGGCCAGGCTGGACATTGGGGCTTGGAGCACCCTGGGACAGCCATACCAGGGCTGGCACTGGATGAACTTCAAATTCTTTCCAAACTTTTCTATGATTCCATGAGATTCCTTTCCAGCCAATTTTTTAGTGAAATTCCACCATTCCCTTGGAATTCCACCACCGGAAGTCAAATATGAGTTACTCAGGTGCCTCCTGCCATTCAAGGGCTCTGCTGACAGCCCCCGTGGAACGCCTGGTTTCATCTGTAAATCGTCAATTTTAGTCTCTCCCAATTAATTGGGGAATTAATTTATGGAATTATCGGATACCTCCAGCTGGGAGGAATCCATCAAAGAGTTGGGAAGGCCACGAGGAGAACGTGTGTGTGTCACCCCCTCCAAACCATGCCAGGCAGTCCCTTGGGCTGAGGCCACCTCGTTCCTTCAGGGTCTGTCCCTCTCCAGCCCATGAGCTGTGGGTGAGTGACTCCATCCAAGGCTTCCACTTTGGGCGGACATTCCTAGGAAAAGGCTGGAAAGGAGGGATGAAACCACTGTGAGATGGTGGATCCCAAGGCAGGGAGTGAGAGGTGTCCAAGGCCTGGCTGGACAGGGCTTGGAGCAACCTGGGATCTTGGAAGATTCGATGGGATGGGATGGGATGGGATGGGATGGGATGGGATGGGATGGGATGGGATGGGATGGGATGGGATGGGATGGGATGGGATGGGATTTACAGTCCTTTCCTAACAAATCATCCCACAATTCCATGATTTAACCCAGTAGCCAGATTCCCTCATTCCTTGTCCAGTGTCCTAAGCACTGGATCACACATTTCCCATTGTTGACTCCTTGGAATAACCTGGTGGAGCCACCGGAGTCGTGCTCGGCTCCTTCCCTTCCCTCCAGGCACGAATTCAAGCCCAGCCCTTGGCTCCAGGGCCCATCCATGAGGATGAGCTCAGTTTCCACTCTGAGGCACGGCTGGAGCCGAGCTGGGCAGGATTTGTGTCCCTGCGGCTGGAGAGGGAGCGTGTCCTCCCACCAGGGAGCACCGCCGGCCACCAGGACAGGGACAGACTCTTGGCAGAGCCAAGGAAATTCCGCTTTCCAGTAGCAAAAGGTCGGGACACAGCACGAATGCGGCTGATCCCATCCCAGCAGGGAAAAGCTTTTTATGGCCCCCTCCTCCTTTTCTCGGGAGAAAAGCCTTTTGGGACACCCCGATGGAAGGAGGCAGAAGTGGGAGATTCCGGACATTTTTCACCGAGCCTCTCCAGGGAATCCTGTGGAAGCAGGGAGCTGATTCCAGCCTCCTGCTGTCCCAAATCCCATCTCAGCAAGCTCGGGGTGACCTCTTGCTGACACCGGGCCCTCTCTCAAAGCCACAGGACTAAAAAAGGAAGAGCTGCTCCTTCTCCTTCCTCCTCTCCGTCACCGTGGAGCGCCGAGCTGGGAATGCCAAACAACATCCCGGCCTTCCACGAACACCAGGCCCAGCCACCTTAGCAGGGAACAATGGGGAACACTGAGGACACGGCCACAAGAGCTGGCTGTGGTTAACCTCGCTCCAACCCCAGGAAATTCCAGCAAACCCTAAAACAAATCCGATGGCCACGACTGTTTGCTCCCCGGGGAAGCCGGGAATAGAATCCAGAGCTCCTGGGAAGGGAGGAGGGGATGGGGGGTGGCCGCTGGTTGTCCTGCTGTGGTTCTGTGGGGGTTGAGCTGGGGATGGAGCTAAGGAGTCACAGGCAGTGAGAAAATGGGATTTTGGCGCCGATTGGCTGCGGAAAGGCTGCATTCCATGGATCCATAGGGCTGTGTGAGGTGTTGGAGCCTCCAGAGGGAGAAGGAACTCACCTGGAGCCAAGGGTCAGTGATTCCCAAGGGTTTCCTGTCCCAAGCAGGGCCGTGGATTGAAGGCTCTGGGTGGGAGTCTCAGACTGGAGCGGTTGTGTGGAGTGTGATCCATGTGGTGGGACACAGGGAATGGCTCCAAACTGAGGAGCAGGAGGTTTGGGTGGATCCCTGGCAATGTCCAAGGCCAGGCTGGATCCACCCGGGATGGTTGGAGGTGTCCCTGCCCATGGCAGGGGTGAATGGGATGGGATTTAAGGTCTCTTCCCACCCAAACCATTCCATGATTCTGTGATTTCATGTGCTTCAGGCCACTGATTATCTCTGTCCATGTCTCTTTATTCCAAATACAGAATTATGGAATTTTCAAGCTTGGAGAAGGCCTCTGAGGTGGCCACCACTAACACACATCCTCAAGTGCCACATTCCCATTTTCTGAACATTTGCAGGCATGGTGAGTCCATCACTTCCCTCGAGTTGTTCCAATGTTGAAAATCCTTTCTGTGGGGGAAAAAAAAAATAAAAATTCCCAATATCCAACCTGAACCTCCCTGGGCACAACTTGGGGCCACTTCCTCTCGTTCTGTCACTTGTTCCTGGGAGAAAAGGCTGGATCCTCAGGGATTTCGGGTGACACCCGGAGTGCTGGGAGCAGGGATCAGTACAGCAAAAGAGGGATCTAGGCTCGAGTCAGCATCCAAAGGTGCTGGATGGATCCATCCATGTCCAAGGAATTCCTGGATGTGGCACTCAGTGCTCTGGGCTGGGAACAAGGTGGGCATCGGTCACATCTTGGACTTGCTGGCCTTGGAGGGCTTTTCCAACCTGAATAATTCCTTGATCTCCATAAATTTCCAAGCCTTGTGGATCCTGCTATCTGGGGACCTCCAGGGATTTTTTGCGGAGAAGATTCCAGTGGCATTTTTGATCATATTGATGATTTGTGCTGATTTTGTGGATTCTTTTTTTGATTGACAAGAAAAGGAGGAGGCAGCAGGAATCACCTTTGCAGTGCAGGGATTTGGGAATGACCTCACTGGGACCATAAAAATTCACCTGGCTAGAGCAACTTGGAGCTCGAGGCACTTCCAAATCCTTGGAATAGGCTGAGTGTAGCCAGCTCAGCTGTTTTTCTGGGAAAACCAGAATTTTAAGAAGCCTGGATGCAGGGAAAGAAGGGAGTGGCCAAGGAGTGATTCCTTAAAAAGAAGAGGATATTTTCTCCACTGCCACCAAGTTGCATCTGCTGCCACTTCCTGGTGACAATTTTCCAGCCCTGGTATCCCGAAGAATTATCAAGGGAATAACAAGGTCTCCTCCCCACAAACTGAATTACACAAAGCAAATCCCTCTGGATCAGGAGATGTGGAACAGGACGAGCAGGTCCGAGCTGGATTTCGCTGAGCTGTTGGCTTCCAGGTGTCCCTTCCTCGCAGGTAAAGCCCCAACCCAGCACAGGTGAGACTGTCTCATTAGCAGCAGTTAATTAGGGCAGACCTTGGGTGCAATTAATTAGTGTGGGGGATGAGCAGCCTTGTTTTTATAAGGATTTATTAAGAGAGAATAAATTTATTTGCAGCTGTGTGGGTTTTTTTAAAATCCAGGAGAGCTGAGTCAGGGATGGGGTGATGGAAGCAGCTGATGAAGGTAAGGATGGCGATTTTTGTGCTGTGTGAGGGGTTTTTTTTCCACGTGAAGGATTAAGAAGCTGAGTAAATTATTGTTAATTTGCCTTTGAGAAAGCTGGAGTTTTTGCTGTAAGGTAAAAAACACAAAGGAAAACACTTGGAAATTTGGATTCCTGCTCCCTTTCATTCCTTGTCAAAGAAGATTGAAATTGTCCTGGAACTCCTTTTCCTTTTGTGTTTCTCTGGAAAATATTGATTAAAACAAGGAGTTCATCGTGGAGCTGCTGAATCAGGAGGGGCCTGCTCCAGGATGGAGCTGGTTTTAGGCTCAGATTAGCAAAGCTTGGCTTAGAGGTCATCAGGGCGCAGCTTCCCTGTGTGATTCACTGAGAGGGTTCCCAACACCTCTTATCTCATGTGAGCTCCAATCACCGCCCTGTTTGTCCTTCCTGCCCTTTCCACGTTGATGAAAAGCTTCCAAGGGCTGGATAATGGTGGGATAATGGGATCCTGGAGTCACGGCCCAGGCAAACATTTCCTGCTGAACTCAGCTTGGCCAATAATTCCGCTTGGCTTGGGGCTTTCTCCCGTGCTAATCTTCGCTCTGAATCATCCCGGGCAGGAACTCCCTGATGTTTGGGATCTCCAAGGAGGTGGCCAGGGCTAATCTAGGAGTGAGGTAAAGTTCAGCTTTGTGAGTCACCCATTGTTCCCGAGGTCAGGATTAAGCCTGGCAGATGTCACTCGCCCGGAGGTCCCTCGGGAGGTGACTCAGGGCTTCTTGTCTAAGCCCCACTTCAAAGGCAGCTTTGGCAACGTCCCGGGACCAGACACCAACAAACACCAAATGTGCAGCTGAAGCAAAACCAACTTCAGGGAGATTTTGGGATAAGCCGCAGCTTTGCAGCCTTCAGAATCCATTTAGGAAAAGTTTGGGGCTCTTCACGTGTCCCCTGACCTCGGTCAATGTTGGA
The DNA here is from genome assembly GCF_028769735.1 of Zonotrichia leucophrys gambelii. Lineage (NCBI taxonomy): Eukaryota > Metazoa > Chordata > Aves > Passeriformes > Passerellidae > Zonotrichia > Zonotrichia leucophrys. The sequence continues at coordinate 71,437,569 of NC_088173.1, forward strand.
AAGGGGTTTCTTCTGCCCCTCTTGGATGTTGGGTGACCCAAAATTCAACATAACCATGGCCTCACCACCACCACATAAAACTGTTTTTGTTGGGATAAAGAAGGGGACTGAACTCCTTGGAGATTTCCTGGGAGGCTTGGAAGAGCTGGAAACATAAAATCATGGAGTGGTTTGGAAACAACCTTAAATTTCATCTTGTTCCAACCCCTTCCACTAAAAGCCTTCCACTATCCCAGGCTGCTCCAAGCCCCAGTGTCCAACCTGGCCTTGGGCACTACCAGGGATCCAGGGGCAGCCACAGCAAATCTGGGAATTCCAGCCCAGCCAGGAATTCCTTGCCAAGATCCCAGCCCAATCTCCCCTTTCCCAGTGGGAGCCATTCCCTGGCTCCTGTCCCTCCATCCCTTGTCCCCAGTCCCTCTCCAGCTCTCCTGGAGCCCCTGCAGGCCCTGCCAGGGGCTCTGAGCTCTGCCTGGAGCCTTCCCTTCTCCAGGGGAACATTCCCAGCTCTCCCAGCCTGGCTCCAGAGCAGAGGGGCTCCAGAATCCCGGAATGGTTTTATTTGCATCCCCTCATTCCACCCCATCCATGGGGAGGGACACCTCCCACTATCCCAGGTGGATCCAAGCCCCAGTGTCCAACCTGGCCTTGGGCACTGCCAGGGATCCAGGGGCAGCCACAGCAAATCTGGGATTTATCAAATTTTCCCTCATCTTCAAGACCACAGACATGGCTTGGCCTTGGGACCTGAGGGTTTTCATTTATTTCCAGCAAATCCACAGGCAAAACTTCCCAGGAACCCAGTGGCCCCTCCTGTGGGGCCAGGACAAACACTGGCAGGAGGTGACAAAGCCCAGAGGCACGTGCGGCACAGGGAAGGGCTCCGGGAGCTGCCTCCTGACTCATTCCCAGCGCCACAAGCCCTCAGCAGGGTCAAAAGTTGAAGAGTTTTTCCTCTTTTGTTCGTGGCTCCAGGTGGGAGCGGGATTTTCGGGAATCTGGGAATCCTTCCTAGAGGTGAGGGCACTGGGAAAGCCAGGCTGCTTTGTTGTGCCTCCTGACTAAACCAACACAGCTGACGGCGATCCCTGCACGGTTCAGCAGCTCTGAAAGGCAGCAGGAGGCTGGGCCTTAATCCCTTGAGCCTTTCATCCCTTGGAAAAGCCGGATATTTTTCCTCTTGTCATGGTTGGAGTGAGCCGGAGGTTCCTCCTTGCCAGGGCGCAGCCCCACAGCTCCAAAAGTCACAGCCCGGGGCTGTGTCTGTCCTGGAGGGACACCTGAGCTGCGGCCTCCCTCTGGGGGCTGGGATTGAGGAGCAGAGCTGGGGTCTGTTGTCCTGGTTCCATGATGATCCAACCCTGCTGGATCCCTGTGGTGTTTTCCCTCAAAATCCAGCTAAAATTTTACCCCTTCCGGATGATTCCCATCTCCATGTGGATTTAGGGCTGTGAGGCCTTTTAGGCTGCAGTTCCTGGATTAGGAAGGAGAGGAAAAGTCTTGGAATTCTGCAGAGGCCAAGGAGCCTGGATCTGGTATCCTGGTTCATGCTGATCCATCTCTACTGGATCCTTGCAGGGCCTTTCCTCAAAATCCAGCTAAAATTTTATCCCTCCTGGGTGATCCCACCCAGACCTATGGGAATTTAGAGAAGCGAGGCCTTTTAGGCTGCAGCTCCTGGATTAGGAAGGAGGAAAAGTCTTGGAATTCTGCAGAGGCCAAGGAGCCTGAGTCTGTTATCCTGGTGTTGAACAATCCCTGCTGGATCCCTGTGAGGCTCAAAATCCCATTTTCCCTTAAAATTCAGGTAAAATTTTACCCCTCCTGGGTGATTCCAGCCAGCCCCATGTGCCCTTAGGGGTGTGAGGCCTTTTAGGCTGCAGTTCCTGGATTAGGAAGGAGCAAAAATCTTGGCATTCTGCAGAGGCCAAGGAGCTTTGCATGTGGGAATCATCTCCCAGATTTTGGCACAAAACTGGAAAACCCTGGAATGCTGCTCAGGGCTTTTCCACAGGATTTGCTGGTCCTGCCTTGCCCTTTCTCCTGCAGGGAACAATCATCAGTTGAAGTTTTCCATGGAATCCACGGGCACAGGCTGGGCCCAACCTGCCCGTGGCAGAGCCTCTGTCCTCATGTCCAGCCACTGTCACCCAGGAACATGGAATTACCCAGGAAAACCAGAGATTTTCCTCATTTTTAACTCATTTTATCCCATCCCAATCCTGGCTGTGAGTCTGAGCAGCTCGTTGCTGGAAAGAGGTGGGAATTTCAATATCCACTCTTTTCTTTGGAAACACTTGGAAGTTTGACTGAAGATGCCATGAATCCTCTCACATCCCATCCCAAACTTTTCTCTACCCTTTCCAGACTTCTGAAATGATTCTGTGAGCATGGAATATCAGCACTTCCCACATTCCCAGCCTCTCCTGGTGCTGCTTGTGCAGAGCTGCTGGGAAGGAGCTCTGAGGTGAAGGAATCACAATTCCTTGTGACAACAGCCAGGCTCGAGTTGGTTTTGACCCGGAGGGTTTTAATTAATTAATTAAAAGCTTTAGACCTGGATTAAATGAGGGGGATCATTCCCAACTGGGATATGGACAACCCCAAAGTCAGCACAGAGTGAAATTCCAGCAGAAGCCGCCAGCTCAGGGAATTTTGTGCTGCTTTTTGAGGAAAACTCTGCCTTTCCCCCTTCCCTTGTTTTTCCCTTTCATCTACTACTCCTTCCAAGCATCTCCCAGTGCTCAGAACTCTGGGAATTGTTCTGACAACCTCAGTGTCTTCCCTGCATTTCTTTTCTCCAGCCCAAGAGAGGACCTGGATTTTGGAAGTGTCTCCTTGGCTGTTTTCCTGCCAGGTGCCACAATTCCCTTCTGGAGCCACTTTTTAGGGAGAAGGGAATACTTTTCCAAAGCTGCTTGTGGAAACTCTGGATAATTATATTTACTCCTGTAATTATTGGACTTCTTCCACTTTTGGATGATTCCTGCCCTGCCAGTAAATATTCCACATTCCTTAAACCCTGAACAAGGACCTTCAGTGACTTCATGGTTGGGAAAACTCTTCTTTCTCTATTTTTTTCCTTTTTTTTTAATGGAGGCTGAGGAGGAAGCTGGAGATCCTTGAGAGGTTTCTGTGAAACCACCCCTGTCACTTCACATTCCTGGCATTTTTCCTCGCCATCGGAATTGTGTCCAGGTAACGTCACCTCCTTCAGAGGTGGATTTGAAGTTCCCTGGAAGGGATCAGTTTTCCCTCTGAAAATACCTCAGGAATGACCTCACCTACTGTCCTGTGGGAATACGGAGTGGTGCTCCTGGGATGCTGCACAGCGACAATTCCCAATCCTTCTCTGGGCTGCCCTTCGTGCCAAGAATTTAACCCACTTCCCCTCTTTTCCCTTTGTCTCCTGACTGTTCAGATCCCAAGTTTGCTGATGCTCTTGGGATATTCCTTTCCAGAGCAATAATGGCATCAATGATACCCAAAGATTTTATCAGTATCTGGAATCTGGATACTTTGGAAATGGATCTGAAACCTGCCCTGATTTCCACACTCGGAATCTTCTCTTTTCCCGTTACTTAGAGGTTTCTGCTTGGAATTGGATCACAATGTCGTATCCCCAAAATCCTCCAAATAAATCATATGACTGAACCCAAAATGTGGGGGATTTCCAAAATGTGGATGTGGCCCTGGAATTCTTGAATTGAGTAGGCTGGAAATGAGGAGGGGAAAATCAACCCAAAGTGTGATCAAGGTTCCCAGTATTTTGATTCCATCTAAAACAAAATTTTTAGGGTTTCTTTTGGATTCCTAGAGTAAAGGAAATGCAGACTCAGGATCAGGTAACCAGGAAAAGGTGGATGCTTCCAATTCCATGCCATGGCTGTAGAACCAAGGAATCCTTCTGTAGTTGTGGGGGAAAAATGGATTTTTTTTCCCTACATCCCAAGAAATGAGGTGATCCCAGAAAATGCAGCCAGCCCAGTTTTGAATGGACTTCCTAATTAATGGATTGCTTCTGAAAAATTGGGAAGCAGATCCCACTTTTCCATCAAAAAGAGAAGGAGGAGTTGATACAATAATGGCGATCTCACATCCATCTGTTTTTAGGAAAGTGGGAAACTGAACCTATCCCAGTATTCCAGCACTTTAAGGGAGCTTGGACAAAGGAAGGAGAGGACAGGACCCAGGGAATGGCTTCCACTGGGAAAGGGGGGATTGGGCTGGGATCTTGGCAAGGAATTGTTCCTTGGGAGGGTGGGCAGGGGCTGGGCTGGAATTCCCAGATTTGCTGTGGCTGCCCCTGGATCCCTGGCAGTGCCCAAGGCCAGGTTGGACATTGGGGCTTGGAGCCCCAGAAGGGAAAGTCCATTGGAATTTCAGATTCCAAACCTGCCAGAGGTTTGGGACACTCCCAGGCATGGGGGGATTCTTGGATCTGTCCTGGTGCAGGACCTGGAGTTGGGCTTGGATCCTTTTGGGTCACTTCCAACTCAGGATATCCTACAATTCCATTGATTTTGTGTTTACCACTCCCCCCAAAGGGCATCTCCCTGGTTTGGATGGAATTCAACTGGTGGGATCTGCTGGCAGGGATGTGGGGACACTGGAAATGTCCCCCCTGCACGGAGCCAAGCTGGAGCACGAATCCAGCGTGGCAAAATTGGGATGGGGAGGAATTTTGTCAGGACTTGTCAAGGCAGAGCTGGGATCTCATCCCAATCTCCTCGTGCCAGAATCCACCCTAAACAACAAGGTGGGAATAAACTGGGATTCTGCCTGGTTTGTATCCCCATTCCTTGCGGATGAGAGAAGAGCTGGATCACACACCTGGGAGGTTTCCTGGGTTAATCTGAAATATTCCGGGAGAAAAGCTCGGGAAAGGCAAGAAAAGGTCAAAGTTCAAGCACTGCCTCACCTGGGCAGCTTCCTGCCAAATCCAGGGCTGTGCCAGAGTCACGGATTGAAGGATTTGCCTCCGGTTACTCACGGAAGGCGGGAAAAGGGGAGGAGACGAGGAAGGAAAGGAGCAGGGAATAAACTTGCCTTGGCAAATATCCCTGGAATGCGCTGCCAGGTGCCTGACTCATTCTCCTGGTTGGATTTGGGCTCCAGAGGCCTCTGCTCCCGGGATTCGAGTGGGAATCGGTGCCATGGGGCCTCTCGGTGGCACTGGGACAAACTGTCCCTTTGTCCCCAACCCCAATCCTCCCTCCACACCAAAAAACTCCACCTGTGGCTCCATGATTTTCCTTTCCCTGCTCCAGGAGCCCTCCAGGAGTGGCTCCAGCAGGGATGGGGACCCAGGGGGTCGCTCAAGGCTGATTTTCCCAGCCAGGGGTGTTTGAGATGAGCACCAAATTTGGGATGAATGAAGTTCCTGTCCCAGATTTTGGGTTGGGATCATCCCTGGTGGACTTGGGATGGGGAGGCGACACCTGCCAGGTGCCGGTGAAATCTGGGAATAGGATCACCTTTAAGCTCAATTGGCTTAAACTCAAGTTTAGCCTCACAATTCTGTTTCAAGCAGAGGCATTGGAGTAAAAAAAATAGCAAAAAAACCCCCAAAAATCTAAGCAAACCCTGACTCCTTAAAATATTTTCAGGCTTTGGGTGGAAAATATTCCCTGAGTCTGCAAATATTTTTGGGGCCCAAACCCCAGAATTTTTGAAGATTTCTTTCCCTCACGGAATGAATTATTCATCCCGAATCTCCCGTGCTGTGTCAGGATCCAGCTCCTGGTGCTGACCCAAGCCAGGGGTATCTGAATTTCCCTAAATTCCCTCCTCCTGTGCAGGTGCTGTTTATCCCAGGAAAGCTGAAAATGCTTGGAATACTCACCCACCCTGGCCACGTTTGAATCCAATCCCTGAATATTTTGGCTCCCGATATTTGCTCAAGGAATAACAGAAACATCCAGAGCTTCTCTTGTGGTTTTCTCCAGTGGCAGTACAAATTTCCTCTCCTTTTGCCTGAGCTGCCTCTGGAAACCCTGGGATGATCCTGGATCTCTTCTGAACTGCTCAGGAATGTTGATGTAGGAAAGACCGGAGCTTTCGAGGCAGATCCTCAACCTTGAGTTCCTTTTCCTGATCTTTTCCACTTGGATTAATTCCCCCATTTGGCCTCAGGATGACTTCCAGGTTTGTTACGTCTATATGGGCCACGTTTGGTTTTTTTTTGGGATGAAGTCACCCATCCATGGAATTCTGGGATTTTCTATTTAAACTCAGGGAATGTTCTTTTCCGTGGAGTGTGTTGCATTGTTAAATCTCTTCTTTTTTGGAATGTTGGGGTTTTTATCAATGAAGTGCCATCAGTTTTGGGGAATTTTAATTCCCATGTGGCGACATGTGTGTGTTTACCTTGGGAAACATCCAGAACTCCAACAAATTCCTGATAGAAAATATTTGCAGACTCAGGGAATATTTCCCACCCAAAGCCTGAAAATATTTTTAAGGGATGGGGTTTTTGTTTTTTTCCTGAAGAAAACAAATCTGATTATTCCTGTTGTGGGACTGGGGGTTCTTCCTGAGGCTGCCATGGGATGAGATAAAGAAACACATACAGGGGGGGTTTCCAATGCAAACCATTCCATGATTCCATGATTCTGTGTTTGGAAAAAGTGGTTTCCCCAAGGAATTTCCCATTCCAAGCACGGAGGGGCTGTGAGCCATCCCAAGACTTTCTCCTCCAGTCTCCAACCTCCCACCTTTTCCCAAAGATGTTTTCCAAGTTAAACAGGCACGTTCCACCACGTGGGAATTAAAATTCCCAAAAACTGATGGCATTTCATTGATAAAAATCCCGGCATCCCAAAAAAACTAAGAGATTTGACAGTGCAACACACTCCACAGCAAAGAAGAGGAGTTTAAAACATCTCATGGACGCTTTGGGAAAAGGTGGGAAGCTGGACATTGGGATCCCTCTGGATCCCTCCCAGCACCTCTCCCAGCTGGATCAGCTCCACTGTCTCAGAGGGGGACACTTTTTTCCCTTCCCAGCTCCTGGAGCTGCCATCCAGGAGGGAAAATCAGGAGGGGACTGGGAGGGTGGAAAAGCCAGCTGGGAGGGAGCTCTTCCCTAACCAATTCCACCTGTTCCATGCTCCCAGACCCGCTCCAATTTCTGCCCAGCTGGATTTTTACTTTCCACTCTGCCTCAGAGGCTCCTCCAAGAATTAAATTCCTTCCCCAGCCTCCTCCTTGCAGCGGGAGCAGCTGATTAGTGGCTGCCGCTATTTAATTTTCCTTTCTGGACTAATTATTCTTCTTGATGGTCCATTTATCAGGCTCGTTTCCCTTTGTTTTTTGCTCTGGGATGCTTTTCCAAGGAAGGGAGGAAGGGTAAATAAAAACCAGACAAGCCAAGGAGATGCAATTCCATCCTTGTTGTTCCTTATTTAAATGAACTCTGAATTCTCTCTTTCTAAAAGGAGCTGATTTTCCCTAAATTTCAATGGGATTTTATGCCTTTTTTTGGTCATTCCCTGTGTTTTTTACATAGGTGGGACTTGAGCGTTACCCAGCCTGAATTCCAGTGTTTCACTGGCTCTGCTGGAATGTCGGATCCCATGGATATTTCACAGTCCTCTTGTGTTCCCAAAGCCTCAAACTCAACAGATAAGAACTCTGATAACAAAATAAGGTCTCTGTTGGGGAATTCCCACCTGGAGAGCAGGATATTATCCAGGGATGGACGGGATGCTTTTCCCTCTCCCTTGCCAAGGTGTATCCAGGGATTGAACCACCCAAAAAGCCTCTTTTTTTTTTCCCTTAAAAATTTGTAACTTTAGAAACAAATGTGTCCAAAGTGTAAGATTTTGCACCCAAGAATTGAGGGGTGGTTCTGGGATCAAATCTGACATCATGGCGTCCTATTTGGGAAAAATCCATGTAAAAACAGATCTGTTCCTTCCCAGGTAATTCTGGCTCAGCAAAGCTGAGGCTTCCAGGTGTTTTCCTGTGTTGTGAGGAGCCAAACTTGTGGAAAAGGCCATGGAATCATAACCCTGCGTGCCCTTGGCTCCTCTGACCTGGAACAGGGATCCCAAAATTTCATGAAGCAGCAACATTTTCCATTATCCATGACGTCTTCTAATTTCATGGCTCCTTGGAATCCCCTTGGCAAAATCCGAGAATTTTTCATGGATCATCTGTGCTGTGAACTCCTCATCCCTGGAAGTGTCCAAGGCCAGGCTGGATGGGGCTTGGAGCAGCCTGGGATCCAGCCCAGGATGCAAATCCTATGGGAAGAGCATTGGAATTCACACCACTCTGTCTCCAGGAATTTAGGAAATAAACTGGGTGGACAGCTTGATCATGGATTATCTATCGAACAGGAACACAACCTGAATTTCAGGGAATCTTGGAGGAGCTTCATCTCTGGTGCGGATCCTTTGGAAAGCAAAAAAATTCCTCTTTTTTTCCTTGCGGTGTGAACAACATTCCTTTGGATTTGTTCCTTGGTCTACAGAAGTTTTGGAATCTGTGGAGCAGGAGTGTGAGACCGGGAGTGCTGCTCAGCTTGGAGAACCCAAAATTCCCGAAGGAATGGGCAGGAAGGGTTTCCATTGGAATGTTCCAGGCTGAAGCTCTTCATCCATGTGCCACATGGAGCCATGGCTGCTTCCCTGGATTATTCAAATTAGTAATTTGGATTTTTTGATGCCTTCTGTGGAAACAGGGAAGACTCTGGAAGATCACGGATCCACATAATGGGACTCAGCCTGAACCTTCCTGGAAAAAAAGAGCCGACTTTTTGTTTAGCCATTAAAAAGGGGGGAGAAAATATCCAAGGAGCTGTTTTGTTCCGGAAACTTCTGGGCACATTAAGCGAAACCAGATCCCAGAGGGTGAGGGGAGAGAGGGATACAGGAAAGCAATCAAATCCTACTGGAGGAATTCCTCCTTTCTGGAAGAACATAAACCAGGAGCAGAATGTAAACAACCCTCCATATGTCCCTTGTAAATCAGGAGCAACGGGAATGAATTCCCAGCAGGAACGGGACGTTGGGAGCGTTCGGCTGGGGAGTCCTTTTGAGGTTTTGTTCTCCTTGATGGATTTAATTTGGAATTTGTCCTTCTTTTCTCTCCTCTTCCTGCTCCCCCAGGATGAACCAGGAGCTGAACTCTCCGAAGAGGTGCCTGGAGTAATTCCCATGGATTAATTAGGCAGGGCTGGAGAATGGGGATTAACGAGGGCTGATAATGGTCCCTGGATCAGGAAATGGTTGGGAAAAGGCTGGATTCTCCTCCTGGGAAAAGGCTGAATTCTCCTCCTGGGTCCATCAGTCACCTGTGCTGGTTGATGTTTGAGCTGGGAAGTTCATTCCTGGTTTATTTGGATTCCGAGGAGCGATCCCTCTTTAAACTCTCTTGGAATACATTTTCCAGCTGGAAAATGAATTTAAAAGGCTCCAAGCAACTCCTTGAGAAAAGCTCCTTCCCCTCCAAATCCTTTTCCTAAGTGAAGGGGGGAAAAACATGGGCACAGGACTTTTAAAACCAAGAATTCCAGAATGGGATTGGGTTGGAAAGGATCTTGGAGATCATCTCATTCCAGACCCTTCCATGGTCAGGGAATCTTCCACTGTCCCAGACTGCTCCAAGCCCTTTCCAGCTGGCCTTGGACACTTCCAGGGATGGGAAATCCACAACATCTCTGGGCATTGTGTGCCAGGTTAGTTAAAAACTGACAGAATCCATGGATTTCCTGCATGATAACAGGAAATTTCCAGAAAAACTTCCACCATTTTTCTCCTTTCCTGCTCTATGATAGTAGGAAATTTCTGGTAAAACTTCCACTCTTTTTTTCTCCTTTCCTTCTGTTTGTTTCCATGTTGCAAGATCCCAGACAGACCTGGTTATTCCAGGATATTCCTCGATCTGTGAGCACAGCTGGGCCTGGATCTCTGATCAAAATGCAAATTAATAATCTGGATTTTTTGATGGCTACAAAGGGCAAACTGAACTTTAAACACATCCTAAAGATTAAAGATGGAGGAGATAATCCCTTTTTTCTATGTTAAAAGGAACAAAGTCATCTCCTGTTGTTGTTTTGAAAATGGGGGATCCAAGGGGGAAATCCAACTTCTGGAAAATTCCAGAACTTCACTTCATCCCCATTCCAAACCAAATTCCAGGAGAGTTTATCCAGGGAACTAGGCTCATTTCCATACTCCCCTCTCTCCCCCTAAAATCCTAAATTTGCAGCAATTTATAAAACTCACCATTAGCAGTAATTTATAAAACTCACACTTTGCATTAATTTATAAAACTCACAATTAGCCCTGACCCTTTCCCTGGGTGCTGATTCCAGCCTGGAATCCCCCCCTCACCTCTCCTATTTGGGATCACTCCCTGCTCAAGGCCAGCCTCAAACGTCAAGATTTGGAGAGATTTTCTGCCAGCCCTGCCTGCCCTTCTCACGCCAGCTCCGATGATCCCCGGTGTTCCTGACGGGAATGTGCCTGAGCTGAAAGGTTGGATGGGAAGCAGATGGGGAGGGGCTCCTCGGCCTCGGCTCCTGTGGAGCTCCAAAGGTCGATTTTCCCTCCTGGGCTGCCGGAGTGTGACAGGCTGTGGGTGGAATCCGAGCTCCTGCTGCTCCTGGACGAGAGGTTTGAACAGCAGGGATGAAGGGAATCGGGATTCTCCTGGCTCAGCACCGGGATGGAGCTGCTGAGGATTGCTCCTGGGAAGCAGCTTTGCTCCTGTCCATGCTGTGGCACTGACCTGACCTGGAGGAACCTGGGAGGTGTGGATTTGCAGCCCAGCTGGGACCAGTGGGAGCCAGGAGAGGATTGCCCTAATCATGGAATTGTTGAGGTTGGAAAATCCTCCAGGATCAAGGAGGTTCTACCTGGGACTGATTCCCACCTTGGCACTGAGTGCCACATCCAGGAATTCCTAGGACACCTCCAGGGATGGGGATTCCAAACCTCCCTGGGCACTCCCAAGGCCTGACCATGCTTTCCATGAGGAAATTCCTGCTGATGTCCAGCCTGCCCCTCCCCTGGCCCAGCCTGAAGCTGTTCCCTCTTTTCCTGTTATTCCCTGGGATCAGATCCCAACTCCCACCTGCCTCCAACTTGTCAGGGAGTTGTGCAGATCCACAAGGTCCCTCCTGATCCTCCTTTTCTCCAGGCTGAGCCCCTTTCTGGCTCCCTCAGGGATTCTTCAGCCCCTTCCCAGCTCCCTCAGGGATTCTCCAGCCCCTTCCCAGCTCCCTCAGGGATTCTCCAGCCCCTTCCCAGCTGCATTCCCTTCCCTGGCCATGCTCCAGCCCGTCCATGTCTCTCCCAGGCTATGCAGGAGCTCAGGAAGGATCTCCCGGCTCCTTGTCCAAGCCAGCAGTGCCCAAAGTTTTATCCACACCTGGAATCGGGTCTGTCCCATGGAAATCCCCTCCAGCAGCACAGGAGGAATTCTGGTCCCTTGGAGAAGGATGGGAACAGGCCAGATGAGTTGTCCTGGGATTTTCCAGCTGCCTGAGGAAGCAAATCCCCAATTCTGGGGTCACAACCTATCCCTGGATGTGTCCCAGCTCCAAACTGGGACTTCCCTTGAGCCAGGACACATCTCCAGGAGCCTGGAGCACCCTTCGGCTTTGTTGCTTGGCCAGGTCCATGCACAGCTTCCAGGTTTTCCAGAGCATGGATCAGCTCTGGAAGCTGTGGAGCTGATCCAGTAAATCAGGGGCCTGTGTTAATCCTGTCCCTGCTAAGCCAGGTCTGGAAAAGCTGGGAATTGCCATTCAGAGACAGAGGAGCCACCTGGATTGGGGCCAGCCGGAGGCTGGAGGGTGTCCAGGTGCCTGATCCTGGGTGGAATAAACCCTCCTGAGCTCCTCAGCAGTTTTCGGATCACGGGATTGGGATGGAGCTGGACCTGAGCATTCCGGGCTGCACCGGCACAAACTGGGATGTGCTGGGCAGGGTCACATGGAAGTGGCTTCCCCAGGGAGTTTCCTGTTTGTTCCTTCAAGGAGGCATCTTAGCACAAGGAGCATCCCGTCCAGCACATTTAGGAGCTAATGGGATGATCCCATTGTTTGGTTCTCTTCCCTTAATTAAAACACACAAATTGAGGCACAAAAAAAAAAAATGGAAAAAATAAAGTAAATAACCCAGAATCCATTTGTTTTATTTAATTCCTCTGTCTTCTGGAACAATCTCCAGGGAAATCAAGGAAGCTCCAATAAAGGGGAACATTGTCCATGTGGAGGCCACAGGTTGCCATAAATGGACTTTGGAAGGAGAGGATGGGAAAGATAAAAGGGATTGAGATCCTGATAAATGAGAGTGGGGATTGGGAAGGCCGGAGATGCTCCACAGGGAGCTTCCTTCTGGATCTCCTCTGTGGGAATGGGAGGGAGGGAAAATGAGGATTTCGGAAGGTGCCTGCCCTCGGTTCTTGGCTGAGGAACACAGCAAAGGGGAATGGATGTGGCCACATGGGAAGAGCCATGGAAAACAGGCTGGGAGGGCCATGGATGTGGAATTTGAGGGGTTTCACGTGGTTTGTGCCATCCCGCCTAGTGCAGGGGTGTGGAGAGGCTGAAATCCACAGAGAGAAATTCCAGAATTTCTCATTCAGGAAGAGGAAGGGGTCCTGGCTTGGTCTGGGAGGCAGAATCCTGCTCTGCCACCCCTTTCCCTGGAGAAGGCATCACTCATCCCAGGTTTCTGACAGAAAATTCCCAACCCTTCCCAGTCCCAGGAATGTGGCTCCCATCATTCCCATCCAACATTCTATGGAAAGGAAATCAATTGGATGGCTCTGCTTCCCTTTCTCGCTGTTCCCACCTCAGTACCCTCCCCACATCCCTCTGCACATTCCCAAGGGTGGGAATGATCTGGGAGAGCTCCTCCCCCTCGTGCGGGACCCTCTGCTTGCCCCTTGTCCTTTGGATTTTCCAAGGGAGTGAGGGAGTCTGGATTTCCTGGCCTGAAACTCCCAGTGTTTTCCTGCTAAATGTGCTTATTTATTATCTATATTTTAGTTACTTATTTCTATTTAAATGTTACTTTTTATTTTATTATTTATTTTAATCTTAATTAATTTTTATATTTTATTTTTGTACTTTATTGTATTGATTTATATTTATTACATTTTATTTTTATATTTAATTTTAATTTTATTATATTATATATTTCTATTATTTATACTTCTTATTTATTATCTTATTATTTTATAAGGTATTATTTAACTCACATAATTTATTTTTCATTAACTATTTTAATATATAACTAATAATTAAATTTCTTAATTTTAATAAGGAATTAACTATTTTGATTAACAATTTACTGACTATAAAATCATAAAATCATAAAATCATGGAAGTGGGGGAAGTCAGGAAAGAGGGGCTGGATTTGGGATACTTTCAATTTGTTTTTATTTTTAACTTGACTTTGAGCACCTAAAAATCCTTGATTTCTTTGGGAAAAAGAAATCCAGGAAACAAAGCACTTTAGGACAATTTCTGATTCCAAATTCCAATATTTGGAGACAAATCCCTCCCTGATTTTTGCCCCAATCAGGAATCCCAAAAATCCAATAATTGAAGGCAAACCCCTCCCTGTGTTTGGCCCTAATGAGGAATCCCAAAAATCCAATATTTGGAGACAAATTCCCCCCTGATTTTTTTCCCAGTCAGGAATCTCACAGCAGAGAAAAGACGTTTTGTCAAGGCTTGGTTTGGAAAAAACAAACAAATCCCCAGAATTCCATAAAAGTTCCCCAAAATTCATTTTCCAGGAGCTCCTAACGAGCAGAAGATGAGCAGAACGAGCCATTCTCATCGAGCTGTAGGACTGGTCCCACAAAATGAGGAAAGGAGGGATGAGGGGAATATGGGATGATCGGGATTGTTCCAGGAAGGAGATGGCAGCTGGAGGAACGCTCCCGATCCAGCTGGGGCAGAGCGGGAAGGACACGGAGCAGAGCGAGGGAAAACAACCCCAAGCACCACCCCTGTTTTGTTTCCCATTATTGCTCTAATTCCAGGCTAATTGGAAACGGCCTGGATGTGTTTAGGAACACGAGGAACATCTGGATCTCGTTGGAAGAGCTCCGCTTTTCCGAGTGGCGCCTTCCATTTTCATCCCAGGCCAAAGATTCCCACATCACGACTTGTCCTCTTTCTTTCTCTCCTTTTTTTTTTTGTTGTTGTTTGGTTTGGTTTTTTTGCTTTTTAATATTTTTTTTATTTTTTCCCCCCCCTTCCTTTCCAGCAAATGGGAGGTTGAACTTTCGACTCCGTGGAAAACAGTTGGAGAGAAACCCTGAGAAATCCCGGGAGAGCCATTGAGCCTTCCTTCCCATTATCCCGCTTGATTCCTTGCTGTTCCCTGCTTCTTTCAATCCAGCCTGGAGCTGTTTCGTGCTGGTGGCACGAAGGGAAAAATGGGAAGGCACGAGAGGAGGAAGGGGGGGAAATTGGGGGGAAAAAAAAAGAAAAATAGGAAAGAAGATTTTGTGAGGTCAGACGTGGAGAAACAAAGACAATTCCACGGAAAAGCGTCCCTGAGCTGGGCCAGGAGTTGAGCTTTGCCAAAGGGATGGATCCACACAAATATTCCATGGTTTTCTGTTCCGGCCCCAGCTCCTTTGGGAAGTTCTCCTGCAGGCCCAGAGTTATCCAAGGTCATGGAAAGGGCTCTCCTTGGGGCTTTCTGCCAGGATTCCCAAGGATTTTCCTCCATCTCCTCATGGTTGTTTCCCCAGATTCCAAAGGCAGAGCCACTGGATTTCTCCATCATCCAAGGAAAATGAGGATGGTTTTGCTGGGAAAAACAAATCCCAGATGGTTGGGAATTCCTCTTTTTGGTGGAAGCCAAACAAAGCCATTTCTGTGATCAGATCACATTCCCAGATTCCTGCTTTCATCCCTCTTCCTGAGGCCCATCTTCAGGAGTCCTGGCTTTCCCAAATGGAGCAGCAAGGAAGGAGCCTGGGATCCAAGGAAAGAGCCCAGGATCCAAGATCTCCTTGTGGACTAAACCAAAGGGCAAATCCACATTCTCCTTCAGTGTTTCTGGTGCTCCTTTGGGTTTGGAAAGCTGAGGGATTGTCTCCCATTGGGAATTCTGGAGGAGAGGGGAGACAATAACGGGATTGTGGGAATTTTCCCCTCCTTGGCTGGGAGATGAGCAGAAAACTCCCAAATCCCTGCCCTTTGGAGAAGAGAGGCTTTTAGGAAGAGGGAGGAAGGCTGGGAATGTGTCCTGATCCCAGAAATGGCTTTGTTTGCCTTCCATCCACAAGGGGAATTCCCAACCGTGCACCCAGATGGGACCAGGATTTGGTTTTCCCAGGAAAACCATCCCCAGCTTCCTTGGATGATGGAGAAATCCGATGGCTCTGCCTTTGGAATGAATCACGAGAACATGGAAGAAAATCCTTGGGAATCCTGGCAGAAACCCCCAAGGAGAGCCCTTTCCATGACCTCGGATAACTCTGGGCCTGCAGGAGAACTTCCCAAAGGAGGTGGGACAGGAACAGAAAATCATGGAATGTTGGAGGTTGGAAAAACATCCAAGGTCACCAGATCCAACCACCAGCCCATATCCCCAAGTGTCCCTCTCCAAAGGTTCTGTTGGAAGTTGGGAACTGGAAGAATCCCAACGTTAAGGAAAATACAGGGAATAGATAAAATCTTGGATCTGCTCCTCCAAAGGAACACCAAAAGAAATCAAGTTGGATAAGAAAATCCAAGGTAAGAAGTTGTTCATGGAATCATCTTGCCATTAATTAATGCCATTTTAATTAAAATGAAGTATTTTTATTAATTTTTAATTAAAAGCCTTAAGCACTTTTTCCTAATTTCCCCCCTTTAAAAAAAAAGAAAAATAGAAAATAATATAATTTAAATAAAATTTATATAGCTGCATTTTTATATAATCCCATAGAATTTTATTATATGTATGTATTTATGTTTATATCTATTTTATGTTTTTATACTATATAATTATATTTATTGCTATTTACAATTGTAATTATATACTTGTAATAATGATAATTATATAAAAATAAATTATAATTATAATGGTATGATTGTAGATATATAATATATAATAATATAATTTGTAGATTGTAGATATATAATAATAATAATATAATTTTTATAATTATAATTTATTCATAATTTATCTATAATCATGAATTATTATATGCATATAACTTTATTATATTTGTATAAATATGACGTTTTATAGTGATACTTCATATTTTAGAAAACCAAAATTAATATAATAATTTTTATTAATTAAATTAATAAAATAAATAAAGTAATACAAATAATATAATAAAAAATAATTATGTTATGTTATGTTATGTTATGTTATGTTATATTATATTATATTATATTATATTATATTATATTATATTATATTATATTATATTATATTATATTATATTATATTATATTATATTATATTATATTATATTATATTATATTAATAAAATATCATTAGCAGTATATTAAATAATATATTATAAAAATAAATTAAATAATAAAATAATATATTATTAATTTAATGAATAATTTAATATTAGTTCAATTATCAAAGTTTTGGGGAAAAAAACCGAAGGATTGGCTGAACTGGTCTTGGCTTGGCTTCCTCTTGCCTCGGAAAGTGTTTATTCCAGGAAAAATCTTGGAATTCTGGAAGAAACCTACGAGTGATGGATGAAGAATTTCCTCCAGGTGATTTTATGTTGCAAGGAGCGTGGATCATTCCCAGCTGTGGATTCATGGAATCACCAAGCAGGAAAAGGCCTCGGGACCAGCAGGTCCAATCAGGGCTGCAAAGAGCAGGAAGTGGAGCAGAGATCCCACTTTTCCAGCTGCTCCCAAAGGCACCCCTGGAAAAAGGGACCTATCAGGGATCGGCTTTTCCCCCCAAAGGGAATCAGGATTCCCTTTGGAATCCTTCCAAAAGATTCTTCTGGATATTCCTGCAGCGGGATCCGAACGGAAGCTGGATCAGGGGGATGGAAGGGGATGGGAGAAGCTGCAGCTCCTTATCCCTGAGATTTATCCAAGAGCTCTACATTCCCATTTTCCCAGGATTTTCTCCTGTTTTCCATTGGAAGAAGAAGAAACCCAACGCCTTCAGAAACTGCCAAGGATTTTTCTCTCCAAAAATAGAGTTCAAGGAATTCCTGCATTATTTTTTGGGATTTTAACGATATTTTATTTTATTATATAATACCTCATAATAATGTATAATATTTATACATTATATATTTATAGATACTAAAACCTATATTTATATTAATATTTATAGAAATTATATATATTTTCTTATAAATTTTATTTATTATATATACAATAAATAAAATAGATAATACATTTATTTAGAATAGATTTCTTTTATAATAGATTATATTTATGTGTCATATTTCTATTATTTTGTTATGTAAATATTACATATTTGTAATATAATTATTTTATAAGTATAATAACAGTAATATATAAAAATTTATAATTTTATGCTATAATATAATATATATTATGTTACATTATATTACATTTTATTATATGTTTCTCCCTATGTTATGGAAGGTGGTCCTGGTATTCCATAATGCCCTGAAATCCCTCCAAAATCCCATTTTTATTTTCTTTTCCCTAAATCCTCCCGAGCAGCTGCCTCTGAGAATTCCTTCTCTTCCTTCTTGGATCAAAGGAGCTCCTGTTTTTGTTGTAATTAAGGTGCTTCATTATTGATTAATTACAACACAAACAGGGCAGGCTTTGATGTCCAACAGGAGATTTTCCTGGAATGATTGGAAAAGGAAAACAAAAGGAAATCAGGGAATACTTCCATGACTTGATAATGACAGCCTCAGTCACATTGCCTGATGAATCCATGTAAAATTATTGGAATTATTCTGGAATTACAGTTACACAAATAAAGCAACTCCCCAGAAATCTAAAATATGACCCTGACATTTTTTCCTAATCTCCTAAATTTGTCTTCCCCTGATTCCTTCCTTGGAATGTCTCTGCTTCCGTGAGGAAACTCTGGAAGTGTGGTGTTTGTCCCAAAAGTTTGTTCTCAGTTGGGAATTCTTTTGGCAGAGGTTTTCCAAGCATTTTTTTTGGAACTTCCTGACCAAAAAACGGTGCTGAGAGGTGCCCTAAGTCAGCTGTTCCCAGGAAAAATTCCGATTGTTTTCATCTTCCTGTTGCTCCTTAAACACCAAATCCTGTCCCAAAAATCATGGATGCCTCCACAGGACACTTTAATGAAAAAATCAGGGAAAAGGGGAGAGTTAAAGAAAATAAAAACAGTAAAAAGTGTTAAAGGAGCCCAAATGTTAAAAATAATTAAAAGGTGATTGGAGCTGAGCCCAAAGTCTTGCCTAGGGAAAGAACTGGATGTGGAATGTTGGGATAAGTGGGATTCTGGGGTGGGCAGCTCCCAGAATATCCAAAGCCAAGCTAGGGCTGTCCCTGGAACAAATCCTGCCCTTAATGCTGAGTCTGCTTTGCTGGGCTGGGCTTTCTGGGTCTCTCCTAAACCTTCCAGTGACAGATTCCCAGTGTTCCTTCCTATCCCTGTGGAATCCAGGAGTCGATCAATCCAGGAGCGTCTTGGAACTTCCCGGGAGCATCCAAGGCCCTAAGATGCTGCTTCCCTTGAAATTCTGGAATGGTTTGGGTGGGAAGGGATCTCCAGGATGATCCAGTTCCACCCCTTGCCATGGGCAAGGACCCCTCTGGAAGGGTTGAATCCCAGAGTTTGGGAATCGGGATGAGGATGAGGGTGAGGCCCTGGCATGGGTATTCCCAAAGAAGCTGTGGCTGGAGGCATCCAAGGTTGGGCAGGGCTTGGAGAAACCTGGGATGGTGGAAGGTTGGGGCTGGATCCATTCAAGGTCCCTTCCAACCCAAACCATTCCATAATTCTGTGATTCTCCAAAATAAATTTCTCCATAAGTTATTGGAGAAATCTCCAAGACACCAGAGGATAAAACACTTTTTACCGGAGTCTGGTTTTTCCTGGAGAAGCAGCCGGAGCCAGGGTGACCTTCAGTGTCCTCTGTGACCTGGATTCTCCATGAGGAAACGACTCTGGCCTTCTCTGGGAATGTGGGAGAACATTCCAGGGGAACCCAAATCCAGGTTTATCACACAACTTTAGTCCTCCACAGTGGCCTAAAGGCCAGACTGGATTTAGACCCCTCCAGCATTTCCAGAATGTTCTGGAGCACCCCAGGAGCCTCATCCACCTCCCAGACTGAAACATCCCATGGATTAAAAAACTTCCTTTCCTTCAATTCCACTCCAGATGAAATTCCAGCTCAGCGGAGCAACCAGCTGGCTCCTGGAGCTTCCACCTGGCCAGGACCTGTGTCCCAGGTTCTTTTCCAGAAATATTCCTGGTCAAGTGTCACCTACTCAGAGCTCTCCACATTTCCTGGGAGGGCCTGGAGTCCTTCTGGCTGGGAGCGATTCCCACCCAACGGAGTCGCGCTTTCGGCTTCATTGCCTCAGCGCTGGTTGTGTAACCCCTTGGCAGAATTCCCAATAATTTGTAACTTTTTGTCTCCATGTTTTGATAGGAAAAATAGCTCAAAGGCGCTGCTAATAAATCCCTTCATCCTTGGCATTCCCTGTGTCCCGTGCTCCATCCACACTGGAAATCGCCGGAGGAATCGCGGCCCTTTGGTGTCGTGGCGATATCCCGGATCCAGAGATTGGGTGAAACCTGGGAGAAGAGGAAAACTGACATTCCCTAAGGATTGAGCACCTGGACATGGGATTTGTGCTGCATCCAATTTTTCCATGGAATGTCGCTTTTCATCGCACCTTTCCTGGTCTCCTCTGTGTTTTCCTTGTAACAAACTGGAAACTATAGGAGGAAAAAAGGGAAAATTTGCATCTCTCTTCTCACCTCTGGAATGAGAACATTCCCCAGCTCTCCCTATCCTTTTCCTGAAACCTTGGCATGAAGTGAGATTCCAACCTGGAAGCAACGCCGCAGAGAGCTCTTCCTTGGAAAGAATTCCTTTGATTTTGGCCTTGGAGCTCAGCCTCTCCTCAGCTTCTTCTCCCATCTCCTGATGGGACAAATGGAATCCAAGTCATGAGGCAGATCCATGAAAAAGCAACATGATAAGCCAAAAGCTCGGCATTCCAGCCAGGAATGTTTTCCAGTGCTGTTTTGGGGTGCTCACCCTTGGAATTAGTTGTTCAATGAGCTAATTTTTGGTTTTCCATGAAGGATTTGGTATTTCCTTGGAGTAAGTTCCAAAGAAAGCCCCTGCATGGATGATGTTCCTCTGATTCCTGACTTGGAGCAGCAAAATGAAATCTCCCTGGAAAACTGAACACTGTGGCAAAGCTTTCCCTGGATTTTCAACTCCTTAGACGCAGGAAGCTACAAATCCTGGATATTTACCTGGATCTCCCTCTTTCCTCAGCCTTTGGCTCCCAGAAATTTTAGGCTCAAGCCCAGACCTTGCCTTGTAGGCTCATGAACCTGCTGCAAGTGCAGAAAGTCAGGTGATAGAATTGTCCTCGGAATGCTCATGGAATTTTTGCTTTCCTTTCAAAGGAAAGGAAATTTCCCAGAACGAAATGATTTTTTGGGAATATTTCTTTTTCAGGGAGTCTTATCTCAGGCACCAGGGGAGAAAACACAACCCCAAAAATTCTCATCCAGGAAGAGGGAAGGGAAAAGGGAAAGGGAAAGGGAAAGGGAAAGGGAAAGGGAAAGGGAAAGGAAAAGGAAAAGGAAAAGGAAAAGGAAAAGGAAAAGGAAAAGGAAAAGGAAAAGGAAAAGGAAAAGGAAAAGGAAAAGGAAAAGGAAAAGGAAAAGGAAAAGGAAAAGGAAAAGGAAAAAGATATGGTAACACTCATAAAATAAATAAGTCCTGCATCTTCCAGGGGAAAGCTCAGGACTTTTCCTGCCTGGAACATGGATCCCTCCTCATCCCTTTCCCCTCTTTTCTATGGGATGAACCACACAAAATCCCAAGCTCTGGAGACACTTGGAAATCTTCCTAGTCTGTGCCATGGAGGATGAAGTTTTGCTTCAATCCAGGGGTTTATTTGGGAAGGAACCATGCCTTGCACTTTTGCCCTTTCCTCTGGATTTCTCCTCTTTTTCCAGGGAATCCCCAGTTGGCAGGATTTAGCAGCACCCTAAAGATTCTTTTCTGGATTTAATCCACAGAAAAAGACATTTATTTCTCCTGCACTTGCCAGGGAGCAGCAGGAGCAGGGTTAAATCCCAACAGGCCTCCTGCCTGCTCCCTGACTTGGCCCCGACTGGAAGGGCCTGGAGGCTGAAACAAAGCAACCCCCAAAAAATGGGAAAAACAACTTTTGTTTCCAAATAAACAAATTCCTTCTGCCCTCAGGTGTGGGACTCCATTAATCCTGCCTCCTCTGCCAAGGCCTGGGCTCCATGTGCAGTCCCTGGCACAGGAAGAATTTTAGGGATGCTCCAAGCCCTGAGGAAGGCGAGGAGTGATCCCACCCTCCCATCCATGCCCTTTTCCAGCCCATCTGTGCTTTGTCCCATATTCCCAAAGGATTTTGGATTGTTCTGTTGTTGGTTTTGCTAAGCTCAGCCCCACTGGAGCTCTGCCTCTGGATCCAGGGTTTTAATGGATCTTGGGAAGCTGGGACCTGTGGGGTTCACACAAAGGCTCAGCTGGGATGGGGCTGCCAAGGCTAATGGGAGCTTTCCTGGACCCACATTCCAACCAGGATAGAGCAAGGATGGCGCCCAAATTCCCCTTTCCATGAACAGCAGTGATCCTGCTCCTTTTCCCATCCCCATCCCTGGTGCTGTACCCGTTTGGTTTCTTTGGATCCAGGATCACCTTGGGTTTAATTTTGGAATGATCATCCTAAATGTCCTTCCCAGAATCCCAGATTGGTTTGGGGTGGAAGGGACCTTAAATCCCACCCAGTCCCATGGCAGGGACACTTCCCACTATCCCAGGTGGATCCAAGCCCCAGTGTCCAACCTGGCCTTGGGCACTGCCAGGGATCCAGGGGCAGCCACAGCAAATCTGGGAATTCCATTCCAGCCTCTCGCCACCCTCAGAGGGAAGAATTTCTTCGGGGTGTCCCATCCATCCCTGCCCTCTGGCAGTTTAAAATGCCTTTCTTGGAGAAGATAGCAACAAAACGGGGATTTTTTAACCCCCAAGGCTCCCAGAACATGGAAAATGCATTTGTATTGTCCACTTAAGGGATTTAACACCCTGGATGTTTTGGGATATTTTTTTAACCCAGCTGTGCTCGTTTTCAGGTGAAGCTCAGATGTCACTTCCTGCAAAGAAATCAAACTTCCCAGAATTCCAGGATCACTGAGGCTGGAAAAGCCCTCCAGGATCATCCATACAAACCTGAGACTAATCTCCACCTTAGCACTGAGTGCCACATCCAGGAATTCCTTGGACACCTCCAGGGATGGGGACTCCAAACATTCCTGGGCACCTCCAAGGCCTGACCATGCTTTCCATGGAAAAATTCCTTGAATTTACCTTGTTTTCCAGCCCCTTTCCCATACTTTTTGCTCTCTGCATGTCCCATCTCCACTTTGAGACAAGTCTTATTTCATCTTCTCCTTCCTGACGTGCATCTGGATTCCTGCTGGACCTGAAATCCCTTCCCACTCCTGCTAACAACCAGGAGCTTCTTCCAGATCCACATATTTCCCTTTTAGAGGGAAAAGGGAATCCTGAGGATATCAGCTGCCCACAAATTCTGGAAAAGCAATGGATGGGTGGAAAAAAATTCCAGACATAAATCAGTGCTTCCTCCAAGGAAAAGTTCAGGATTTTTCCAGCCTCACTCAGCAGCTGTAAACATGGATCCATCCTCATCCCCTTTCCCTCATTTCTCCAGGATGAGATGAAAGAGAAAACGAGGCCACACAAATTCCAAACCTCAAGCTCTGGAGAAACCTGGAAACCTTCCTCGTCTGTGCCATAGAGGATGAAGTTTTTCCTCAATCCAATTTTTTGGGGAAGAAACCAGGCCTTGCCCTTTCCTCTGGATTTCTCCTCTTTTTCCAGGGAATCCCTGTTGACATTAATGATATTTATTTGCAGGTGGTAAAAGCTGAGTAAGGACCTTTAGGCTGGACGGGGGATGAGTAAGTGGAAAATCCCCGAATTTCAGTCTGGGATTTGCTCACCTTTCAGGGGAGGAACTCCTGCCAGCTCAGTTTTCCTGTTTAATGGAGCAGCAGGACAATTCCAGCTCCCTGCAGCCAGGGAATTCACAAGGGAAAGGTGCTTTGGGATTGGGATCGCTGCAGGTGACTCAAAACACTTAATAGATATTAATTAGCTAATTAATTAACACACGCTGGCCACTTAATTGGTCAGTTTGGAGTGTCTGTGTGGAAGCTGAGGAATGAAAGGAGATTCCCAAACTGCTCCAGGATGGGAGCCGAGATGCCAGCACTGCATTGGAATCCTCTCCTGTGGTGCCATGGAAGGTGTTGGGATAGTGAAATTCCTGGAGCAGGCAGGGACCTGGGATATTTTGATTTGCTGTGTAATCCAAGAGGAAAGGTTTTTGCTTTAACTGGAAAATCTTTGGGACAGGAAAGGTGTCCTTGGTGTCCAGGACACCAATCCCAGAGGGCCCAGTTGGCTTTGTGCTCCTACACCAAAGAGTGGGGGAGATTACAGAGATTGGGTTGGGATTTTGGGAAGGAAGCTTGGCTGGGAGGGTGGGCAGGGGCTGGGCTGGAATTCCCAGATTTGCTGTGGCTGCCCCTGGATCCCTGGCAGTGCCCAAGGCCAGGTTGGACACTGGGGCTTGGATCCACCTGGGACAGTGGGAGGTGACAATAGATGGGGTGAGACTGGATAGGATTTAAGGTTCCTTCCCACCCCAGCATTCCAGGAATTCTCGAGCCCCTCTGCTCTGGAGCCAGGCTGGGAGAGCTGGGAATGTTCCCCTGGAGAAGGGAAAAATCCAGGGAATCCTCAGAGTCCCTAAAGGGGCTCCAGGAGAGCTGGAGAGGGACTGGGGACAAGGCCTGCAGGGACAGGAGCCAGGGAATGGCTCCCACTGGGAAAGGGGAGATTGGGCTGGGATCTTGGCAAGGAATTGCTGGCTGGGAGGGTGGGCAGGGGCTGGGCTGGAATTCCCAGATTTGCTGTGGCTGCCCCTGGATCCCTGGCAGTGCCCAAGGCCAGGTTGGACATTGGGGCTTGGATCCACCTGGGACAGTGGGAGGTGTCCCTGCCCTTGGGATGTTGGAGAGGGTGATCTTTAAGGCCATTCCAACCCAAACCATTCCATGATAAATGGCTTTTCCAGAGGTGTTGGCAGGAGTGGGAAGGGATTTCAGTGCCGAGAGGAACCCGCAAGTCAAGGCAGGGCAGGTGAAGAAAGAGTTGTCCCGAACATGCAGCGAGCAAAGAATGTGAGGAAAGGGGTGAAAAACAAGGAGAGTTCCCGGCCCTGGCTGGGGAAGGATCCGGGGGAAGTGGAGGAGGTGTGGAATTGTGATGAAAGGGGTGTGGAGGTGCGGGGTGTGGGAGGCAGAGCGACGCCAGAGGCCTCGGAGCGTTGGGCAATCCGCGCAGGAGAAAGGGCAGGATGTGGAGCCAGGTCAAGGACAGGAGGAAAGGGATAAAACAGAATATTTCTCCCCCATTTCCCACCTCTCCCTGCAAGGGATCATCCAGGGAATGCAGAACCAGGACACAAGGCTGAAATCCAAATCAAGGAACAGCAAAGAGGCCGCAGGAATCCTGAGGGATCCTTTCTCCAACCCTGGGGCGCTCATTCCCTCAGGGAATATTTGACTTGCAGCAAAATAAAATAAATACATAAGTAAAATACATAAATATATTAAATTCAGGTCCATTATTTCAGCTGCTTCGGATAATTAATTCCTTTTTCTTTTTAAAGTCAGAGGAATGAAACAAAACCCAAATGAAATGGTGGAATTTTTCTGCCTGGGATTTTATTCCCCTCCTGAAATTTAATTATGGGAATATGTTTATAGATGAAAACCTACTGTAATTCCTCTCGGTCAAAGGATGAAATCCATTTGTCCTGAAAGGGAATTTTAGGAGTTTGAGTGGTTGAGAAACTCTGTTTTACCTTGTGTTTGGTTCAAACCCACCCCTTGTTTATTTCCCAAATCAACAACTCATGGATTTAAGAGCACTGGGATGACCGGAGTCGTGTCTGGATGAAATGTGAAGCCTCATTTTTGATTTAAGAGCTGAGCAAGTTCCATCTTGCCCAAATTAGAGCAATTATGGCCCATCTAAACCGACCATCCTGCTTTGGATTACGCTGGAAATATTCCTAGGAGGGGCTGTCTCCCTCGGTGGCTCCGCACCTGGAATCAATGAGCTTCCCAAACAATGTCAGGCCGGGCTGGTCCAACTGCAGTCTCTCCAAAATGGGGGATTTTGGAGCACAGAATTCACAGAATTCACAGAATCACCAGGTTGGAAGAGACCTTAAAGACCATCAAGTCCAACCCAGTTCCAACATCCCAACACCCAGTGCCACACCCAGGCTTTGTTAAACACCCCCAGGGATGGGGACTCCACCACTCTCCCCGGGCAGAACATTGCAGAATTTTATCACCTTTCTGTAAAAAACATTTTCCTGATATCCAATCTGTATTTCCCTTGGCACAGCTCGAGGCTGTGCCCTCTGGTTCTGTCAGTTCCTGCAGGAAGAGCACAGCTGTGAATGAGGGATGTGGGACTCCAGGGGCTCTCCAAAATGCAGTTTATTGTATCCAAGGTGTTACAGCAGCCCAGGGTGGTGGGTGACAGAGCTGTGCCCACAGCTGTCAGCTCCAGCTGCAGGCAGGCCTGGAGACCCTTTGGTTTTGGTTACAATGCATTATTTACTTTTATTTTGGTTACAATGCATTATATACTTTTCTTTTGGTTACAATGCATTATATACTTTTCTTTGCTGACCATCTTCATACAGTAGAACTAATCTCTACCTTATCTATTATCTCTAGCCTATCATAACTACTATAATTACCTTATTCATGTTACTGTTCTACAGTCACTCAAAGTCAGTACATTACAGTTTAAGCTAGAAGTTGTTTTTCAGTTTTTTTGCAGTGCAAAATTCTGAGACCTTTTTTCTGCTTGCAGCATTTTCTGTCTTGTTTGCCTGTGTTTGGTAAAATCTGTTTCTGTTTGGTAAAATAATCTTCTTGTTTGGGGGGTGGGGGGTTTTATCCTTTGCTCTAAGCCATAAAAACCCCTTCTAACTAACACACCCTCTGCCTCCTTGGTTATCCAGTGAGACTGGCTCAGCAGTTCTTTTCTTCTGTATCAAAGCCTGCTTTAATTTCTATTCCTTCATCAGACTCTACATTTAAAAATCTTTCTGCCAAGCATCTGTGAGACTTCATTGTCAAACGTTCATCCTTCCCAGCACCCAGCCCCGGCTGAGCACAGGCACCTTTCAGGGGCTGTGCAGAGTGATGGGGGCACCCCTGAGTCTCCTTTTCTCCAGGCTGAGCACCCCCAGCTCCCTCAGGGGTTCCTCACAGGGTTTGTGCTCCCAGCCCCTCTCCAGCCCCCTCTGGATGGGCTCAAACATCCCAAAGTCCTTCCCAAGCTGAGGGGCCAGGGCTGGGCACAGCACTCGAGGTGCAGGTTCCTTCCAGGCTGTTTCTACTCCTGGAACGATGAGATAATGGAGGAAACAAAGGGAAGAGGTTTGGTCAAAGCACTGCCCGTGGCTCACATTCCAAGGAGGAATGGGACCAGGCAATGGGAAGAGATGTTGGGGATTTATGTGCCTGGAAATCCCAGCTGGAATTCCTGAAAGAAATAACTTTTAAGAAAGTTAAGGAAATAAATTGTTGTGTTGTCCCTGCCAGGGTTAAGCAAGGCACCCTTTTATCCCCCTGGAATTACATTCCCTAATCCCAGGAGAACTCCAGGGCCCAGAAAGTGTCAGCCTTGTGATTTCTGGGATAAACAAATTATGGAACCCTAAACCCCAAGGAATGCCAGGAAAACCCTGTGTGGCTGCTCGAGAGACTCCAAACTGGACCCAAAATCTGGGAATACACAGCCAAACAACCTGGATATCCAACGTGTCTCCAACTCCCAAGGAAAACTGGAACCTGGTGGAGAACCTGAGACCCTTGGAGGCTCAGTAAATAAATGATAAATATTTGGTAATTTTCTGGGAATGGGTCTCACCCCCCCACCAAATTTCCTTCATTTAAAATATTCCCAATTAGTGTATTTGCACATTGGGAAAAAAGATGGAGAGATCTTTTGTGTTCATGTTCATATTCCATGTCCACAATTCCCATCAGTGGGGTGGAGTTGGTGGATCCAGCAATTTTTCCCACAGCCAGAGGATCTCCAAGAGTCAAAGACTGACCTAGGGTCTTCTCCTGGCCTTTGGTCCTATATCCCAACCCAAGAAAAGCTTTGGATCGTCTCCAAACCCAGTACAGAAATTTTCCAGGAATAACACCACAAAACAAGTGGGGAACACCCAGGGAAAAATAGATTCTCCTGGGAAGGAAGGATTGTTCTGGATAATCCTCAAGGTCCTTCCAACCAAAA
Source organism: Zonotrichia leucophrys gambelii (assembly GCF_028769735.1). Taxonomy (NCBI): domain Eukaryota; kingdom Metazoa; phylum Chordata; class Aves; order Passeriformes; family Passerellidae; genus Zonotrichia; species Zonotrichia leucophrys. Next base: position 71,465,142 of record NC_088173.1, read on the forward strand.
CTTCCTGTGATTTCTTCTAGCTTAGCTCCAATAATGTCCAAGGATGAGGATCCCAGCCTGGATTTTGGGATCAAGCTCCACAGGATGGAGCCAGCAGGGACCTGTTGGGGTTTTCCAGAGGTTTAATCCTGTCTGGAGGACAGGGATTAACTCCGAGGCCTCCTGAGATAGCTCTGCTGGGAAAACTTCCCAATTCCAGTCTCTCTCAGGGTCTCCATGGACAACCTTGGCCATAAAACCAACACTGGTTGTCCCATTCCAGCAGATCCAGGGGTGGATTTCTCCGGGATGATGTCTTGGAAGTCTGGGCTGCTCCGTCCTCCACAAACACACATGGATACAAACACAAGGTTCCCTCTCCTCCCTCAGCCCTTGGAATGTGTCCATGGATCTGGGGTGGGCCTGAAAACTCCTCTGGGAGTGAGGGAACCACAATTCCCTGTGAGAGAATAACGTGGAGCCGGTTATGCTGAGAATTGGATAAAATAAAATAAAAAAAAAAAAAAAAGGGAAAGGGAAAGGGAAAGGAAAAGGAGAAGGAGAAGGAGAAGGAAAAGGAAAAGGAAAAGGAAAAGGAAAAGGAAAAGGAAAAGGAAAAGGAAAAGGAAAAGGAAAAGGAAAAGGAAAAGGAAAAGGAAAAAAAGGGAAGATAGGATTTTTAAAAATGAAAATGTGGAATTCCACAGGGAATTTGCGGCTTGGCTCCAGAGTGCACTGCAGGTCTCCTGGTTCAGAAGATCTGGAGCAGAAAGGGAAGGGTCCCCAAACCCGAGGGGATTGAAAGGGAAGAGTCCCCAGGCCTGAGGTGATTCCAAGCCTGAGGAGCTTTGGGATGAAGAGCTTGGGAAGTCAATCCTGGCTGGGAATGGAACAGAGGTCTGGACAAAGTTGTCCTGGAGAAGGTGAATGAAGAAAGGGCCATCATTTATCACCATCATAACCATAATTTATCATCATCATCCTCATCATTATCTCATTTCCCATCCCTCTGTCAGCAGCTCACACCAAAGCCATTGGGATTGTTCCTGGTGTCAGGAGCTTAAGAGCTCATTGTCCCAAAAGAATGGGACAGGAGTTGACAGGGACAACAAAGTTCCAGAGGGCTGATCCATCCCAGACTGTGGGGAAATAAAAAAAGGGAAAAATCAATCCTGGTTTGTCCTGGATCCCAATCTTGGAGTTTTCTCAGCCTAAATTCAAGCCCTGAGTGACAGCGATGGCCCCTGGGGTCATTCCCTGCTCGTCCCAACTGTGCACGTGGGCTCAGGGACTTCCAGACCCTCTGGGACACCTAAAAAGGGCTGGAAAACAAAGGACCAAGAGCTGGGATGAGGGATTCCCACCCTTCCCTATCCACAGGGATGGAATCATCAACTGGGAATTCGTATCCACAGAAAGACAGGGAAACAGCACTGAGGGCTCTCCTGACCCCCTCCAGTGTCTCCCACCAGGAAAAATGAGTCTGGGTCTTAAAGCTGATGGAATTTCCAGGGATGGAGGGTTGAGAGGAGCCAGCTTAGATGATCCTTATGGATCTCTTCCAGCTCGGGGTATTCCATAATTCCATGATTCTGGTTGGTATTTGGGGTCAGGTTTAGGCACTGGGGTTGTCCTCAGCTCCTGAGCTCTGAATCCCAAACGTTGGAGCCCAGAGCCTCTCCTGGAGATGAGAGGGAAAAGGAAAAGCTCCCAGAGGAAAATGGAGGGATGAACTTTTACCACTGATGGATTATCCATGTGTAATCCCAAATTCAGGAGGAAATGTAGGGACACGCAGGAATCCTCCAGGGAAAAGGACAAAACCAGAGAAACAATCAATAAGAGAGAAGAAATCCAAGGGGACACAGAGATCACTCACTCACAGAGATCCCTGGATTAACGGTAAATCATCCTGGATTAATAGAAACACTCTCTCTGTAATAGTAAAAAGTAAAAAAGTAAAAAGTAAAGAAAATTCATTCTGGATTAATAGAAATACTTTTTCTTTTTTTCTTAAAGTAAAAGTAAAAAGGTAAAAAGTAAAAAATAAAGAAAAATCATCCTGGATTAAGAGAAATTTTTTTTTAAAAAAGTAAAAAGTAAAAAATAAAAAGCAAGAAATAAAGGGTAAAAAGTAAAAAATAAAGAAAAATCATCCTGGATTAATAGAAATACTTTTTTTTTAAGCAAAAAAGTAAGACACTTTTTTTTTTTTAATATGGGAATTTGTTATCAAATAACTCCAGTGGAATTCCAGATTTTTTAGCCAGCTGTGCCCATTAGGAGGGAATGTTATCTCCTAAATTCCTGATGGTGAGACAGCTCCACACCTGGGCTGTGAAAAACCTCTCAAGGAGACAAATCCTGTCCCCACCCTCCCCTTCTCCTTCCTCCCTCCTTTCTGAAGTGCCCCAGGATTCCCACAGCAGAATTCCGGGGTAATTCCCTCAGGAGAAAGTCCAGGAGGGAATTTCAAACTAATTCTGGAGCTCCCACCTGGAATTCCTCCAGGCCATCCCATTCACCTCCAAGACAAGGAGAAACCAAATGGATTTTGGAGCACAAACAGTGCCAGGACTCTCCCTGGATTCCTTGTCCCTTCTCTTCCCAATCCAAATTTTCCTTCCAGGATTTCTTCTTCCATCCATTTTGGATACAGGGAAAAACTCAAATTCTTCCTTCTTTTATCCTTAAAAGCAGTTTTGCTTCCGTACTCCAAATAAACAATTTTATAAATCAATAATTTTATAAATCCAGAAATTTATAAATCGATTTCTGTCTCCAGAAAGGAAATTTTTCTTCCAGATATTCCAGATGTTTTCCTCTAGATAAGTTTATAAATATATCATGCATCTAATATTTTATAGGACTACTTAATTTATGGGATTTTCATTTATCATTCTGTTGTTTTATTGTCCTTATGTCATCCTGAAATGTCCCTTTCATAAGGATTGGATTTATTTAATTATTTAAGGAGTAAATTATTTAACTGATTATTTGTTTAATTAAACAATTATCTAATTATCATCAATATTTTAAATTACATTCTTTTAAAATTATTAATTTTAAATTAAATATTTTTAAATTAAATAATATTTTAAATTAAATTATTATTTACTAATGATTTAATTATTTAGTTGAATAATTATTTAAATAATGGGGCTTTGTGGAGGTTGATGGAAATCCATGGGCAGACTAAAAATCCATGGGTTTTCCATGGATAATCCAAGTGGTGATGGATCCACTGAAAACCAATGGATCCTCTAAAATCAATGGATTTTTTCCCACCTGGCTCCTCGTAGGGAAAAGAAAAAAAGGCCCAGGATTTGCTTTGCTGCATCCCTAAAAATCACAAAATATTTGGAAAAAAGTGGTTTTAGGTATGGAAAAAAGATGAAATTCCAAGTACCCAACCGATCCTGCCGAACATCTCCCAAGCCTTTGGATAATGGGAGCAGCCATCCTCACCCTCCAACTCATAATTGCTGAAGGAGTGTCCCCGAGATAATTAACGAGGGTGCTTTAATTAAGAGCCCGGAGAGTAACGAGGCTCAAAACAACTCCAGCGGCTGTGGGGAGGGAATCGAATCCTATCTATAAATACATGGAGGAAGGAATGAGGCTGTGGGAACGGGGAGTGATTCCAGAGGGTGAGGATCTTCTCCCAGTCCGTGTCCTGTCATGGAGTGCCCCGAAATCACCTGGCATCAAAGGAGCGGGGCTGGAATGTGGCGGGTGCCAATTCCCCATAACCGTCTGGAAAACCAGGCCTGCCCTTGTGTGTGAAATATCCCGAGGTGGGAAGGCCGATCCTGGAAAAAGTGGGTGTGTCCAGGAGCCAGGCAAGGCAGCATTCCCAAAAACTTGGTGTTGGACAGATGATTCCCTCCCGTCCTGCCGGGACACCGCAGCTCATTCCTGAATTGCCAAAGGGATCCCAAATGGAGCTCCAGGAGCTGATTCATCCCAGGGGCAAAAAAATCCATTGGAACTGAGTGGGAAAGGAGGAAACAGACAGAGAGGGCAGGAGGGTTTAGCCAAGGGAAGAATGGGAAGGTTTATCCGGTAAAACACCAAATTTCATTCCCAGATAGCCACAAGGGTCACCTTGAGGCCAGGATCCCAAATGGGGGCCCAAGAGTTGATTTATCCCAGGGGTAAAAAATCCATTGGAATTGAGTGGAAAAGAAGGAAGCAGCCACTGAGGCCAGGGTTTAGCAAAGGGAAGAATGGGAAGGTTCATCCAGGAAAACAATCTGGGAATTTCATTCCCAGATTGCCAAAGGGTCACCCTGCAGCCGGGATCCCAAATGGAATCTGAGGGATTGGCTCATCCCAAGGGCAAAAATTCCTTAGGAATTGAGAGAAAATGAAAGAGCCAGTGAGGCCAGGAGGGTTTAGCCAATAGGGGGATAAGGAAAAATAGGAGGACTTATCCAGGAAAAGGCCTGGCTGGGGTTTTGCTGGGAATTTGGGGGCAAGGGAATTCCAAATCCACTGGAATTGAGTCCAAAAGGAGGAAGCAGCCACTCAGCCCAGGGAGAGTTTAGCCAAGGGAAGAATGGGAAAATTTATCTAGGAAAACACCAAATTTCATTCCCAGATTGCCAAAGGGCCACCTTGCAGCCAGGATCCCAAATGGAACCTGAGGAACTGGCTCATCCCAGAGGAAAAAATCCTTTGGAATTGAGAGAAAAAGGAGGAAACAGACAGTGAGGCCAGGAGGGCTTAGCCAATGGAAGGTTTAGGGAAAATGGGAAGATTTGTCCAGGAAAAGGCCTGGCTGGGGTTTTGCTGGGAATTTGGGGGCAGAGGGAACAGCAGCACCTTGGATTTGCTGTCTCTGTGACATTCCAGAGGCCTAAAAGGGTGAGGAATTCCCTGTGGACACAAAAATTTGGTAAAAAATCCCTTTTTCTTCCCCCAGCACTTCCCAGCCCTGCACATCCCAGATTTTGGGGGCTCCAGTTGGCTCCCCCACCCCCTGCACACACAACACAGGACACTTTTCCATGCAGGAATCCACTTTTCCAGCCCTGCTTTGAACAATTTTCCATTAACAGCACTTCCACATCTTCCCACATGGATCTCCAACCCTGCCTTGCTTCCCTGGCCTGGAATGACCTTTGTGGGAGCACGGCTCATTCCGGGCTCGTGGACACCATTCCTGAGGTGCACGTGCATCCTCCAGCATTCCTGCTCCCCCTGGAATTCACAGCTGCTCCACCAGAGCTGCTTCCACACTGAAAAATGATGGGATTGGCCAGGATCGGAAGGGGAAATCTGCAGGAAAAGCCAGGGGTGGATCTGGCTGTGTTGGACTCAATCCTAGAGGGGTTTTCTGACCTAAAAGATTCCGGGATTTAACACTTGTGCTGCTGGAGGCTCATCCCAAGCCTGGCAGCCCAGAGATTCCATGGCTTTATTTTCTTTTTTTTTTTCTTTTTTAATTTTTTAATTTTTTTTTTTTTTCCAGGAGGAACATTCCCATTCCTGGCTGGGCTTCAGCTCCCCCGTCTGCTCCCACTGCAGTTTCGTTCGGAGATGCTCCTCCCGCTCCCCTGGGATGTTCCCAACTAGTCCGGACAAAGCTCGGGACGGAGGCACGAGCACGTAGGGGGAGAGGGATGCAGCAAATTCCTTAATGAGCTTTTTCCCAGCCCTAATTCCTGTGATCCCATGACTTCACCTCCCAAACAAGCTGTTGCTTCATCCCGCTGGCACGGGACCGTTCCCGAGTTCCACCCCATCCACACGGGAGGGGAGCACCCCCTTCCCTCTGTTCCTGGTCTGGAAAAATGATTTATGATCCATCGGGGTGAAAAGGGGCGACACAAATGTCAGGGATTATAAATTAAAATTTCCGCCTTTGAATTTGGGAATTGTTTTCATGGCAAGATAAAATCCCCAGGAATAACCCCAAATTCCAGGCTCCTTGAGGCAACTCCTTAGTATTGTTTTATAAATGGATTTAATATTCCTGAGAAAAAGTTGAAAGGGCTCTATCCCTCTCCTTTCATTTTTTTAACGGGAAAACACCCAGCACCAATTTTCCAACATCCAATAATTAGGATTATTAATAACTCCCATTTATGGAACAGCTTTGATCCCAGAGCTTGGTACAAACAATTGTGGGAATTTGCAGGAGCTCAGCAAAGCCCAGCTTATCCATCTTCCCATCACCCACAGCAGCACAAATCCCAAAAAAATGCTGGGATATTCACCCACAATCCTTATCTCATTAACACTTGGATAATCACCTCATCCACTCCTAAAAAATCAACAGTGCAGCAGCTCTGGAAAATGATTGGACACGTCCCAAATTGCAGGAGCAGGGGGTGGGGGGTGTTGTTTGGATTTGGGGTTTCACTTTTCCAGGCGTTCATGGGATCAGCAGAGCTGGAGCCGTGCCAGGGATCCCACACCCACTCTTGCAAAATCCTCACTTGGAATTATTGCAGAAGCCGCCAAAATTGGGGTTTCTGCCTCATCCAGGGATTCTGCTCCAGTGTCACCCACAGGGGTCCCTGTGCTGCCTGGGGAGGAGCAATCCAGGGAAAAAGGGGGATGAAAAGTGTTGGGAGGTTCCCTGAAATTAACACAACAGAATTCCCAGTTCATGTGAAGTGACATCCCCTTTTTTGGCTTTTCTTGGCCACACAGATCTTGACATAAAATCATGGAATGGGTGGGAACGAACCTTAAATCCCATTTCCATCCCATCCCCATCCAAGGGCAGGGACACCTCCCACTGTCCCAGGTGGATCCAACCTGGTCTTGGACTCTCCCAAGGATCCAGGGACAGCCACAGCAAATCTGGGAATTCCAGCCCAGCCCCTGCCCACCCTCCCAGCCAGCAATTCCTTGCCAAGATCCCAGCCCAATCTCCCCTTTCCCAGTGGGAGCCATTCCCTGGCTCCTGTCCCTGCAGGCCTTGTCCCCAGTCCCTCTCCAGCTCTCCTGGAACCCCTCCAGGGACTCTGAGGATTCCCTGGAATTTTCCCTTCTCCAGGGGAACATTCCCAGCTCTCCCAGAGCAGAGGGGCTCCAGAATCCTGGGATCAGTGGCTCCAACATCCCATGGGACAAGAGGGACTTTGGTTCAGGACAGCCAACAGCCCCCTCCAGCCCTGCCTGTGAGAAACAGCAGGATGGGGACAGGGATGTTCCTTAAATGGGGTTTGGAGTGAAGTTCGTGGAATTCCTGCTCCTTTAGGCCAAGTTTAACTGAAGACAGCTTCAGAAGTCCTGATCCACCACAGAATTCCAGGATCCAAGCATGGCTTGGACACCCTCGGGTGCCCCCGGCCCAGGCTGGGTTTAAATTGAGGCCTGACCTGACCTGGGCAGAGGCCGGGTCTGACTCACAGAGGCCGAGATTAAGGCTGGAGCCGCCGCTCTCCCACACCCTGCCCGAGTCACTCTGATCCTTATCTCCGGCTCCTGCGGCTCCTTGATCCTTGGAAAATCACCCTCATCCCAAAAAAATAAAGCCCTGTAATATCCCTCCCCAAACCAACTGGAACGGCAGGTCTGGAGGAATCAGGGATGAGGATCCTTGGAGGATGGACAGGAGGACAGATGGACAGGGCAGGAGGAGGTGAAAAGTGGGAATGAAGGAGCAGCAGACAGGGATTGGCACGCACATTCCTGGGAATGAGGCAGCAACAGTCGGATGAGGGGTCCTGACCCCGGAATTCCACCCTGGAAGTGACCAGGAGAAAATCTGGGATGAGGGAGAGAGCATGGAAAGGGTGAAGGAAACAGGGATGGTGAGGGAGAGGATGATCCCATTACTGCTCCCTCTTTGGGATGAGGAGTTCATGATTGGAATTTCAATTGGATGGGAGGGGAAAAAAGAGATAAGGAAAAAATGAATGGATTGCTGGGAAGGGGTGAGGGAGCTTTCGCTGCTGGGGCTTTTCGGGAATGATTTCGACAGGATCAGGAATGACGCAGGGAAAGCTCATCCTGCCCTGGGGCAAGGAGCTGGACTGAGTGACCTCTGGGTTTCCCTCCCAATCTCAATTCCTACAGTTTGGGGAATTCTTGGAGCTGTCTGAGCCCCTCATCCCAGAAAAACCCCGCTCTGTGCTGGGCTGCAGATCCAAGGAAGACACAAACCACCGGGACACCGGGATGTGGATCTGGAGCAGACCTGTGATCCCACTGGGAATTTTGTCTGGCTTGGTGTTCACAGGCTCAGGGCATTCCCAAAGAAATGAAGAATTCCCTGATCCAGAGGATCCCAGCACTACAATCCCTCCCAAACCCAAACAAGCTCCACCTCTGCTCCCTCAGTCCCACTTTTTATGGGAATAACAAGAAACTTTGAGGTAAAAATCCCCATTCTGGAAAAACACTGCAAAAATCTGGATTGTTATGGGGTGTTTTTGTATTCCATGGGATTTCCAGGAATATTTCCCCCTAAATTTATTATTCACATTTTATATCAATAATTTTTTTGTATTTCTATTTCCAGAAAGGAATTTTTCCATTTCCTTCCTCCAGAGAGGAAGCAGCTGGATGAGGAATGGGAAGCTGCTTTTTCCCAACCTCCTGGGCAACATTTTGGAATTTGCCAAGCAAATTCCTTCTGGGGATCCCAATTTCCACCCATTTGGGATGACAGAGCTGGAATTATTCAGATCCTACCCCAGATCCCACCAGTAGAGCTCCGGAATCCCGGCCAAATTCAAATTCCAATGGGCGTTAATTACCTTCCATCTCCTGAAATTCCCCCGGAGGTTTCCATGGATCCCTCTCCAATTCCTGCCCGGACCTGTTGGGGAGCCTGGATCCATCCCAAATTTTATGACTCCCCATGGAGGAAAAGGAATTGGGAATCCTCGTTATCAGGAAGGGGCATTTCCAGAGTTACCAAAAAAAAAAAAAGAAATTAAAATTTGGGGGAAAAGGCAGATTTTTCATGGATAAAATAAAGCAATCCCGCATTCCATGATTTCCTGGAGTTACCTAAAATATTAAATTAAAAATGGGGAATAAAGCAGATTTTCCATGTATAAAATAAACCAATCCCACATTCCACGATTTCTTGGAGTTACCTAAAAAAAACAAAGTTAAAACTGGGGGAAAAGGTGGATTTTCCATGGATAAAATAAACTGATCCCGCATTCCATGATTTCCTGGAGTTACCTAAAATTAAATAAAATGGGAATAGAGATTTCAGGATAATAAATGATCCCACATTCTTGATTTGAGTTACTGAAAAAAGAATAAAAGGGAAAAGGGGGATTTCTGGATAAAATAAATGATCGCTTCCTGATTTGGGGTCACTAAAAGTTAAATAAAATTGGATAAGGCGTTTCAGGTAATAAACTGATCAATCCATGATTTCGAGTTACTAAAAAAGATAAAAATGGGAAAGGATTCATGATAAATACGATCCCAGTCATGATTGCTGGAGTTAACAAAAAGATAAATGGGGGAAGAAAAGGAGATTTCCATGGATAATAGTATCCATTCCATGATTTCCTGGAGTGCCACAGCTTGGTGATCATGGATCCAAAGTGTTGACATCATTTGGGATAAAGATCCCAAATTTTATAGGATTGGGTCAATTTCTCCTTCCCCAAACTGCTCCAAATTCATCCTGCCTGGAGTTCAGGGATATAAATACGGATTTAATAAGGAAAATATGGATTTAATGGTGGAAATATGGATTTTAAGGGCTATAAATTAGATTTAAAAAATTTAAATTAGATCAAAACTTTCAAAGTCTTTGTAGAGCTTCCACCAAAATTTCTGGATGGGTTCTCCAGTTCTGTAGGAATTTCATATTTCAGGACCTTGGAATATTAAAGGGGCTGAAAGAATGAAATAATAGGAATGAAATTATAAAAGTGATTAAATTTAAATAATTACAATAATTAATATAAACTAAAATAATATAATAATGTATATAATTATATATATTATAGATAGTATATATAATTATCATTATAAAATTAATTTCAATTAAAATAAAAATATATAAAATACATAGAATAGCAAAAAATTATATGTATACAAATAAAACCTAAAAATAAAATTATATATAATATGTAACATAAATAGTAAAGTATTATTAACAAAATAATAAAAATATAAGTAATGATATATATGACGTATATAATGGGCATAAAATGTAAATTAAGATAAATAGTAAAATAGAAATTATATAAATAAAATAATAGAAATATAAATAATAATATAGATATTCTATATAGATACAAAAAAATCAAATAATATAAGTGAAACAGTAAAATTATAAATTATAACATTAAAAATGTATTAGATATAAAATACAAATCCTATAAATAAAATAATAAAAATATGTAATGTATTAAATATACCATGTATAAAATAAAATAGAAACTAATATAAATTAAATAATAAAGCTATAAATAGTAGTATATAAAATACATTTATATAGAATATAAATAATATAAAATAAAAATATAATAATAGATGAAAATATGTACATTATATATAAAACATGAATAATAGAAATAATAGAAATACAGTAAGCAAAGATAAATAACATATAAAATGTATTCTAGATAAAATAGAAATAAGAGAAATGCAATCAAAAATTATAAATACTAAAAGATAAAGATTTATGTAACAGAAACAAGAAAATGTTATAAAATAATAAAATTATTATTAAACTTGACTGCAAGCCCAGTCCCTTGAGCACAGAGCCAACAACACTGCTGGAATGATTCCAAATTATTAATGAACTAATAATTATATTAATAATAATTATTAGTGAACCTTTTTCTTTTAGGACCTGTCAGGGCACACACTCCCAATTTCCCCCATTTATTCCCAATTCCCAGGGGTTTATTTCCCTCCTGGAGCTTTCCTGGCACCTTTCCTCTCTGTGTCCAATTTGCTGTTCCAGACGTGCGGGGAGGGATTAAGGAGAGGTTTAAAAATAAGCCCAGGCTCAGGAGTATCCTGAATCCGAGTCAGGAGCTCCGCATGGATCAGGAATTCCTGGATTTTCAAAGGAAAGGGAAAAGGAGAAAGGAGAAAGAAGAGAAAGGATAAAAAATTTGGGGTTGCTCTTGGCTCTTCCCAACCCTCCCTGGGATATTTTTTACCTCTGAAAGATGCAGATCCTTTCCCATTCCCAGATTTTCAGATCCCACACCTGGGAGAGGAAGGAGCCAGAGGAAACCCAAAGGTTTTTGTGGAAGGAGCTGATTTTTCCCTCTTTTTTTGGGATTTTTCTGACACTGGGATGGGGTGACAGCTCTGCTTCTCCTCAGGCGTCTCCCAGAAGGAGAAATATCCCAGCTTCTGTAAATCCAAGAAATAATTCCAAGTTTTTATTATTTAGACACTTCATGGACATCAAATACAGAAATTAATTTAGGATTAAATTCCTACTCGTTATCCCTAGTCCTGGCATTAATCCAGAAGGGAAAAAGGAGCCACTCCAGGTTCAATCCCTCAAATTTTGGGGGAAAAAAACTAAACCTGAAGTGGGAGCATCCATGATCTGCCAAGGACAAGGAATCATGGAATGGTTTGGGTTGGAAGGACCTCAAAGATGATCTCATTCCAACCCCAACACCTCCCACCATTCCAGGTCGATCCAAGCCCAATGTCCAACCTGGCCTTGGACACTTCCAGGGATACAGGGGTAGCCACAGAAAATCTGGGAATTCCATTTCAGGGCCTCACAGGGAGGAATTCCATCCCAACATCCCTTCCAAATCCCTCCTCATTCCCTTCCAAACCATTCCCTGCTGTCCTATCTGCCACAGTCCTTCCCAAAAAATTCCCAGTTCCTCCATCCCAAGAGCAGATCCCAGAGCTCAAGGGCGACCCTGCCATGACCAGCACCAGCTTTAACAGTGGAATTCCCATGGGAAGCAGCAGAAAAACATGGATTGAGGTCACACAGGGAGGCCAACCTCACCAGAATTCCCACCAGAATTCCAAACTAGTGCCGGATCTCCGATGTCCAACATCCAGGATGTGGCAAGTCCCCGATTAACCCCAAGCAGGAGGAGAACTCCACACACATTTTTGGGAAGAGCAGCACCCACCACCAGCATTCCTTGGCTTTGTTCCAAACCAGGAGGGACTCAGAGCTGTAAATCCCGAGGCGGATTTGGGGTTAGGACAGGGATTACAAATTCATTGGGATAAACACCTTCCCTTTTTTTTTTTTGTTTTGTTTTGTTTTGTTTGGTTTGGTTTTTGGGGGGTTTTGGGTTTGTTTTGTTTGTTGTTGTTGTTGTTGTTGTTTTTGGTTGGTTGGTTGGTTTGGTTTGGGGTTTTCTGGTTTTTGTTTGTTTTGGTTTTTGGGGTTGTTTTTGGGTTGGTTTGGGGGTTTTTGTTGTTTTTTTGTGGGTTTTTTGTTGTTTTTGTGGGTTTTTTCCCCCTTTCCTTTCCTTTCCTTTCCTTTCCTTTCCTTTCCTTTCCTTTCCTTTCCTTTCCTTTCCTTTCCTTTCCTTTCCTTTCCTTTCCTTTCCTTTCCTTTCCTTTCCTTTCCTTTCCTTTCCTTTCCTTTCCTTTCCTTTCCTTTCCTTTCCTTTCCTTTCCTTTCCTTTCCTTTCCTTTCCTTTCCTTTCCTTTCCTTTCCTTTCCTTGAAATTTCCTTGAAATTTCCTTGAAATTTCCTTGAAATTTCCTTTCCTTGAAATTTCCTTTCCTTTCCTTTCCTTTCCTTTCCTCAGGAGTTCTCCAGGAGATCCAATCTGTCCCCGCACGGAGCCACCTGTCCCTGAGATAAACACCCCAACTATTTACGACCCCGTCCAGCAACCAGAAAAATCAGTCAGGGATTCAACCCATTTAATCTTTCATTTAAAAAGTGCTTAATGAGCTTCCCCCGAGTGATAAGAAATGTGTTGAACCTGAAAAAAAATCAAAAAAAAACCAAAAAAAGGGGGAGGTTTTCCCTGGTTCTCTGTGGATTGGGATGGAGGAAAGATGGGAATTTCTGGGAACAGGGAGGTTTAAAGGGTTTCACCCAATCCCTGGTGGCTCCAAGTCACCCCTGGCATGGAATGAATCCCAAGGGTGGCATTCTCACCCTGGCTGGCTCGGCAACGCCAAAGCAAGAGGTGGAATATCCTGCTGGGAGAACATCCATGGGATTGCTCAGAAGAATCCTGGAATAACTCATGGAATTAGTGGGAGAAGGGCTGGCAGTGAGATCTCAGGCCAAAACTTGAAATTCCCAGGTGGAATCCCAGCAAAGGTGTTGGGATTCCAGCTGTTGGTGCTTCAGAACATCTGCACAGTGCTGGGGGTGTGGGACAATCCCAGAATTTGGGGTTGGGTTGGAATGGACTTTAGGAATCATCTCATTCCAACCCTGTGCCATGGGCAGGGACAGGCCAAGATCCCTCCAGGAATTTCTGAGGAAAACTGGGAGGAAGAGGGGCCCAGCCAGGCTTGCATACTCCTAACTGGAATTCCTTGGGATCAGAATGAGAGGGAATGGATTCAAAATGAAAAATGGCAGATTTAAGCTAAATATTAGGAGAGAATTCCTGACTGGGAGGGTGGGCAGGGGCTGGGCTGGAATTCCCAGATTTGCTGTGGCTGCCCCTGGATCCCTGGCAGTGCCAAAGGCCAGGCTGGACATTGGGGCTTGGAGCCACCTGGGACAGTGGCATGGGGGTGGCACTGGATCATCTTCCAGGTCCCTTCCAACCCAAACCATTCCATGATTCCCTGATTCTGCCATGCAAGTGTCTCTATGTGCTGACACATCCCATGGGAATTCTCTCCTGGTGGGGCTCGGAGGAGCCAAAACCAGTGTTGAACCCCCAAAGAAACCTTGAGTCCAATCAAAACTGAGCCAGCCCCTGCCCACCCTCCCAGCCAGCAATTCCTTGCCAAGATCCCAGCCCAATCTCCCCTTTCCCAGTGGGAGCCATTCCCTGGCTCCTGTCCCTCCATCCCTTGTCCCCAATCCCTCTCCAGCTCTCCTGGAGCTCCTCCAGGCTCTGGAAAGGACTCTGAGTTCTCCCTGGATTTTTCCTGGCCCAGCCTCCACCAGGTCCTGTCCTGCCCCTGCCATTCCCATCTTCTCCTGCTCCCGGTCCTGCCCAGAACCGGCTCGGCGGCTGCCACACCCTGCCACAAACCAGGGCCAAAAGGTCACCACCGGGTGACAGCTGAATTTTGGGCACCCTGGGAGGCGCCACCACCCCCGGGGGCACCGAGGGCAGGAGGGCAAGGAGCAAAGTGACCCCAATGAGCCAAAGGCTTGGCCCTGCTCCAGGGAGCCTCCCTGGCACATCCGTGTGTGCTGCCCCTGGATCCTGGGAATGTCCAAGGCCAGGTTGGACACTGGGGCTTGGAGCACCCTGGGATAGGGGAAGGTGTTGGGATGGGATGGGATTTGAGGTCCTTTCCAACCCAAACCATTCCACCTGGAGAAGGGAAAATTCCAGGGAATCCTCAGAGTCCCTGCAGGGGCTCCAGGAGAGCTGGAGAGGGACTGGGGACAAGGCCTGCAGGGACAGGAGCCAGGGAATGGCTCCCACTGGGAAAGGGGAGATTGGGCTGGGATCTTGGCTAGGAATTGCTGGCTGGGCTGGAATTCCCAGATTTGCTGTGGCTGCCCCTGGATCCCTGACAGTGCCCAAAGTCAGATTGGACATTGGGGCTTGGATCTACCTGGGACAGTGGGAGGTGTCCCTGCTCTGGGATGGGATGGGATGGGATGGGATGGGATGGGATGGGATGGGATGGGATGGGATGGGATGGGATGGGATGGGATGGGATGGGATGGGATGGGATGGGATGGGATGGGATGGGAATGGGATGAGAATGGGATGTGATTTAAGGTCCCTTCCCACCCAAACCATCCCAGGATTCTTGCATCCCTTAAGCAGATCCTTGGGACCATCCCAAGCTGCTTCCAGCGGTCAGGATCAAGGACAACGCCAGGAGGTCACAGCCGAGTCACCGCCACAGCCCTGCGGGTCCTGCCCTTCCCCTGGATCGCGCTCTGTTATCTCCGCTCTTATCTCGCAGCTCCCAGCCCTCGCGCAGATCAAAGGCTCAACGCGGCTGCCAGGAGCGGCCGGGATGTTTATCCAGGTAAAAGGTGGGAATTGTCATTCCAAGGGCAGCTCTGTCAAACCTCCTCCGCCCCCGAGCTCATTAAGGAACAGGAATCGGGAGCCGCATTCCAGCCCGGCCTCGGCTCCCGCTTCCGTTTACGGGAGGGAAAAGTAAAAGTTTAATTGCTTTGTTTATCTGCGGTGCCACCTGCGGCTGCTTCCTCACCCAGCACCCTCCTGAGCGGGCGAGAGGCTCCCAAAAACGCCAAAAGATGGGAGAAAGGTGGATTTAGGGATGGGTTCCCTCCAAAACACCAAGAGCAGGGAGAAAGGTGGATTTAGGGACAGACTACCCCAAAAACAGCATAAGAAAGGGAAAGGTGGACTAAGGGACGGATTCCCCCAAAAACTAGGAACAGAGGGAAAGGTGGATTTAGGGACAGACCCCAAAAACACCAAAAGCAAAGGAAAAGATGGATTTAGGAATGGATTCCCCAAAAAACACCAAAAGCAGAGGGAAAGGTGGATTTATGGATGGATTCCCGCAAAACAGCAAAAACAAAGGGAAAGGGATTTTTGGATGGATTCCCCCAAAACGGCAAAAACAAAGGGAAAGGTGGATTTAGGGACAGACTCCCCCAAAACCACCAAAAGAAGAGGGAAAGGTCATTTCAGGGACAGATGCCTGGGATTTGCCCTCCCCGTCTGCAGCAGGGGGATCTCCAGCCCCACCCAAGGAGAGGAGCTGGAGATCCTTTCCCTCTTCCCTGAAATCCCTGTCAGCACCACGGGCACCTCCTGCCTCAGCAACGTCCCTGTCACCCCAAACCCCCTGTGCCCCTAAACCTCCTGTGCCACTCCCTTTGTGCCCCTAACCCCCCTCTGTCACCCTCTTTGTGCCCCTAAACCCCCTCCCCTGTTCTCTTTGTGCCCCTAACCCCCTCTGTCACCCTTTTGTGCCCCTAACCCCCTCTCCTCCTCCCGTTATGTCCCTAAACCTCCTCTGCCACTCCCTTTTTGTCCCTAACCCTCCTCTGTCACCCTCTTTGTGCCCCTAAACCCCCTCCCCTGTTCTCTTTGTGCCCCTAACCCCCTCTCCTCCTCCCGTTATGTCCCTAAACCCCCTCTGCCACACCCGTTATGTCCCTAAACCCCCTCTGCCACTCACTTTTTGTCCCTAAACCCCCTTTCACCACCTTTGTGCCCCGAAACCTCCTCTCCTCCTCTTTATGCCCCTAAACCCTCTTACTTCCGCCCCTTTGTGCCCCTAAACCCGCTCTGTCACCCCCATCCCCAGCGTCCGGGCAGATCCCGGTCCCATCCATGATTTCCCTGCAGCGATTCCAGGGCTGTGCCAGACTCGGTGGCACCGCCGGCCCGAGTCCCTGTCACCCCAAACCCCCTGTGCCCCTAAACCTCCTCTGCCACTCCCTTTGTGCCCCTAACCCCCCTCTGTCACTCTTTTGTGCCCCTAACCCCTCTCCTCCTCCGTTATGTCCCTAAACCCCCTCTGCCACTCCCTTTTTGTCCCTAACCCCTCTGTCACCCTCTTTGTGCCCCTAAACCCCCTCCCCTGTTCTCTTTGTGCCCCTAACCCCCTCTCCTCCTCCCGTTATGTCCCTAAACCCCCTCTGCCACACCCTTTATGTCCCTAAACCCCCTCTGCCACTCACTTTTTGTCCCTAAACCCCCTTTCACCACCTTTGTGCCCCGAAACCTCCTCTCCTCCTCTTTATGCCCCTAAACCCTCTTACTTCCCCCTCTTTGTGCCCCTAAACCCGCTCTGTCACCCCCATCCCCAGCGTCCGGGCAGATCCCGGTCCCATCCATGATTTCCCTGCAGCGATTCCAGGGCTGTGCCAGACTCGGTGGCACCGCCGGCCCGAGTCCCTGTCACCCCAAACCCCCTGTGCCCCTAAACCTCCTCTGCCACTCCCTTTTTGTCCCTAACCCCCCTCTGTCACCCTCTTTGTGCCCCTAAACCCCCTCCCCTGTTCTCTTTGTGCCCCTAACCCCCTCTCCTCCTCCCGTTATGTCCCTAAACCCCCTCTGCCACACCCGTTATGTCCCTAAACCCCCTCTGCCACACCCGTTATGTCCCTAAACCCCCTCTGCCACTCACTTTTTGTCCCTAAACCCCCTTTCACCACCTTCGTGCCCCTAAACCTCCTCTCCTCCTCTTTGTGCCCCTAAACCCTCTTACTTCCCCCCCTTTGTGCCCCTAAACCCGCTCTGTCACCCCCATCCCCAGCGTCCGGGCAGATCCCGGTCCCATCCATGATTTCCCTGCAGCGATTCCAGGGCTGTGCCAGACTCGGTGGCACCGCCGGCCCGAGGGGGTCGCGGCCCCGTCTCGGCAGCCCCGGCCTGGCCCGAGCCCCCCCGGCTGAGCCCCCGGCCCGCCCGAGGGGTTCGGGATCCCGCCGGCCCCGTCCTGGCAGCGCTCGTAAATCAATGGAACTGCAGGGCCGGGGATCCCAACTCCCGGGTTTCCATGGAGGATTCCCAGTTATGGGATTGCAATTCCCGGTTTTCCACAGAGGATTCGCAATTCTGGGATCACAGTTCCCGGTTTTCCACACAGTTCTGGGATCCCAATCCCCAGCTTTCCATGGAGGATTCAAAATTCTGGGATCCCAGTTCCTGGTTTTCTACTGAGGATTTGCACCTGTGGGATCCCAATTCCCGGTTTTCCAAAGAGGATTCGCAATTCTGGGATCACAGTTCCTGGGTTTCCACACAGTTCTGGGATCCCAATTCCCAGCTTTCCATGGAGGATTCGGAATTCTAGGATCCCAATTCCAGGTTTTCCATGGAAGATTTGGAATTCTGGGATCCCAATTCCTGCTTTTCCATGGAGGATTCAAAATTCTGGGATCCCAGTTCCTGGTTTTCTACTGAGGATTTGCACCTGTGGGATCCCAATTCCTGGTTTTCCACCAAAGATTCTGAATTCTGGGATCCCAATTCCCATTTTTCCATGCAGTTCTGAGATCCCAATTCCTGGTTTTCCACAAAGGATTCCAAGTTATGAGATCCCAGTTCCCAGTTTTCCACAGAGGGTTTGGAATTCTGGGATCCCAATTCCTGGTTTTCCATGCAGTTTTGAGATCCCAATTCCCAGTTTTCCACACATTCTGGGATCCCAATTCCCAGTTTTCCATGGAGGATTTGCAGTTCTGGGTTTCCAATTCTCGGTTTTCCACAGAGGATTGGCAGTTCTGGGATCCCAATTCCCTCTTTTCCACACAGTTCTGGGATCCAAATTCCCGATTTTCCATGGAGGATTCGTAATTCTGGGATCCCAATTCCTGCTTTTCCACAGAGTATTTGCAGTTCTGGGAGTGGGGAGAGCTCAAAGCAGCCTCACAGTGCCTGGAGGTGGCTGGAGAGGGAATTTTCCCAGGGATGGAAGGTGAAGGAGGGGAGGTTTAGGTGGGATTTTGGGAAGGAATTCCTGGCTGGGAGGGTGGGCAGGGGTTGGGATGGAATTCCCAGATTTGCTGTGGCTGCCCCTGGATCCCTGGCAGTGCCCAAGGCCAGGTTGGACACTGGGGCTTGGATCCACCTGGGATAGTGGGAGGTGCTGGGGTTGGGATAGTGGGGTTGGAACAGGATGGGATTTGAGGTCCTTTCCAATCCAAACCATTCCACCTGGAGAAGGGAAAATTCCAGGGAATCCTCAGAGTCCCTGCAGGACTGAAGGGGCTCCAGGAGAGCTGGAGAGGGACTGGGGACAAGGGATGCAGGGACAGGAGCCAGGGAATGGCTCCCACTGGGAAAGGGGAGATTGGGCTGGGATCTTGGCAAGGAATTCCTGGCTGGGAGGGTGGGCAGGGGCTGGGCTGGAATTCCCAGATTTGCTGGGGCTGCCCCTGGATCCTGGCAGTGCCCAAGGCCAGGTTGGACATTGGGGTTGGATCCACCTGGGACAGTGGGAGGTGTCCCTGCCCATGGATGGGGTGGAATAGAACAATCCTTAAGATTCTTTCCCACCCAAACCACTCCACAATTTCCTGAATCCCAACTCCATCCCTGTTTTCTCCTTTGCTCCCTGCACCAGCACCACAGGACAGAAATCCCCATCAACAATAAAAGGATTTAAAGACATTTCTGAGGGAAAGAAACAACTTTATAAAACCCGGGAGTGCCCTGACAGTGACATTCCCCACAACAAAAGCACCCGGGTTGGCGTCTCCTCTCTGACCTCTCCAAACCCCAAAATTTGCTTGCCCTGGAAAACAGGAGCCCAGTCCCACTCTGGCACAGCCCTGGAATTGCAAATCCGAGGTTGTTTGGGCTTCCTCTCCCAATGCATAAAAGATTTACGGCCGGGTGGAGCCGCCGCGATGGCTTCATTCCTTTCCTCTGCTGACAGACACCCATAAAACCCGACCTGGCTCCTGATTTCCTTCCAGCACAAATGCACAGGGAATAAAATCCCAGCCGTGAGGAGACACTGCCCGGCCCGCCGAGTGCCACGGATGAAATCAGGTCTGGGCTGTGATTGCTGTCGTTATTCTTTTAATTATTTGCTGCCCCTGGAGTGAAGAGAGGAGCTGCGGATGAGGAGTTGGGGAATTCACAGAATTCCAGGATGGTTTGGGCTGGAAGGGGCTTAAAGCTCATCCCATTCCAGCCTCATCCCACTATCCCAGGCTGCTCCAAGCCCCAGGGTCCAACCTGGCCTTGGACACTGCCAGGGATCATGGGGAAGCCACAGCAAATCTGGGAATTTCATTTCAGGGTCTCCCCAACCTTACAGGGAACAATTTCCCATTAAAACCCCATTTAACACAATCCCAGGATCCTGGGATCACTGCGGAAAAGACTTCCAAGGTCATCAGGTCCAATCCTCACCTTGTCCCCAGCCCAAAGCCCTGATGCCACCTCCAGGAATTCCTGGGGTACCTCCAGGGATGGGGACTGAGAATGATCCACAGAAAATACCCTAATAAAGAATGATCCACAGAAAAATATCTCAATAAAGGATCATCCACAAAAAAATATCCTAAAAAAGGATGGTGCACAGAAAAATACCCTAAAAAAAGGATGGTCCACAGAAAAATACCCTAATGAATTATGGTCCACAAAAAGTATCCTAATAAAGGATGATCCGCAGAAAAATATCTCTTAATAAAGGATGATCCACCAAAAAAAAAAAAATACCCTGAAAAAGGATGATCCACAGAAAAATACCCTAAAAAGAGGATTTTTCACAGAAGAATATCCTCAAAAAAGGATGATCCACAGAAAAAATACCCTAAAAAAGATGATCCACAGAAAAATATCCTAATAAAGGATTACCCACATCAAAATATATTAATAAAGGATGATCCACAAAAAAAAAAAAAAATGGAAAAGGATGATCCACAGAAAAATATCCTAAAAAAGGATGGTCCACAGCAAAGAAGGAACTGCACCGGGAGAAAACTTTACCCAAATTTCTCCTTTTGGCCCCTAAACGTGAGCAGATTTTATGTGGTGCATTCCAAGGAGATATTTTTGGTGCAGAACTCAGCACAGGACATTTCTACCACAGAATCCCAGAATATCCCAAGTGGGATGGACCCCCCAAGGATCCTCTGGCCCAAATATTTCCCTGCTCAGGACACCCTAAAAATCCCTCCCCATTTCTGAGTGTTGCCCAAACCTCCTGAACTCCCTCTGATGCTTCCACACAACCCAGGGACACAAATTTGGAGTTTGGGCACCCCCAGCATTTGCAGAGTGACCAAACCCACCCTGTGCTGTGGGAAAGCTTTGCAAGAAACCATCAAAAAGAGGGGAAAAAAATGAAGAAAAAAAGAAAAACAATCCTTGTGGAAGTCAGCACCGTCCGAGGTCAGCTCTTGCGTCAGGCCTTTGTCTTGCTCACTCTCCCTATCTGAACCATCTCAGGGTGGGTCCCGGCCTCCCTGGGCCTCAAACCCCGGAGTTCCCGGACTCAGCATTCCCTGGAGGCAGCCGGGGTCAAGGCACGTTCCAACACGAGGCCCAGATCCCACACGGAGCAAGGCCTGGCTTCCATGAGCTTGGCTTTATCCAAAGCAGGGTCTGCTGTCACCTCTGAGCTCCCTCATTCCCAGTTTCCCAACTCCCAAGGACTCTCCCAACCCTCCCTTCCTGCCCAGCCAGGTGTCACCATGTTCTCCTCAATTCTTCTGCTGTTTACATTTTTGTAACGGAGTTTCTCACGCGCTTTTCATGCAAATAAAAATTGTTTTACATTTCTTTCTCGAAGAAGAGCTGTCAGAACCCAGGACATCCCCCTGTCTGTCCTGAGCAGCCCAGACCCCTGGAGGGGGCTCAGAGACCCTGGCACGGAGCCCCAGACCCCTGTGGGTTTGGTTATGACCCATGGAGCAAGTTACCAACCTTGTATGAAGATCTGCAAGCCACGACAGTTCAAGTAGAATGATAGTGAATTTATCATGGGGTGAAAAAATAGATTTTTGGGGTTTTTAGAATGGGGGTTCAGGGGGGCGAGATGGAGGGATCTGGGCATGTCCAGCCTTTCTCCTTCTTCTTCTTGGCCTCCATCTTCTCCTGTGATGGTGGCACTTTTGGGTTGGTTCAGAGTAGAGACAGACTGTCTTGCATAGGTGATGGGTATTGGGAAGTTACTGTAAATATTGTACACGTGGTTTTTAGTATAAAAAAATGACACCACCCTGGGGCTGGCAGAGTGCCTGGAACTGTCCTGCTGAATGGACCTTGGCTGGACAGGAGAAAGAATTTTATAGATAAGGAAAAATAAACAACCTTGAGACCGAGAAATGAAGAGCTTTGACTCCTTCTTTGAGCGGCGGGCTGGGAAAAGAGAATTTCCAACATTTCTCGGGGTCACTCTGAGCAGCGAGAAGCCACGAGACAAAGAGAGAATTGATGGAATGTTGGTTTGACCAGTGTGGTTGGAGAGGTGGAAATCTCATCCTCTGATCCATGGTCACTTTTGAAAGTCTATAAACACCTATAAAATATGAATAAAATTTCTATGAAATTCTATAAATATCTATAAAATATGAATAAAATTTCTATGAAATTCCATAAATATAAATATCAGGGTTCAGAAATAAACTGGCCTTTTTTCACCTTGGCAATTTCATCCTCTGATCCATGGTCACTTTTGAAAGTCTATAAACACCTATAAAATATGAATAAAATTTCTATTAAATTCTATAAATATCTATAAAATGCTAATAAAATGTCTATGAAATTCTATAAATATTTATAAAATATGAATAAAATTTATATGAAATTCTAAAAAATCTATAAAATGTTTCCAGGGATAGGATGGCCACCACTTCCCTAAGGGACACCTCCCAGGGGTTTTCCACCCTCACTGGAAAGAAATTATTCCTTATTTATTCCAAATCAACCTTTTATTTTCATTTTAAACCATCCCCGCTGTCCTCTCCTTGCTGATGGCGCCAGGAGCCAGAAAAGTTCCTGGGGATCTCTGGAATTTTCCCGAGGGGATTTTCCTTCTTCCCAAAGCCCTGGGAGCCCCAGTTTAGCTGCAAAGATCCCGCTCAGAGAGCTCTCAGTGGATTGTGGTCTTCCTGGACTTGAAGGGAAACACGGGAAAGGTGGAGAGAGACTGGGGACAAGGGATGGAGGGACAGGAGCCAGGGAATGGCTCCCACTGGGAAAGGGGAGATTGGGCTGGGATCTTGGCAAGGAATTGCTGGCTGGGAGGGTGGGCAGGGGCTGGGCTGGAATTCCCAGATTTGCTGTGGCTGCCCCTGGATCCCTGGCAGTGCCCAAGGCCAGGTTGGACACCGGGAGCACCCTGGGATGGTGGGAGGTGTCCCTGCCCATGGATGAGGCTGGAACAGCAGAGGCTTAAAGATCCTTTCCCACCCAAACCATTCCATGATTCCCTTTCTCTCCTCCATCCTCTCCTCCCTTGCCCCAGCACCACCAGGGTTTCTGTTTGCTCCTAAACCTCAGATCATTTTCTGTGGTCCCAATTCCAGTAAAAATTTCCTGTTTTTTGACCTCTGATCCAGATTTTTCCCCACTGAAAGCCTGGAGGAGAGAGAGCAACCTCAGTGGGGACCTCTGTGCCAGCCTGACCCAGTTTCAGGCACGGCTCAGACAGGGATGAATCAGAGCCGGGGCGAGCTCGGATTCCAAAGGGTCACGGAAAAGCAAGGGAGATGAATCCAGAGATGATTAAATCTGAGCCCCCTGGGGGGTTTTAACCAACCCAGAGCTTCTGGGTGGTGCAAGCACCGTTCCCAAAACCACCGGGATGGGTCAGGAGCAAGGCCTGGCTTAAATTCCACAAGTCCTTTCCTACTTATCCTACAACATGTGCACTGCTCTATGTGTAGAGATAAAATCCTGCAAATCCCTCTCTGGGCTTTCCATGGAATGATATTCCTGAGGGGTGGATCATGGACACGACCACGCTGAACCTGACTCAAATTCCCAGATCCAGCGTGGTGGGAGGTGGGATTTGTTCCACATGGAGTGGGGATATGGGTCTCCTCCAGCATTCAGCCCTCCTGGCACTAACTCTGGAGTTCCAGAGGTTTTCTTAAGGACACAAAACCCCCCTTAGCAATTCCAAGTTTCTCAAACCTTGGGATTACTCATTTTCCCGGGACAGGTGAAGCCCAGGGCTGAGCATTCACTGCAGGGGAGTTCAGCAGTGACACATTCCTGACCCGGCTGCAAGGGGGAAAGGAAAGATTCCCACCTGGCTCAGGGAGCTCACCTGGGATTGTGTGACTCAGCCCAGCAGCTGGATCTGAGCAAGCCCCAAACCTGCACACCCAGGTGGCTCCAGGAGCTGCAGCTCCGAGGCTCGGAAGCTTCTCCCATTTCCCGAAAATCCTGCAGAATTCCGGGAGTTTATGCCAAAACCTACACCCCAAATCCTCGTTCCAGAGGAACCTACACCCCACACATCTCTGGACCCCACACTGGGTGCTCCCTTTCGTTCCCATGGGATTCCACCCGGGAGTTTTCCGCTGTTTTGCCGCTCAGAGGTTTCGGGTGGCCCCGGGCCAAAATCAGGGAGAGTTTCACCTGCACAGGTGGGAGGAGGTGAGAGAGAATCCAGCCCAGCCAAAGGGCCCATTCCCAGATGGATCACCCCAAAGTCCTCCTCCAGATCCCAAGGGAAAAGAAGGTGGAAAATCTCACTGCTGCCCCAAAACAGGGAGGGAAGCTCTTGGCAAAGGTGAAGGGAGCCAAGGAATGGGAGCACTGGGATTGCCCCCAGCTTGGGTGGCTGAAGGTCTGTTGGGATGTGGGATGAGGAATTCTCCCGTTCCCTGCCGTGTCTGCTCATTCCTCAGCCATCAGGAAAACTCCAGGTCCTTTTCCATCTTTTCTAAAACTACACTTTTTTTTGGTTAGTGCTGGAATTTAAGAGCAGGTGCAGGACAAGCACAGGCCAAACATTCACTGGCTGTGTTCTCTCAGTTTTTGGCCATCCACAGCCTGAGGAATCCTGATGGAGATCACAGAGGGACCAGTGTGGGATCACAGGATTATCATGGGATGGTTTGGGTTGGGAAGGATCTTAAGTCCCGTCCCATCCCACCCCATCCATGGGCAGGGACACCTCCCACTATCCCAGGTGGATCCAAGCCCCAGTGTCCAACCTGGCCTTGGGCACTGCCAGGGATCCAGGGGCAGCCACAGCAAATCTGGGAATTCCAGCCCAGCCCCTGCCCACCCTCCCAGCCAGCAATTCCTTGCCAAGATCCCAGCCCAATCTCCCCTTTCCCAGTGGGAGCCATTCCCTGGCTCCTGTCCCTTCCAGGGTCCTGCGTCTGCTGGCTCCAGGGATTTGACACCTGTCTGGTGTCACCTGTGGGACAAAAACAGCCAGGAAATTTGGGTTGGACCAGGAATTTCTGTGTCCCAGATAAATAAAGGAGGAGCAGCCTGCAATTCTGACACTGGGATGGACAAGGAGGGGCTGAAACAGGCCAAGAGGGAGGGGAAAATCCCAAGAGACATGGAAGAGAAAAATGAGCACAATTTCTGTCTTCTCTTTCAATAAATTATGAGAATAATAAAAAAAAAAACCAAACAAGTAGTTCTGGAAACCTGAAATTTCGGTTTGTACATTTTAACCCCTTCAAAGCATAAACTGAATCTGATCTTGTGCAACTCAACCATCCAGACCGGCCCAAATCCAGACCAGCTCAGGTCTGGGCCCTCAATTGCGCCAGGACTTGATTCCTCTGCTCTGCAGCCAAAAGAATTAAAAATAACTCCAAATAACCCAACTTCTTCCATTTGTCAAGTGGCAAAATCAATAAGGGAAACTAATTTCATGGAAACCACTGAGAGAAGTTGAAGTAAATCCTTAATTCCAATTCTTAAAATTTAGCCTTTGTGAAAGATCAGAATCTAATCTAAAAAATTCATCTGAAATTGAAGAATTAAGCAGGAAAAAGCTGACTTGGAAAAGGGGACAAAGAAAGTGTCATTTATTTAATTGTATTTTCTCAACCCATAATCAGGAATATTTTTGATCCTATGGGCTAAAACCATTCCTTGAAAGGAAGATTTTGAACCTGAAAATTCCCATTTCTCTTCAATCCCACCGCCCTAAATTTCAGGCTTGGTTTAAAACCAAAACCAGCCCAGGTTTTGTTTTCAGGCTCAGCATAAATGACATCAAAACCTCTCAAAGGTGTTCCCAGGGGCCTTTAAGGAGATGAGAGTTAATTTTTTTTATCCTCTCACTTGGGACACTTCCAGACCTGGAAAAACTCGTTCCGAGTGAAAAACGAGGTGGGCGGATTTGTTGCCAGGAAAACACGGCCAAAAAAAAACCCACCCAAGACTTCCAGAGGGGCTTCAGAGCCAGGATTCATCCCAGTTCTTCACCGAGGAAGGATTTTTATCTCCTTCCTGCAGAGCTCCTCAAGCCAGCACTGGGATTCTCCATGGGATTCC
This sequence comes from Zonotrichia leucophrys gambelii, assembly GCF_028769735.1. Taxonomy (NCBI): domain Eukaryota; kingdom Metazoa; phylum Chordata; class Aves; order Passeriformes; family Passerellidae; genus Zonotrichia; species Zonotrichia leucophrys. Next base: position 71,491,094 of record NC_088173.1, read on the forward strand.
TCCGGCGGGTCCCAGCTCCCTTCCCCAGCATGGAATGGGAACGTTGGGAGTGCTGGAGGTGACATTTGTCACCTTCTCCTCAGAGGGAACTTTTGCCCGGGGTGCAGATGTTCAGGTGGGGCTGGGCGGCGTGTTTTCCAGCGGGTTCCAGTCCCCATCGGCTTCTCCCATTTAACAAACTGGTGCTAAACCAGTTCACAGCAGGTGTGGCTCTGGCAAAGGAATTCCTCTGGCTGTGGGAAAGTCGCACGGAGGAACAGTTTTGGGGTGGCGTGTCCAGGCACGCAGGGAGCCTGTCCCCGGCGTCCCATGGAAGTGGCGAATCCAGGATTGCCTCATCCCGAGCAGCACCTGGGAGGACCCAAGGAAAGTTCTGGAACCACTGAAGAGCAGCCAATGGATTGGGAGGAATTGGGAGACTTGTTGGCAAGGAGATGATGGGACAATCTTCCACGGAAGGCCCAGGATCTTCCTGGTTTGGGGTTTTCCACATCTCTTTTCCCTACTGTCTTCCTGGGCAAATCCCTGACAGTTCCCTCAGCTCCAGAAGATTGAAGAATCCAAAAAATCGTCGTTCCCAGAATCGCCACCTCCTCTCTCATCCCTACTCCACCATCCAGGTGTCAAACACAGGAAGGAAATCTCTCCAGGACCATCTTCTCCCAATATCCAGGACGGATGCACAACTCAGGAAGGCTGGACGGCTCTGGTTGTCCTAATCCTGAAATCCAACAGATTGTGAGATCCAACTCACTCTCCTCCTCCATCCCTCAGTTCAGATATTTCAAACCCTGAATCCCTTCCCAACGGAGAACGGGAATAATCCAAATTGCAGCCCTTCTGTCCTCCTGCAGATGACAAACCTCTCAGGATGAGGACTTTGTGTTTGTCCAGCTCCAAACACAACAAGGCCGTGACCAGGGAATCATGGAATGGTTTGGGATGGAAGGGACATTGAAGACCATCCCGTTCCAACCCATGCCATGGGCAGGGACACCGTCCACTAGAGCTGGGATTAGGACATTCCACATGATCCTTGATGGAACCGCCGGACACTCTGAAAATACAGATGAAATATCTATTGATCTCCTTCTGGGATCTGGAGGGGCCTCCAGGGAGGATGGAGAGGGGATCTTTGTCAGGAATTGTAGAGGTGGGACAAGGGGAATGGTGTCCCACTGACAGAGATGGGATGGTTTTGACAGGATATTGGGAAGGAATTCCTGGCTGGGAGGGTGGGCAGGGGCTGGGCTGAAATTCCCAGATTTGCTGTGGCTGCCCCTGGATCCCTGGCAGTGCCCAAGGCCAGGTTGGACACTGGGGCTTGGAGCACCCTGGGATAGTGGGAGGTGTTCCCGCCCATGGTTGGGATGGGATTTAAGGTCCCTTCCCACCCCAAGCCATTCCATGGCTCTACATCCTTTCAGTGCCTGATCCACACTGCCTTGACACATCCCAGGACCACCATCCCAAAATCCCCTTGTCCTTCCCTGACAGACATCCTTGGCCGTAGAACCAACTCTCCACCCTGACTGACGCTGCAAGGCCAGGTCCTGTGGCCTGGTACAAGGCTGGTGTGGTCAGGAGCAGAATTTTGGTCATGGCAAACCACCAGATCCCACAACCACCGATTTCCAGGTGCTGATTTTCCCTTTAAATCCACAAATTTCCCTTTAAATCCGACTCCACTGGGAAACACCCCCACAACAGCACTGAGCTGGTGGCCAAGTGTCCACCTGGTGCTGAAAGTCCAGCTCATCCCAGATCTCCAGCCTAAAACCCATCAGGCACAGGTGAGATCGGGGTGATCCCCACTGCCTCACTGAGGACCTGGCACCTCTTTTGTCCCTTCCGTGTTCCCAAAAAGCTGAATGAGTTCCTTGGGAATCTCAGCACTCCTGGGTTATGCAGAGCTGCTGCTTTGATGTCCTCAATTCCCTGCACTCAGCATCCATGCCCTGATCCCAGCTGGAGCAGAACGGCGCTCAGAGGTGGGATCCTCGCTGGAGGTTTCGCAAGGAGCTCTCTTTCTGCAGCTTAAGCTCTTTCGTGCTCTTTGCTAAGCTGAGTTTAAATCTCCAGCCCCTCTCTGCTCCCCGGGCTCAAAGGTGGAGCTGTTCCACACATTAAATTACAGGGGTTGGACCTGAAAGGTGTCATGGATCTGATCCCAGTGCTCCTTTGTCCTGGTGACAATCCCAAGGGGATTCCATGGAAGGGAGCCTCCCTCTGCTCCTGGAACGAGCTCCGTGACCTGTCCTTGAAACTTCAGACTGAGAATTCCTGGGAAATTCCCACCTCCAGAAAGCAGCTCTGGAGTTATAAAATAACTCTTGGGTTGGAGGGACCTTGAAGATCTCCTCCTTCCACCCCATTCCATGGGCAGGGACTCCTGCCACTATCCCAGGTGGCTCCAAGCCCCAATGTCCAGCCTGGCCTTGGACACTTCCAGGGATCCAGGGGCAGCCACAACTTCCCTGGTTGTGGCGAATCCCTTTCCCCAAAAATCCCTCTAATTATGGATTTTTCCTCCTCGCATTCCCCATCCCTGCAGGAATACAGGGACACCAATCCCTATGGGATTTTAGAATGTCAAAATCCCTGCTTTTGAAGGAAAAACTCCTTTTTTCACTGCGGCAGACAGAGAAACCCCCTTGTGCCAATCTCAGGTGTGCAGACAACAAAACCACCCTGTTAAATCCAGGTGGATTTTAGGGATTTCCCACAGCTAATCCAGGACAAACAAAAAGCTGATACTGCGAGAAAACCTCCGGGGAGCTGCGGGCAGGAAGCAGAGGGGAGGCAAGGAAGCACCGGGAGCTCCGGGACGAGGCCGGGTCCCCTCGAGTGGCGGGGCCGTGCCAGCGCTGTCCATGGTACCGAGCGCCGCGGGGGCTGCTGCAGGACTGAGCTCCCTTCCCGGGATTCCCAAAGACAAGGAGAAAGTGGATGGGACTGCTGGGATTTCCCGAAGTTGAGTGCTTGGCTCTCAGGCCACCGTAATTCCTGAATCATGGAATGGGATGGGTTGGAAGGGAATTTAAAATTCATCCAGTGCCAACTCCATCCATGTTCAGGGACACCTCCCAGGTAGATCCAAGTCCCAATGTCCAGCCTCGCCTGGAACACTGACAGCTATCCAGGGGCAGCCACAGCAAATCTGGGAATTCCAGCCCAGCCCCTGCCCACCCTCCCAGACAGCAATTCCTTGCCAAGATCCCAGTCCAATCTCCCCTTTCCCTGTGGGAGCCATTCCCTGGCTCCTGTCCCTGCAGGCCTTGTCCCCAGTCCCTCTGCAGCTCTCCTGGAGCCCCTCCAGGGACTCTGAGGATTCCCTGGATTTTTCCCTTCTCCAGGTGGTTGAATTCTCACCAGGATGTGCTGTGGGTGCCTCAAAAATGAAATAAAACTTGAAACAACCCAAATCATAAAAATCTCCATGAAGAGCTTTGTTTCCGGGCCAAAGGCAAGGCAGCTTTTCTGGAAAAGCCTGACAAAATGACCATTCCCATTGAACAATCGCACTTCCCACACATGGAAAGTTGGAGCTGCTTTGGGAACGCCCCTGAATCTCTGCTGAATTTTCAGTGGGAAATTGTTAAATATTTTACCTGGGAGTGAGGATGGTGCCGTAAAACAGCTGAGGTCTCTGAGGGGAGCAGTCCCAAGGATAATAACCCCAACCCAGTCCCTCCAGGAAGGGCCGCGGGACATCAGGATTATCCCAGGACAGCCAGACTGGGAACTCCCCATGCCAGAGGGAGATCCCCAGAGGACAAGGAGAGGCAAGGGCAGATCTGAAGACACCTTCATTTTCCCTAATTTCTGTGCAAATCCTGTTTGGGACATGATGTCCCTAAATCCCTGGAAGTGTCCAAGGTCAGGATGGACAGGGCTTGGATCCACCTGGGATAGTGGGAGGTGTCCCATGGCAGGGGTGGAGCTGGGTGAGCTTTAAGGTCTCTCCCAACCCAACGCATTCCATGATCCCACTTTACACGTGACAAACAGGCTATGGTCACTCAGGAGTCTCTGAAGAGCTGGAAAGAAATTCCAGATCTTCTGGGTCCCCAAATTCCTATAAATCACCCCAAAACCTTCCCTTCTTCACCTTTGCCGCAGCCAAACCATCATCTCCAAGCAGCTCCCTCCCAGTCAAACTGGTCCAGCAATCAGATCCCAAAGGTGCTCCCAGATATTCCTGGAGCCTCAGGGAGGATGGCCACATCTCTCCAATGCTCCCAGTGCAGAATCCAGAACCACATCCACCACTTTTCCAGCCTTCAGTTCATCCCCCAAAACCTTCTCAAACCAAACCACAGCTCTCCCAGTCCTGCTGTTTTGGGCGTTTTCCACAAAGATTCCACCTGGGGTTTCCCAGTTTTGTTCCCCACCCGCATAGCCAGGAATTTCTTCCCAATATCCCATCCATCCCTGCCCTCTGGCAGTGGGAAGCCATTCCCTGTGTCCTGTTCCTCCATCCCTTGCCCAAAATTTCTCTCCAGCTCTCCTGCAGCTCCTTCAGGTCCTGCAAGGCCACACTGAGCTCACCCCAAAGCTTCTCCTCTCCAGGCTGGGCATTTCCACCTCTCCCAGACTTTCCTCCCAGCAGAGCTGCTCCATCCCTCTGACCTCCCTGGTGCCTCCTCTGGATCTCTCCAGCAGCTCCACGTCCTCCCTGTGCCGGAGCCAGACAGATCCCAGTCCAACAAAGCTTCACTTTAAACCCCAAACCAGCTTAAATCGGGAGGAGCCGGCCAGAGTGAAAACAAACCCAGAAATGAGGTAAGTGTCCACAGCGTGTTTTCCACCTGTTTTCCTAAATTGCCACATGTTCCTCACAGAGCCAAAGCCTCATTTACGTGACCCTGGGCAAATCCCGGCGCCTCCCTCTGCTTTGTGTTTCCCAAACGAGAGGGGAGAGCGCTGCACCCGCTCCTGGGAAGTGCTCCAGGATTTATGGAGGAGGGCGACATGAAACGGGGTAAGGGGGAATTATTTCACCTCAGCATTCCCCAAAAAAAAAATTTAAAAAAAGGGTTGAGCTCTCCACTCTTTTACTGGCATTTTGTGACTTAGCAGAAGCAAGGGTTTAGGGACCAATAAAAGCCGAGTTCAAGCGTTCTCAGCTCATTACACGTTTTCCCAATGTCTTTGCAGACGCAATTAAAGCAAAGCACCCTAAAATTAACTGGTTTCCAACACTGGAAACCTTTATTTCCTCCCTTCCCTGTCTAATTAGTGCCGTGCAGTCCAAAGGGAGCAAAACTCCAATTTGTAAGTGAAACTAGGCCGAGATTAAAACCACACTCGGCAATAATGGCCCGGTGCTCCTGTAATGCCTCCTGCCTTCAAAGGGCCGGGCCGGGCTGAGCTCATTAATTCTCACAGGTTGGTAATTTGGGGTTATTAACCTCGGTTTACAGCCAGATCCTACAGAGGTGGAAGTGATTTGCCCACAGGCACCGACTCAACGCTCGGGACCCTACCAGGACCTGGGGGCAGCAGTGGATTTGGGGACCCTCCGGGATTCCAGAGGGGAGCTCAGTGCTGGCAGGGGAAGGACAGAGATCCTAAGGGATTTAGGGTCAGCAATAAAGCTTTTAAAGCCAGAACTCCGGTTTTAAAACCGGAGGGGGATGTGGGAGCACCAAGCTCAGCGGGAGTTGTGCAAGAGCCTCTCTTTGCTCGCCATTCCTAACGCCAGGAATATCAAAGCTTTCCTGTTTGGTGGATTTTCCTGCCAGGCTCCAGGCCCTGCTGCTTTCCAAGGGGCCTCTCTCTGGAGGCTGGCTGCCTTTGGAGACTTCCCAGGATAAATCACTGGGAAGAACACTCCCCCACGAGGGTCTGCACGGCCAAACCCAGCATGTTTATCCATGGGTGTCCAAGATTTCACTCTCACACCCCGGCTCACCTGCTCTGTCACCCCGGGGGCACCAAAATCCATGGAAAATCTCAATTTTTAGTGAAAATTCCCAACCCCAAAGCATCAGGACATGGCCAGAGGTGTCTCAGTCGTTGTCCTGTGTCCCTGCCTGGTGACACCACCGAGGCCCAGTCCGTGGGTGTTTCCATCCCGTGCTCCACATCTCCCAGAATTTCCATAATTATTTCCATATGCAGATTGCCATAATGAGCAGGACCAGGAGGCAAAACTTTTGCAAGCCCCTTCCCAAATAACAACTGAAATGCCAGCAAGCATTCCGTGGATCTGGGAAACCCCATCCTCCAAATGCTGCCTGCCCTTCCCGACAGCAGAGCGGGAGAGATGCTCACTCCCCCTTTTTTTTTTTTTTGGGAGAAAATCCTCATCAAGGAGAAAAAAAAAAATAAAAAAAATCCATCAAATCCAAGCCTGAAGCTCCAGAGGGCAAGAGTGAGCATGACTCCAGAGCCTTGGGATCGGGACACTCCCCTGGGAGTGGGGAGACCTGAATTCCAGTCGCCAGCACCAGGGGTTGTTTCATTTCCCAAACATCAACAGCCCTTGGAGCAGGAGCCGGAGCTCCGGCTGCTCCGCCGGCTCCCAGGTGAATTTCCCGGAGCACCAACACTGCCAGCCTTGCTTGTTCTTTCTTGCTGACCCACTGAATCCTGGTTTTCCCTCTGCCAGGCTTTGGGATGGCTTTTCCCAAAAAAGGGAAAACAGGGGTGCAAGGAGGCACCTGCCACCGTGTGGCTCCAGGCGGGAGATGTGGCCTGGCCCTTTCCCGAGGGAAAAGGGACCTGAGCCCGCATTTTCCACATGTTGGGGCTGGTGAGGGGAACTGCTGACAGCAGGAGAATCCCGATCTCCTCGCAGGGATGCCAGCACTTTTTGGGATCAAAAGGGTTTCTGTGCTCCACGTGCTGCCCTTGCCCTAAAGTCCAGGGCTCCAAAGGTTTAGGAACACTCTGAAAGGGGAAAATTATCAAGGCTGTCACAATGACACAAAAATGGGGAGGATTCCACTCTTTTCCAGGCACTTGTGACATCACCTCCAGCCCATGGATACTCGGTTGCCCTTCCATGGTTTCCAGGAACACAATGGGAAGTGTTGGGGAGAGCTTGGAGATGTTCCACTTCTCCGTCCCTCAGAAGATGCCAAGAGGAGTGAGGAGAGGGGTTGGGATATCCCAAACACCGCTGGGCACCTGCCCTGACTTCTGGAATGAGCTGTGGGAAGCCAGTCCCGAGGCACAGGAGCAAATCCTTCTCCTCCAGGGGGCCACAGACTCCAGAATTTTTCAGGATTATTTTGGGAACTGGGGCCTGTGTGAACACCCCGAGAAGGTTCTCAGAGTGTGGGGAGGGAAAGGCAGGCACAGTCTCACACACACCTCACACCCACACACTTCCAAATATTCCTTTCTCACACCCCCGGACCAATCCATCTCCCACAGGGACACTATCACGGACTCGGGATCTCATTCCCAAATCCTCTCCCTCTCCCAGGCACGTGCGCAACACTTACCCCTTCTTCTGCCCAAATGCTGGCTCAGGTCCCTCTCCTCAGCAGGTTCATCTCCCTGGATCCATCCAAGCAGACTTTGGAAGATCCTAGGAAATGTTCTAGGGGAATTTAACCAGAGGAACCATTTGTAAGATCCTAGGAAAAGTTCCAGGGGAATTTAACAAGAACCACCATCCAAGAAGAAGCTCAGAAGATCCTAGGAAAAGTTTTGGAGGAATTTAACAAGAGGAATAATTCCAAGAGCAGTTTAGAAGATCCTAAGAAAAGTTTCAGAGGAATTTAACAAAGGGAACCTTTCCAAGAGCAGTTTGGAAGATCTAGAAAAAGATCCAGGGAAATTTAATCAGAGGAATCATTTAGAAGATCCTAGGAAATATTCTCAGGGAATTTATTCAGAGGAACTATTTTGAAGATCCTAAGAAAGGATCCAAGGAAAAGTTCCAGGGGAATTTAAGAAGAACTGTCCAAGAAGAAGCTTGGAAGATCCTAGGAAAAGTTTCAGGTGAATTTAACAAGGGGAATCATTCCAAGAGCAGTTTGGGAGATCCTAGGAAAAGATCATGGGGAATTGAATCAGAGAAAACATTTTGAAGATCTTTGGAAATGTTCTAGGGGAATTTAATCAGAGGAACCATTTGGAAGATCCTAAGAAAAGATCCTAGGAAACATTCTCAGGGAATTTAACAAGAGGAACAATTCAAGAAGAAGCTTGGAAGATCCTAGGAAAAGTTTCAGAGGAATTTAACAAAGGGAACCATTCCAAGAGCAGTTTGGGAGATCCTTGGAAAAGATCCTAGGAAAAGTTCCAGGGGAATTAAACAAGAAGAACCATCCAAGAAGAAGCTTGGAAGATCCTAGGAAAAGTTTGGAAGGGGAATTTAATAAGGGGAACCATTCCAAGAACGGTTTAGAAGATCCTAGGAAAAGATCCAGAGGAATTTAATCAGAGGAACCATTTGGAAGATCCTAACAAAACTTCCAGGTCAATTTAACAAGAGGGACCATCCCACCAGAGGTTGGGAAGGTCCTAGAAAAAGTTCTTGGGGAGTTCAGAAAAACACTTTGGAAGATCCCAGAGGAAGTCCCAGGGGAATTAAATCAGAGTGAAAATGAGTGGAGCAGAAAATCCCTACAAACTGGGTGGGTGCCACAGGAGAAATCTTGGAAGGATATTTTGGGAATAATGATACAAATTTAGGTGGAATGGTGGCCACCATTCCTACATGGATGGCAGAGAAGCTGATCCATGGAAGTCCCCAAGTCCTCAGTCTTGAGGGGCTGTTTCCCAATTTTCCAGCTTGGGATGGGAGTTCAAACCTTGCTCCAGAGCCCAAAGAAACGAATATTCCTGCTGGGACACAGCTCCCAGCCCAGGAGCTGAGGCCTCTCTTCCAGCCTCCCTCCTCTCCAGAGCTCCACAGGGTTTGGAGCTTCCCAGAGTCCTGGAGCTCCCTCCCACCCTTCTTGCCATGGCACCTTTCCAGTGGAATGAGAAACAGGAGGAAACGCCAAACCCGCTCTGAGCAGTTCCCATGGAAATGGGGATTCAATTCCCTTTTTTTGGGAAAGAGGGCTCAGGGTGACAGGTGTGACCTCTCAACAGTAGGATCCACTCCTCTGGCACCAATCCCAGCTCTATTTCCCCTTCAGGCTGGTTTGGGAAGTGGGAATTTGGTATTTGGGATCATTAGGTGTCCAACAGAGCCTCAATCACATTCCTCACTTTGTGCCAGCAGAAAACTTCCCAAAATTCTGCTGGAGCAACCCTGGCAGGACAAGGGCAAGGCCCGGTTTTTCCTGATCCAGCTCTCCACACAAGCTCCAAATTCTGTGGGATGAGACATTCCATGAGGACAATCCCTGTCGGCAGCAGCCCCTCTCCCAAAGGAGAGAGTCACATCCCAAAAATACCTCACTCCCTCCTAACAGGAGGTAGAAACTTTTCCAAACTGGGAATATGACTGGGAATGGAGGGACCTAAACCCAAAAATTTATTTAATTTCAAATAATTGCCCATGCTAAGAAGGAAGAGAAAGGTAGATCCCTCAATCCAACTGCACCCGTGCTGAGTGTCCATCCAAAGGCTTTTCCCACATATCCCATTTCCACATGGAATACAGCAGGAACACAGCACACCCTGGACATATTCCCAAAAGAGTAGGATGGAGGATCCAGGCCTCCCAGACTCTGGGAGGGAACTGAAGTCTGAAAAGAAAAAAAAACAAATCAAAAAACCCCAAATGCTCCATCTGACACTACAGGAGTTCCCAAAGTGCTGAGGAGATTCCAAATGTGGATTTTCCCAACCTTTGCCACTGCAGACCACAAGTCCTGGCTGATATTTTTCAGCACAGGATGAGTGTGGTCCCCTGCTTCCCAAATCTCAGGCATTCCCTACAATCTCCTGATGAAACTTTTGGGAACATCTCCTACAAACAAATCCACTCATTCTTATCTCCCTAATTATCAGCCTGCTTCCCAAAATCCCAACTTTTCCCTATCAGCTCCTGCTAAAACTTTTGGGAGCATCTCCCATGAACAAATCCACTCACTCCCATCTCCTGTCACCCTAATTATCAGCCTGCTTCCTAAATCCCAGGTTTTCCCTACCAGCTCCCGCTGAAACTTTTGGGAATATCTACAAACAAAATGCACTCATTCCTATCTCCCCAATTATTAGTCTACTTCTCAAATCCCAGGTTTTCCCTACCAGCTCCTGCTGAAATTTTTGGGAACACGTCCCAGAAACAAATCCACTCACTCCTGTCTCCCTAAATATCAGCCTGCTTCCCAAATCCCAGGTTTTCCCTACTAGTACCTGCTGAATCTTTTGGGAACCCCTCCCATGAACAAATCCACTCATTCCCATCTCCTGATGTCCCTAATTATCAGCCTACTTCCCAAATCTCAGGTTTTCCCTACCAGCTCCTGCTAAAACTTTTAGGAGCATTTCTCACAAAGAAATCCTCTCATTCCCATCTCTTGATCTCCCTAATTATTAGCCTGCTTCCCAAATCCCAGGTTTTCCTGATCAGCTCCTGCTGAAACCTTTGGGAACATCTCCCAGGAGCAAACACACACACTCTCCCAACTCCAACACCCCCTCCCTCCGTCCCCTTTTCCCGATGTTTTCCTCCCAGTCCCGCAGTTTGCCAAGGGCCCCGCCACTCCATGGCTAATGGATTTCTCGGGAATGGCAGCGGGAGCTCGGTCCGTTGGATCCCCTTCCCTCTCCCTCCCCTTTTCCCGAGCCGCGCTGGGGGAGCGGGAAACGCCTCCCTGCTTATCGGGCTCCTGCCCCAGCTGCGCTCCATGTGGGGAAGGAAACCGCACGCGAGATAAGAGATAAGGGCCGTGCCCAGGGAGAGCAGAACAGCCCCAAACCTGGGAGAGCCCTCCCGGCCCCGGGTTATCGGCTCCTCATCCCGCTGGGAATTCGGGAGCAGCTCCTCCTCCCGGGAATCCCCCGGGGGAGCTGCCCCGCGTTCGGAGCCCGAGGAAGGAGCGGGGTGGGGGAGGTTGCTTTGTTCGGGTTTTCAGGGTGTTTGTGGCTGGCATGGTGAGGGTGTCCAACCCAACCATGGAGCTCATCCCAAAGGTTTGGGACAGTCCCCTGAGGTCCCTGGCAGCTCCAGGTGTCCTCTGGAATGTTCAAATCATCAACCACGACGATCCAAACCACCACCACCACCCAAACCATCAACCATCACTCTCCAAACATCAACTACCACCACCTGAACATCAACCACTCTCTGAACCATGACCCACCACAACCCAAAGCACCATTGCCACCATCCAAACCATCAACCACCACAACCTGAACCATCTTACACCACCTTCTAAACATCAACCACCACCATCCAAACCATCAACCACCACCTGAACCATCTTACACCACCTTCTAAACACCAACCGCCACCATCCAAACCATCAACCACCTGAACATCAGCCACCATCTGAACCATGACTCACCACCATCCAAACCATCCACCACCACCTCAAACACCAACCACCACCACCTGAACCATCTTCCACCACCACCCAAACCATCATCCATCACTGTCTGAGCATCATCCACCACCATCCAAACCATCAGACACCATCCAAACCATCTACCACCTGAACATCAACCACCATCTCAACCAGAACCCACCACCATCTCAACCCTCCACCACCACCTGAACCATCAAACATCACCATCTAACCATCAGCCACCACCATCTCAACCAGGACCCACCACCACTCAAACATCAGCCACCATCCAAACCATCCACCACCTGAACAACAACCGCTGTCTGAACTACGACCCACCACCACCCAAACCACCATCCAACCTGTCATCCACCACCATCCAATCCAACATCACTGTCTAAACATCAACCACCACCATCCAATCTAACATCACTGTCTAAACATCAACCACCACCATCCAAACCATCACCCAAACCACCCAAACCATCCACCACCACCGCCTCAAACATCAGCCACCATCCAAACCATCTACCCCCTGAACATCAACCGCTGTCTGAACTACGACCCACCACCACCCAAACCACCACTACCACCATCCAACCCATCATCCACCACCATCCAATCCATCATCACTGTCTAAACATCAACCACCACCATCCAAACCATCACCCAAACCATCCACCACCACCGCCTCAAACATCAACCACCATCCAAACCATCCACCACCACCACCTCAGCCTCCCATGGCTCAGCAAACACCCCCTAGGTCATGACCCTCATCATCCCAGACCCACCAGCTCCTTCCTGCCTCTCTGTGGGCTGAGCATCCTGTGGGATGAAGCCAGGCACAGCTGGAAGCCAGGCACAGCTGGGAGGGTGACTGGCTCCAGATGTTGCTCCCTGTGCTCTGCACGGATCAGCCTCTCCCAGGTTTGGATCTCTCCATCCAAGCCTGGCAAACACCTCCCCAAGCCCTCCCAGTGTGCTGGAAAATCAGCTCCCCTCCATTTGGATCCAGAGGGATCCAAATCCGTTTGGCTTTAAAACAGAGGGGGGAAAAAAGAAATTAATTCCAACAGGAAGCCATGAGGGACCTGGAGGAGGCCAAGCCAAGCTCTCCATGGGATGGACTCCCATGGCAGGGCAAAGGTGTCCAGAATTCCTGCAAATCTTTTCCGTGGAGGCTCCTGCGGGAGGTCCTGGTTCCAGGGAGGAATAAATAACTCTGGATGTGTTACTCAGAGATGGGCAGGGTTCCAAGGCTCTGGCTGGGGCACAGCAGCTCCTGCTGCTTCCCTCACCTTCTCCTTGCTGGTGTTCCCTGATCCGTCCCTTCCCCGGCAGGAGAAAGGCGCCTTCAAGCCCTCCTTGTTGGCGTTGTTGGATAAAGAAAAAAAAATAAAGAAAAGAAAACAAACAAACTGCTTTTCAGAGTGAGGGGAGAATAAATTAGGAGAGTTTTCTCCTCGCTTACTTTGGGGCAAGATTTCTAAACAAGGCCATGACCGTGAAATAAAAATCATGGAATGGTTTGGCTTGGAAGGGACCTTAAAGCTCATCTCGTTCCAGCTCCTGCAACGGGCAGGGACCTTCCACTAAACCAGACTGCTCAGATATAAAACCTGGCCTTCTCCAGATCTAGAACCAGCTCTAAATCCAGATCTCTCCTTTCTGAGAAGATCTCACACAGCAAAGTTGTCTCAGCAATCCGGGATTGGTGTCCCGGTGCTGTTCCCTCAGGATGGGATGTACCTGGCACTGGGAACCTTCCAAACCCCGCTGCTCCTTTCCTGCTGCCATGGAATGAGGCCATGAATAGAAAAAGATGGGTCTTGGAGGCCAGGACATGCCAGGAACAATGTGTGGACCACATGGAGGTTCATGGAATCATTGGGGTTGGAAAATTCCTCCAGGATAATTCAGTCCAGCCTGTGCCCCATCCCAACAGTGAGTGCCTCATCCAGGAATTCCTTGGACACCTCCAGGGATGGGGACTCCAAACCTCCCTGGGCACTCCCAATACTTCCCAAGCCTTTCCACGAGGGAATTCCTGCTGATGTCCACCCTGCCCTTCCCCTGGCGCAGCCTGAGGCTGTTCCCTCTCCTCCTGTCCCTGTTCCCTCTGAGCAGAGGGCTGGAATTCCTGGAATTCATCCATCCCTGTGCCAGACCAAGAGCTCGTTCTCCTGAGCACTGACCCCCCCAAAAGAGAAGGGAACATCCAGTGATGAAGCAGAGACACTTTCCATCACCAGATCCCTCCCTAAAATGAGTTTTCCGTCCTCAGCTGAGGAAAGAAATCAACTGAGGTTCATCTCAGTGACCCGGCCTCACTCCGAGCAGGAAAAGCCACAGCAATTCCCTGGAGTCTGTTTGGAGCCTGGTTACCCAGCTGGGAGACACAACACGTAGACTCTCTTATCTTTCTTCCCAAAAACCCCCAATCTCGGAACCTTCAGAGCCTCCCACCCGCGCCAGGAGCAACAAGGCAGAGCCTCAGAGCCGAGACAGAGACCCAGCTCTAAAAAAAAATCCGTTTTGGGCTCCAATCCCTGCCAGTTCTGTGGGATTTTAGCACCTCCGGAGCCTTTTTGAAGCCAAGCCAGAGGCAGCAGTTGCTGCTGTGGGAATGGGACCAAGGAAGTTGTGTCTGCTCCGTGAGGATGAGTCAGAGCAGCTCCAGGAGAAAGGAGAAATCAGGAATCGTCTCCTGAACCTTGGCAGGAGCCAGGTCTGGTGGCCAAGGCCTGGTGGGGAGAGCCCTGAGGCAAAGGGATGTTCCCAGCTTGGGATGGCCTGGAAAGGTCCTTTTTAACCCCAAAATTAAACAGTGAGGGTTTGCAGGGAGGCCCAACATGGCCATGCTGAGCTGCAGAGAAAATGTCCCCAAAAAAAGAGGGATTTTGGCCATGGAGAGAGTCCAGAGGAGGCCACAGAGGATTCTGGAGCCTCTCTGCTCTGGAGCCAGGCTGGAGAGCTGGGAATGTTCCCCTGGAGAAGGGAAAATTCCAGGGAATCCTCAGAGTCCCTGAAGGGGCTCCAGGAGAGCTGGAGAGGGACTGGGGACAAGGCCTGCAGGGACAGGAGCCAGGGAATGGCTCCCACTGGGAAAAGGGAGATTGGGCTGGGATCCTGGCAAGGAATTGCTGGCTGGGAGGGTGGGCAGGGGCTGGGCTGGAATTCCCAGATTTGCTGTGGCTGCCCCTGGATCCCTGGCAGTGCCCAAGGCCAGGTTGGACATTGGGGCTTGGATCCACCTGGGACAGTGGGAGATGTCCCTGTGTCAGAATTGGAGGCTGGAGCTGAAGGAATGTTGGAAATGGAAGTCCTGCTGTGGTTTTTTTTGGATCTTTGGAACCAGATATTCATCCCAAATCCACATCCAGGTGGGACAGATCGCGTGGAGGCTTCCCAGGACCAGCCTGTTGCTCCTGATGTGGGATTGGATCCCCTGGAGCTGCTCTGCCCCAGCTCCAGCAGCGCTTCAGAACCACCCTTGATTTTCTGACCTTTTTTTCCCTGATATTTCCATATATCCCAAAATAGCAGGAATGACAGCGAACGGATCTGGCATTTAATGAGTTCCTCGACGAGGAGCCCTTGAGCCCTCGGATCTTCCAGCAGGTCCTGATCTGTCAGGATTTATCTGCTCATCTATTTTCAGGCTTTTTCTTGGACTCTTTCCTGTAAAATTCACTTTTCAAGGCCCTGACTCTCCACTTCTCGCTGATTTGGGGTCATAAAAATCAGGCCTCAACAATCCAAAAATGAGTGTAAATCACAAATTAATTTCTACGCATGCAGCGAATCCAGGTGCTTCCCCAGGAACAGCAAAGGTTTCGGGATCATCCTTCAGGAAGGCAGGAAACCCTGAGGAACTCGGGTGGAGCTGCAAAAATTCCTTTTTCCTTCAAGATTCCCATGCAGGCCTTGGAGGAAGGGGATGCTGCACCCCAAATTTTTGGGTGCTCTGCTGAGGACAAACCACTGTCCCAGCTGTGCCAGAAAATGGGACAAGGATGATTCCAGGCTTGAACCCCACTGGAAAAAGTGGAAATATTCTGCAAATCCCAAATAATTCACTTTTGAATGCGACCTTTCCCTGGATTTGTCCCACCATAACCACAGATCCACTTTTTTCCCACTGTCTCTACACGAATCCAGAATCTGGAGGCTCCAGAGAGAGGGAATATCCCAATTTTCCCTTTTTTAAACACCTGCAGGAGTTCAAATCCATCCTCAAAGCTCTTTTCCACCAGCACAAGTGAGCAGGGAGTGACTCCACATCCTTAGCCTGAATCCCAGCTGGTGAAAGGTAGGAAAATTTCCTGGCATTGGAGACCAGCCAAGGGTCTGACCCAAAATACACAAAATCCCACAAAAATGGTGATTTTTCCTCAAGGAAAGATTCCTGGGGGTTCCTCTGCCGGTTCATGGCTGAGAAATGGATCTGTGTTGATCCAGGATGATTTTTTCCCTCCTTTTTAAAAATTCAATCCCTGAATGAATCCCTCAGGAATTAGGACAAATCCTAATGCTCATCACGAGGCAGCTCTGAATCCTCTGGATCCCAACAGGGAACAATCCCAAGAGAGCCCAAAAATGGGGAGATCTCCTGCCCTGGGTCTGGTGTCTTTAGGATGAGGGGAAAATCCATTTTCAACACGGAAATTTTATGGGTCATTTACTGGGATGGGCCTGGCCAAAAAGGGTTTTACCTTCAGTAAGGGAAAAAAACCCCAAGATATTGAAATATTGTAAAAAATGGGGGAAAAAAAGGAAAAACACCTGAGCATTTTGATGACACCTGAGCTTTGAGCATCTCAAGGAAAATATTCCTTAAAAAAAAAAAAAAAGAGTAGGAAAGTCTTAATTTTCCAGGGGGAAACAGCTGGAGCTGCTCCAGGGAGGATTAGGTTGGATATTGGGAAAAGATTCCTCATCCAGAGGGTGCTGGGCACTGGAACATCTTTCCAGGGAATGGTCCCAGAGCTCCAGGAGTGTTTGTAAAACCCTCCCAAGAACAGGATGGGATTGTTGGGATTGTTCTACGCAGCGAAGGAGTGGGATCCATGATCCCTGTGTGTCCCTTCCTGCTCAGGATATTTCCATGGTTCTAAGGGAATGTTAATCGTACAGTATTCCCAAAATCCCTGGGAAGTTCTCCCAGGCCACTTCCGTTGGTTAAACTGGATTTTGGACTCTCAACCCCCATTCCTCCAGGCACAAGAAAACCTTTCCAAACCAAAAAATTCCTGCTCCTCCTCCAGAGGCAAATCCAGCTCCAAGCCCAGAGAGGATCCAGAACAGCTCAGCTGAATTTTTCCAGGACAATTTGTCCTTGGAGGTCTCCCAGACTCCAGGGTGGAAATTCCCCAAATCCCATCTGTCCCAGGATTTAAAACTCATCCCTGTTCCACCTCTGGGTGCTTTGTCTTCGCCGCAGCCACCCTGGCTGAGGAAATTCCTGCTGTTTACAAGGATTTGGATCCGCCTTATCTGCTCTTAATCCCGAGTTTTCCCAGAGCTTCCCAGGCTCCCTCGCCTTCCCTAAGAAGTCCAAACTTGTCCTTGGCCACTTCAGCACAATCCAAAGAGGATTTTCTGCCCAGTCACCACCTCCTGAACTGCCCTGGCCGTGCTTGACCTCTCTGCCAGGATTGCAAAACCACCTCTTCCAACCCCCCTCCCCGGAAATTTATGTTTTCCTCAGGATAATCGTTAGGAAATGGGTGTTGGATCATGGACAGACCCCACCGGGTGGAAAAATGTTTGGCTGAGTCACGGGCGGCACGTGAGCAACACCCGAGAAGGAAATTGCTACACACTCTCTTATTATTATTTATTTTTATTTATTTACTATGTATTTTTTATATTTTTGTATCTAAAAATATATTTTTATATATATTATTTTATTATATAAAATATATATTTATTTTAAAATATACATATTTATATGTTTTACATATTTTATATCTATCTATATTTTATATGCATATTTTTATTATTTATATCAATACTTATTTATTATTACATTCATTAATTTATAATTTATATTTATTCCTTGGCTACAATTTTTTTTTTTTTTTAATTAAGGCCAAATTTTCATCGCGTTTCTTGCCAGGGTCACCAATTTCACCTCATCTTTTGGCCAAAATCAGGTTTATTGAAATAACCCTTGAAGGTCAAAGCACTGGGATTTTCTGGGCTTAATTTTCCAATTAAAAGAAAATTTGAAATAATATTTGAATTAAGATCATTTTTTTTTCTCATTGCGATCACCCAGAAATGGTTCCTGTCCCATTTTTAAGATAAAATTATATGTGAGAATATTGCTTTTTAAAAATTACAGCTCTTCACTCACTTCCAGCCACCCCCCCATTGTTCACATTTGTGAACACCTCCTCCATTTCCCAATTTTTTCAACACAAACCTTTCCAAGGAATATTATAAAAAAATTCCTGAGCCCAAACTGTGCCCAAACCTGTCCCTACATCAGGGACAAGGTGGCGGTCAGGGCTTTTCCAACTAAAACAATTCCGTTATTCCATGATTTTGGCTTTCCAAATGTTTTTTTGGTGGGAAGATAATGGAAAATTTCCCTTGGAATAAAGGGAAATCCTCACACAGCAGCACCAAGCTGTGGGAAAAGTGAAAAAGAGGAGTCAAATTTTAATCCAAAATAATTTTTCCCACCTCTTTGTGCAATTCCCTCACCTTTATCCGAGGTAATGCCTCCAGAACTCCAAGCCCAATTAAAGGCACCTCATCAAAGCTTTTCAGACAATCCCCGATGGATTTTAAGCTGGGAAAGGCAGGGATTGGGTGATGAAATTCCTGTAAAAAGGAGATTTTAATCCTTACTCGTCACTCCCAGACTCCCCCACTTTTGGATTATTCGACTTTGGTGTCCCGGAGAGCGGCACCCTCAAAGGAACACAGGAATTTTTATCCCTGGGGAAAAGCAGGAGTTGATCCTGTGTGTGCCCTGTCAGGATTGAATTCCTGTGAAATCAAATTTCCACCTGAGGCCAAAACCATTTCCCAATGTGCCCCATTCCAGAGGAATCTGTGGAACAAGTTGGGTTTGGAAAACGGATGGCAAAGGCAGCAGCAGCTCCTCAGGGAATTTTCCCTGCCTGGTGGAACATGCTGGAATTCTTCTCTTGGATCCAGCGGAGCTGTGGCCTCCTGCTGAACACGGGAGATGTGGGGAATGGGCAAGGAATTCTGATGGATTTAATGGATTTAAACATCTTCCCTTGACCTGGGAATGGTGGAAGGGCTCTGGATCCTGAATGTGGTTGTCCAGATTTGCTGTGACTGCCAAATCCATGGAATTTTCCAAGGCCAGGCTGGAGAGCAGGGTTTGGAGCAACCTGGAACAGTGGGAGGTGTCCCTGAACATGGAATGGGATGGGATGTAAGGTCCCTTTCCATCCAACCATTCCAGGATTCTGGAGCCAGGCTGGGAGAGCTGGGAATGTTCCACTGGAGAAGGGAAAATTCCAGGGAATCCTCAGAGTCCCTGAAGGGGCTCCAGGAGAGCTGCAGAGGGACTGGGGACAAGGCCTGCAGGGACAGGAGCCAGGGAATGGCTGCCACTGGGAAAGGGGAGATTGGGCTGGGATCTTGGCAAGGAATTCCTGGCTGAGCTGGAATTCCCAGATTTGCTGTGGCTGCCCCTGGATCCCTGGCAGTGCCCAAGGCCAGGCTGGACATTGGGGCTTGAATCCATCTGGGACAGTGGGAGGTGTCCCTGCCCATGGATGGGGTGGGATTGGCTGATCCTTAAGATCCCTTCCAACTCAACCCATTCCATGATTCCATAAGTCTTGGCATTCCCAGGACTGGAGGCAGGAAGGCCAAGCAAAGAGGAGCTGGAAACGCTCTTGGATTTGTGAGTGGCTCTCCGGACGGGGAAGAAGAGGAGAACTTTCCCAGATTTATTTCTGCTGGCACACACAGGATTTACTCCCGCCTGGCTCCCTTTCAGGTGCCATAAATCGAGCCCAGCTATCTTTTCCCAGATTGTCCTCCTGGATTTATCAGGAAGGAGTTTATGGATCAGAGCCCCCTTTCTGCTCCAGTCCCTCCTTCCCAGGAGCTGAAGGACCAGCCTGGGCTCAGGGCTGTGTTTATAAATTCGTGGATGGGTTCCATTAATGGAATCTGATTTATGACCCAAATAAGAGACTCCATCAATTTTCCTCTGGACCTCTCTCCGTGGGACATAAATTATCCTGTTGCTACTGGGTTTGGATTTCTAAGTGGATTTATCGGAGCAGGGACTTTGCTCATTTGTTTTACAGCTCGGCTTGTCTGTGGAATAAATAAAATATCCTTTGGAAGTTTTTCTCCCTCATGGAAAATACCGGCTGACATTCCAAGGAGCCACCTCGCTCACTGCTTGGCCAGGACATTTGGGGTTCCTGTCCTAAACTGTCCTGTCTGCAGGACATGGATCACTGGAAAAGACCCATTTAGACCATCTCCAGCCCCAAAATTTGTTGGCTTTGGAAAAATCCAGGCCTGTGGATCTCTTTTTGGAATCCTTTGGCTCCTCCCTGCTCCTGGCACTGGATGGTGCCTCCTCCTCCTGCTGCAGCATCTCCTGGGGTGGGTGGGAAGAGAGTCCTCGGCTGGGCTGCTCCAGCAGATCTGTCCCACAAACAATTCCCTGCCTCTCCAACTCCTCAGCTCCCAGGACATCCAAGTTTTCCTTAAAAACCTGCAGCTTCCATGGATAATGCTGTGAGCGACCTCAGAATTGGGTGAGGAGCTTTGCTCGTCCCAGCACAGGAGGGAAACCAGGGATGGTCCTTGCAGAGGGATCACAAAGGTTGGAAAATCTCTCCAGGATTGTCCAGTCCAAGCTGAGCCCCGTTCCCACCTTGGCACTGAGTGCTACATCCAGGAATTCCTTGGACACCTCCAGGAAAGGGGACTCCAAACCTCCCTGGGCACTCCCAAGGCCTGACCACCCTTTCCATGGAGAAATTCCTGCTGATGTCCAACCTGCCCCTCCCCTGGCAGAGCCTGAGGCCGTTCCCTCTTTTCCTGTTATTCCCTGAGATCAGATCCCAACTCCCACCTGGTTCCAGCCTTTCAGGGAGCTGTGCAGAGCCACAAGGTCCCCCCTGAGCCTCCTTTGCTCCAGGCTGAGCCCCTGCCCAGCTCCCTCAGGGATTCTGCAGCCCCTTCCCAGCTCCCTCAGGGATTCTGCAGCCCCTTCCCAGCTCCCTCAGGGATTCTGCAGCCCCTTCCCAGCTCTGTTCCCTTCCCTGGCCACGCTCCAGCCCTGGGATGTGCTGTTTTTCCAGAGCAGGATCAGTTTGGGACACGGCTGGGACAAAATTGGGAACGAATTGTGAATAAAAAACGGGACAAAACTGGGACAGGTCCCAAATGGAGTGACCCAGAGCCGGACACGGAATTCCAGGTGGGCACAGAGGGAAGGGCAGAGCTGCTCCTCCCTCGCTCCTTCCCTGGGGATGTGACACGGGACAACCTCTGGGCCGCTTCCCAGCCCTACCTGTGCACGTGGGGCCGCGGGAGGTGACGCAAGGCCAGGATTATCCAGCTTTTCCCGCTGTCTCCTCCTCCCGCTGTCCATGCCCTGAACTCCTGCCCGGAACACTTTCTTCTGGAGCCTCCCAAAGCCCAGCCAAAGGCTCGCCTGCTTTTTGTTGTTGTTGTTGCTGCTGTTTTCGCCCGGGGCCGGGAGCACAATTCCATGAACCGGGAGCGCAGGCTCCCAGGAATGCGGAGCGTTACGACACCGCGCCGCAGAGACCGGGGCTATTTACATAATAGATGAGAAAGCCCGGCCAATTAGCTGACAAAGGCAAGGGCGTGCTCGCGGGGCAATCAGAGTTCACACTAATTAACAGCAAGCCATTAAGAGCTCGCCTCCAAATGCGCGTGGAGGAGGAGCAGGATGAGCGCGGGGGAGAGGGACACGGTGACATTGCCGGGGGCACAGGGACGTGCCCTCCCTTGCCGGGTCTCCAGGGCGGGATGATTCCCGGATCCTGGTCGGGGAATGGGGGCAGTTCCTTTGGGATCCGGGCACTGGAGCAGCAACCCAGCTCTCTGTGTCCCCTTACCCCTCATCAATTCCCACCTGGAGTTGATGGAATTCAGGACAATGGGATCAGCTGCTGGGGAGTGGGGAATGGGGGCAGTTCCTTCGGGATCAGGGCACTGGAGCAGCAGCCCCGCTCTCTGCGACATTTATCCCTCACCTGGTCCCACCTGGAAGTCAGGACAATGGGAATGGGGAACCGGGAAATTCCTTGGGGATGAGAGCACCGGAGCAGAGGCTGTGTCCCCTTATCCCTCACCAATTTCCACCTGGAAATCTAGGACAATGGGATCAGCTGCTGGGGAATGGGGGCAGTTCCTTAGGGATCAGGGCACTGGAGCAGCAACCCAACTCTCTGTGATCCCTTGTCTTTCACCGGTTCCCACCTGGAAATCTGGGACAATGGGATTGCTAAATGGGGAATGGGGGAAATTCCTTTGGGATGAGACTGCCAGAGCAGAGGCTCAGCTGTGTCCCCTTATCCCTAATCACCAATTCCCACCTGGAAGTCAGGACAATGGGATCAGCTGCTGAGGAATTCACTCTGGATCTTGGTTTGACAAGGAAATGGTTGGAATCACCAGGAATAACCTGGGAATGGGCACCAGCCCTGCGCCCCAAACCAGGCACTGGGATTTTGTACCCTCCCAGTCCATGCTCCCATTCCCAGCTCATTCCTGGTGGCTCCAACCATCTCCTTCCATTCCACACCAAGCTCAGGAGTGAATTCCTGACCAGCTGATCCCATTTTCTGGGAGTGACAGGTGGGAATGGGTGAGGGACAAGGGGAAGGAGCCAGGAATGGGCACCAGGGACAGGGCCCTGCAGTGCCAGATCCCAGTCTGGAATATCCAATGGGAACATCACAGCCCAAAATCCAACATGGGAAGGGGTGCACGGACTGCAAGGGTACAGAATTCCAGGGAATCTTTGGATGGGGACCCTCCCTGGAGACACCAGCCCAGGCTGTGGTGGTGTCACTGTGCCAAAATTCAGTGACTTAAAGGAACCAGACTTTGGAATTCTGCTGGGGGAAATGTGGGATCGAGCAGGGATCTGAACAGGCCAACCATGGGATCACTGCACCATAATTCAGCGACTTAAAGGAACTAAACTTTGGAATTCTGCTGGGGGAAATGTGGGATTGAGCAGGGATCCCAATGGACCAACCATGGATCAGCAGGGAGTCTGGGGTGGAATAAATAATTCCAGAGCAAATTCCCAACAGTGAGGGAGGAAAATTCCTCAATGTTTTCTTTGGATTGCCTTTGGATCCAAATTCCCTCCAGAATTCCCGTGGCTGCTCCGACCACGCTCGTGGTGAAAGGGCAGCTCCTGCTCAACGCGGCCTCAGTCACCGCCTAATTAAGTTAATTTGTTAATTGCCAGCATTAGTCAGGGCAGGAGCGCCACCTGCCGAAGCCGCCGGCCCCTCCCCTCACTCCAGGTTCCCAACAAATCCCGAAGGGCTTCGGCAGGAGGGGGACACACCTGGAGTTCTCCAGGTCTCCATCCTCTGGGAATGTCATTGGCCTTGGCACCGGGATGAGCTGCATCCCAAAATTCCCCCTGGGATTGTGGAAGGTGTCCCTGTCCTTGGAATGAGATGATCCAGCCAAGGGACCCTCTCCCAACCCTGACATTTCCTCCAGAATTCCCAGATTTAGCTCCTATTTCTCTTCCACATTTGGAGCTTGAAAAAATTAATTTCATTTCAGATTTCTTCCTGTTCCAATCAGAATTCTCCCCCTCTTCTTTTGATGTTTTTCCTCCTTTTCCTTCTTTTCCAAAACCTGAGGTTTTTCGCCCCACCCCCTGAACCCAACAGCTGGGATCTTATGGAAAGGACATGGAAAATTGTAAATTCCCAATAAAACCATCAAAGTTGGCAGTGCTGGGGGTTCCTCCTTTTGTTCCACTCCATAGGATGAGGGGCTTGGTGGGATCCAGCTGCTGGCTGGGGTTGGGACAGATCCTTAAAAAGACTCAAAATTCCCAGGATTTGGGGTCTCCCTAAGCACAGACACCACAGAGCTATCAACATTATCATTCCCCCTGGCTGCTTTTTCCGGGTTTTTTGTAGGATTTCCCCACCCTCCACCAGGTAGAACAAATCCGCTCTGGAGCTCCTGATCCATCCCCTTTCCAAAGGAAAAAAACCAATCCCAGCATGGCCGTTTTCCCAGGACGCGCCCTTCCTTGAGCCACCCGGCCGTGGAATTTCATCCCCGTAGAGTCCTTTAAAAATCCGGGATTTGAGGCGGTGTCGGCCCCTTCCGGGGCCTCCTGTCCTGCACAGATCACCCTCATTAGCGAGGGAAAGTGGGATAAACGGAACAGGCTGCGCTCCTGGCGCCATTCCCAATGCTTCCTCTTGGAAGTCCCCGCGATTCCGACGGATCCTTCCAAGCCGCCTGGTTGGTGACCGCCGCGGATTTTGGAAAGGCCATGGATGCAGCATCACCCCTGGGGTGTTTTCCATGAGGAATTCCTGCTTTTTCGGGAGCTACAGGGTGGCTGTTTCAACGCCAACCCCAGAATTCCCTCCAAGTTTGCCCCTGGAGGAAGAGGTGTTTTCCTGAGGTGTTTTTCCATAAGGAATTCCTGCTTTTATGGGAGTTCCAGGGAGGCTGTTACAACATGAGCCCCAGAATTCCTTCCTAGTTTGTCCTTGGAGGAAGAGGCTCTGGGAAGCTCTGGAGCAAAGCTTGGGAGCTGCCTGATCTCCACTGGGAATGTGGAAGGAATCGGGAATTGTTTGGAGCTGTGGCTGTAAACAGATGTTGCTTTAAGGGACCCTGGGCAGCTCATCCCTTCCAGGAATGAAGGAAAACAAGGATTCATCCCAAAATCAGCGCTTTTCGTGGGAGTCAGGCTTTCTAAGGGAGGTAATGACCCCAAACGTGCCATTTTTAGCACCAAAATCTGGTTTGTGTTTAAATAACAGGGGCAGGAAAGATCTGGGAGGAGCCGGAGTCATTTATTTGCTGCTTTTCCCGGTAAAAACATGGATTGGGGATGACAAAGCCTGATGGATGCTCGCTGGGCATCTGAACAATGAGAGAACATCCAGAGGGGAGCTGGAGGCAAATCCTGGGTTTATTCCTAAATTTTTCGTGTGGGGACAGGAAAAAACAACCCCGGTCTGTCCAGAAGACAGAGCGTTCCTCCTCCTCCTCCTCCTCCTCCTTCCCAAACCACAGGACCTCAGGGAAAGATTAAACTTCCTTAATGGATCCTTTTCCACAGCCTTCGCCTTTTCAACTTGGAAAAAACACCTTCGGGGTGAAATTCCTGGGTTTTCCAAGGGTTTCCAGTGGTGGGGATGGAAGCAGGGAAGACACTTCTCCTGGGGGATGGGACAGCACGGCTTGGAGGGCTGGAAGTGCCCAGGAATCCTGGGAATTGTCCCCATGGAGGGAGGTGGAGGTGGGATTTCAGAGGATTCCTGGCACGGATGACCCTGGAGAAGTCCCCAAGGCCACCATGATCCCATTTGGAGCTCCACCAGCAGCTCCTTCAGTTTGGGATGATTTTGGAAGCCTGCAATTCCCAGCATCCCTCTGCTCCCTGCAGGATCCTGGGGCAATCCCTGTTTTCCTCAGTTGTGAATGGGCTGTAAATTACCGTAAATGTGGATAAAACATTCCCGTGGTTTCATTCCTGCCCTGGAGGGGCCGGTGCTGGTTTTCCAGAGCGGGAGCGGTTTGGGACACAGCTGGGACAAAATTGGGAACAAATTGTGAAAAAAAAATTGGGACAAAATTGAGACGAATTTGGGACAAATTTTATCCTTCACGGCACAGAGTCTGTGACTGTTTAGTGCAGCTGGGTCTAAAATCAGAGAACTGTGAGCTGGGAATTTTGTTTTATTGGGAAAAAAGGGAGAAAGGATGAAGAGAGAGAAAAAAACCAAACAAGGGAAAACCTCACTGAGTCCCTCACTGGAAAAAGAAATAAAAAGTGAGAAACGGGGAAAGAAAAGGGGGGAAGAGAAAAGTAGGAAAAAAAGGGGAAGAAGAGAGGGAAAAAGAAAAAGAGGGAAAAAGAACAAAAAGGGAAATGAGAAAAATAGGTAAAATAAGGAAGGAGAAAAAAGGTAAAAGGGGGAAGAAGAAGGGGAAAAAGGAAAAAAATAAAAAAGGGGGGAAGGGGAAAAAGGGGGGCTAAGGGGAGGGAAAAAGAAGAAAAATTGAAAAGGGGGGAAGGAGAAAGAAGAGAAAAGGAAAAAAGGATAAAAAAGGTTTAAATATGGGAAAAAGGAGATAAAAGAGGAAAAGGGAAAAGAAAAAAAAAAGGAAAAGAGAAAGGGGAAAATGAAAAAAGGAGAAAAAAGTGAAGAAGGAGAAAAGGCAGAAAAAAGGTAAAAGGGAAGAAAGAGAAAAGGGGGAGATAAGGAGAAGAAGGAAAAAACTGGAGGAAAGGGAAGAAAAAGGGGGAAATGAGGGGAAAAAAATGGAGAAAAAGAGCAAAAGAGGGGAGATCAGATGGACAAAAGGAATAAAAAAGGGGAAAAGCCGCTTTTTTTGTGCCCGCAGCACACGGAGCGCTCCCTGCCATGGCTTCCCCCCGTGCCGGGGCCGGGGCCGGGGTCGGGAGGAGCGGCCGTGATTCACGGCTCGGGCCGCGGCCGGGGCGGGGAGGATCCGCTGCGGGCCCCGGCAGCGCTGGGAAGGAGCTGGGAGCTGAGGTAACGTCTGGGAGCGCCGGGCAGCTCCTCAATCTCCGCTCTCCGGGAAAGACAGGCGCTCCCTGGGGATGGCCCGGGCTCCGCTCCCGCTCCTCGGCCGGGCACGCTCGGGATGCGCCCGCTGCTCCCTGCCGGCTCTCCGAGCATCCCCCGGCATTCCCGGGTTTTCGCCTCCTCCGCTAGCCGGGATAATCCAGGCACACAATGGGAGCTTTGTCCGAGCCCGGGACTGAACCTTTGCTGGAGGGAGGGGTTGGTTCCAGGTGTCCCCAGGGGGGAGCGGGATAAGGGAAGGGAAGGGAAGGGAAGGGAAGGGAAGGGAAGGGAAGGGAAGGGAAGGGAAGGGAAGGGAAGGGAAGGGAAGGGAAGGGAAGGGAAGGGGATAAAGAGTTTGTGCGGCCTCAGCAAAAATCCTGAGGAGCTTCCTCCTCATCCCTGGATCCCGGGAAGTGTCCAAGGAAGGGTTGGACGGGATTTGGAACAACCTGGGTTAGGGAAAGGTGCCCATGGATGGGATAGAATGGGATGGGATTTAGGGTCACTCCCAAACTAAGCCATTCCAGGATTGTGCTCTGGAGCCAGGCTGGGAGAGCTGGGAATGTTCCCCTGGAGAAGGGAAAAATCCAGGGAATCCTCAGAGCCCCTGAAGTGGCTCCGGGAAAGCTGGAGAGGGACTGGGGACAAGGCCTGCAGGGACAGGAGCCAGGGAATGGCTCCCACTGGGAAAGGGGAGATTGGGCTGGGATCTTGGCAAGGAATTGCTGGCTGGGCTGGAATTCCCAGATTTGCTGTGGCTGCCCCTGGATCCCTGGCAGTGCCCAAGGCCAGGTTGGACACTGGGGCTTGGATCCACCTGGGACAGTGGGAGGTGTCCCTGCCCATGGAATGGGGTGGAAGAGGATCATCGTTAAACTCTTTCCAACGCAAACCATTCCATGAGTCCATGAAAAACATGGAAAAGTCTCGACTGTTGAAAGCCAGAGTTCCCAATCCAGGCCCTGCTGTGCCGCTCCCATTTCCAAACATTGGTGGAGGGGATCCCAATCTCCTGGATATGGAGAGGTTGGGCTGATCCTGGCTGGGCTCCTCAGGTCCCCCACGGAGCTGAATCTGAATTGGGAGACGGAAATGGGGCCAAAATTTTGGGATGGAGGGAGAGCAGGATAAGGAATGTGGAATATCCTCAGAGCAAGTTCAGTTTGGGGGGATTTGCAGAGTGTAGGAAGAAAATGTGACCACAGAGGGCAGAGGAGGATTTTGGGAATGGGGCTGGTGGGATACTGGGATAAGGAGAATAGGGAGGAATCCCCGGTTTTGGGATGGGATTTGTGGCTGATTTGTGGCTGTGTCTGTGGACTCAGAACTCCCACTGGAGTTTGAGGGATGTGGATAAAAGAAGTTTTGGGATTTGATAGCCTGGAAAAAAAGAGGGATGCTGAGCACATCATGGATTTTCCTGCTGTCTCCTTGGGACAATCCTGGTGGAAGTTTTGGGCAGAGGATGGAGCCAAACCAAAATTAATGGGAATTACCTGTGGAACAGCCTGGGACGGTGGTTAAAAAAATGGAAAAAAAAATTTCATGTTTTTTTTTCCATTTTTTAAGGGAAAGGAAGAATATCCTTGTGTATAAGAACGAAACAGGATGCATGGAAGAGGGATGCTGGAATTCCACACAAAACACCTTGAACAAACCAAATTCCCAAGAATTCTTCTTTTCTGGGGGGGGGTTCATTTGATTTTGCACAAATCCATTCCCCGGGAATGTTGGGCTGGGGAAGATGGAGCGCTCCCGGGGGAATTTTTCCAGGGAGATTATTTTAACAAGCACTTTTGTAGCCGGAAATCAGGGAATTTAACCTAACAAGGAACTACCGGGCCGGGGGGACGAATAAATCTCCTTCCCACCTCTTAATTTTCCAGCCTACGGAAAAGCGGCGTTGGAGTCCAAAGGAGAGGTGACCCCCAAGGCCATCCCTCATTTTGACACATCCATGCCTTGGCCCCTGCCTGAACCCTGTCCCGAAATCCAGGGAAAAAAATCCAGGAAACAGCTCCTTTTGTGCCCGGATCCCAGCCCTGTGTGGCGGGAATGCGCCGTGTCTCCAACCAAACTCCAGGTTTTTCAGGGAAAAAGGGAATTTTTGGAGGTTCTCACCCCAAACAGGGATGTTTTCCACGTTTTCCACTGAACTCCAGGTTTTTCAGAGAAAAGGGGAATTTTTGGAGGTTCTCACCCCAAACAGGGATGTTTTCCTCGTGTGGTGTGGGTTTTTTTTCCTTGAAGTGCTCAGGGCTTGGATCCAGTCAAATTCCATGCTGGAATTGTTGGGATTTTTTTTTTTTACAAGAAAAGAGCAAGGTGGGAATGCTTCCACTTTGAGAAAATTTGGAAGGAATTTCTCAACTGGGAGAAAAAGGAGAGGGAAAAATGACCCTCAAAAATCCGGCTGCATGGATAGCACTGGATTTTTTTGAAATTTTTCCATTTCCAAGGAAATTTTTCCATTTTCCAAGGAAAGAGCAAGCTGGGAATGCTTCCACTTTGGGAGAATTGGGAAGGAATTTTTCAAGCAGGAGAAAAAGGAGAGGGAAAAATGACCCTCAAAAATCCAATTGCACCCCTGGCTGGACATGGATAACAATTGAATTTTTGGGATTTTTCCTTTTCCAATGAAAGATCCAGCCACTGCTTCCACTTTGAGAAGACAGGGAAGGAATTTCTCAACTGGAGAAAAAGGAGAGGGAAAAATGCCCCTCAAAAATCCGGCTGCATGGATAGCACTGGATATTTTTGGGATTTTTCCTTTTCCAAGGAAAGAGCAAGCTGGGAATGCTTCCACTTTGGGAGAATTGGGAAGGAATTTCTCAAGCAGGAGACAAAAGAAAGGGAAAAATGCCCCTCAAAAATCCAACTGCATGGATAACACTGGAATTTGGGGGATTTTTTCCTCTTTCAAGGAAAGAGGAAGACAGGGATATTTCCACCTTGGAAAGATTTGGAAGGAATTTCTCAACTGGGAGAAAAAGGAGAGGGAAAAATGACCCTCAAAAATCTGGCTGCATGGATAGCACTGGATTTTTTTTGAAATTTTTCCATTTCCAAGGAAATTTTTCCATTTTCCAAGGAAAGAGCAAGCTGGGAATGCTTCCACTTTGGGAGAATTGGGAAGGAATTTTTCAAGCAGGAGAAAAAGGAGAGGGAGAAATGACCCTCAAAAATCCAATTGCACCCCTGGCTGGACCTGGATAACAATTGAATTTTTGTGATTTTTCCTTTTCCAATGAAAGATCCAGCCACTGCTTCCACTTTGAGAAGACAGGGAAGGAATTTCTCAACTGGGAGAAAAAGGAGAGGGGAAAATGCCCCTCAAAAATCCGGCTGCATGGATAGCACTGGATATTTTTGGGATTTTTCCTTTTCCAAGGAAAGAGCAAGCTGGGAATGCTTCCACTTTGGGAGAATTGGGAAGGAATTTCTCAAGCAGGAGACAAAAGAAAGGGAAAAATGCCCCTCAAAAATCCAGCTGTGTGGATAACACAGGAATTTTGGGGATTTTTCCTTTTCCAAGGAATGAGGAAGCCAGGAATACTTCTACTTTGGGAGGATTGGGAAGGAATTACTCAACTGTGAGAAAAAGAAGAGGGAAAAATGCCCCTCAAAAATCCAAATGCACACCAGGCTGGACCTGGATAACAATGAAAGTTCTGGGATTTCTCCTTTTCCAAGGAAAGAGCAAGGTGGAAATGCTTCTCCTTTGGGAAGATTTGGAAAGAATTTTTCAACTGGGAGAAAAAGGAGAGGGAAAAATGCCCCTCAAAAAATCCATGTGGCTGCATGGATAACACTGGAAATTTTTTGGGATTTTTCCTTTTCCAAGGAAAGAGGAAGCCGGGAATGCTTCTACTTTGGGAGGATTGGGAAGGAATTTCTCAAGCGGGAGACAAAGAAGAGGGAAAAATGCCCCTAAAAAATCCAACTGTGTGGATAACACAGGAATTTTGGGGATTTTTCCTTTTCCAAGGAATGAGGAAGCCAGGAATACTTCTACTTTGGGAGGATTGGGAAGGAATTACTCAACTGGGAGAAAAAGGAAAGGGGAAAATGCCCCTCAAAAATCCGGCTGCATGGATAGCACTGGAATTTGGGGGATTTTTTCCTTTTTCAAGGAAAGAGGAAGACAGGGATATTTCCACCTTGGAAAGATTTGGAAGGAATTTCTCAACTGGGAGAAAAAGGAGAGGGAAAAATGCCCCTCAAAAATCTGGCTGCATGGATAGCACTGGATATTTTTGAAATTTTTCCATTTCCAAGGAAATTTTTCCATTTTCCAAGGAAAGAGCAAGCTGGGAATACTTCTACTTTGGGAGGATTGGGAAGGAATTTTTCAAGCAGGAGAAAAAGGAGAGGGAAAAATGACCCTCAAAAATCCAATTGCACCCCTGGCTGGACATGGATAACAATTGAATTTTTGGGATTTTTCCTTTTCCAATGAAAGATCCAGCCACTGCTTCCACTTTGAGAAGACAGGGAAGGAATTTCTCAACTGGAGAAAAAGGAGAGGGAAAAATGCCCCTCAAAAATCCGGCTGCATGGATAGCACTGGATATTTTTGGGATTTTTCCTTTTCCAAGGAAAGAGGAAGCCGGGAATGCTTCCACTTTGGGAGAATTGGGAAGGAATTTCTCAAGCAGGAGACAAAAGAAAGGGAAAAATGCCCCTCAAAAATCCAGCTGTGTGGATAACACAGGAATTTTGGGGATTTTTCCTTTTCCAAGGAATGAGGAAGCCAGGAATACTTCTACTTTGGGAGGATTGGGAAGGAATTACTCAACTGGGAGAAAAAGGAAAGGGGAAAATGCCCCTCAAAAATCCAAATGCACACCAGGCTGGACCTGGATAACAATGAAAGTTCTGGGATTTCTCCTTTTCCAAGGAAAGAGCAAGGTGGAAATGCTTCTACTTTGGGAAGATTTGGAAAGAATTTTTCAACTGGGAGAAAAAGGAGAGGGAAAAATGCCCCTCAAAAATCCAACTGCATGGATAACACTGGAATTTGGGGGATTTTTTTCCTCTTTCAAGGAAAGAGGAAGACAGGGATATTTCCACCTTGGAAAGATTTGGAAGGAATTTCTCAACTGGGAGAAAAAGGAGAGGGAAAAATGCCCCTCAAAAATCCGGCTGCATGGATAGCACTGGAAATTTTTTGGGATTTTTCCTTTTCCAAGGAAAGAGGAAGCCGGGAATGCTTCTACTTTGGGAGGATTGGGAAGGAATTTCCCAAGCGGGAGACAAAGAGGGAAAAACGCCCCTAAAAAATCCAACTGCATCCCAGGCCGGCAGCGGATAAGGCCGGAATTCCGACTTTCATCTTGGAGCGGTGAGGAAAAGAAAGCAGAGCTTTCCACAGGAGTTAAAAATAAAGCCCAGAGCCCGGATAGAGCCAATGGGATGAAGGAGCCGGGAATGGGATGGATTAACCCCCACTTGAGCCATCTCCCTGCTGTTATCTGTGGATTCCAGGTGGGATTCCAGGCCGTGATTCCAATGGCAAGAGGAGGATTTAATTCCACTTGTCCCATCTGGAGCCATCCCATGGGAAGATGGGAAGCAGGAGAAGGAATTTTGGGTGCCATTCCCAATTTATCCCTATTATTCCAGAAATCAAAGGAGCAGCGAGATTGTTCATCTCGGAATTCCAGGGAAGGAAATGTTGGGGTAAAACGTCTGATCCCTGAGATTTTTCCATGATTTTCACCAGTTTGGGGTCAGGGCTGTGGTTTTGGGAGGATTTTGGAGCTCCTTGGAAGTTGGAAGTGCTCAGTTCCCTCATCCCGGGGAATTTCATTCCCTCAGGTCCAAATTATTCCTTTTGTTGTTCCAAAGGTTTGGAATACCATGGAGAAAATATCCATGGGGTATTTTCCCCCTTTGGAGGGAAGTGACTCCCTGGAGCTTCACCTGGATCCTTATGGGAAAAGCTTGGAATGTGCCTGGAATTCTTCCATTAAATCTGTTCCCTTTTTACTGAAGATGAGTAAATAAGGAATAAACATTGGGATGAAATGGCTTTGTTTTAACAAAAATGTCCTGGTTTTTGTAATTATCCCCCAATTTCTGGGATTTTGTTCCTTTAAAAAAGTCCTTTTTTTTTGGGGGGGGGAAAGGTTTATCCTTCTCCCTGTTTTAATAAATGAGAGCCAAGTTTTCAATCGGGAAAATCCTTTGGAAGGAAGGAGGAATTCCCAACACGGAATTCCAAAGTGGAGGTGGAAAATCTGTTCCTCATCCAAGAGCTCCAAAAAGGATTTCTCCCATTCCTCGAATGAGATTTTCCTTCATTCCTGAATTTCTTCACTCCCCTTAAACCCCTGAAGAGCTGAGAAACCTTGGAAAAATGGCCTAAGTGAACTTTGGGATGAGCACCTGGCCTGCTCGGGAAAAAAATTCCATATTTTTCCAGTTGAGATTACAGAAATCACCTTGGTTTCCCTGAAAATATTCCCTTGGGATTGAGTTTGGCTGTGTCTTTTCTTGTGTCCATGAAATAGTTGTCTCTTTTCCAGCTTTTCCAGTTTTTCCTTCACTCCATGATTTGTTTTGTCTCTGGGATGGAGCTGGAACCTCCGGCTGTTTGGGATCCATCCGGGAAATCCTGTGGAATGTTCCTGGAAGGACCAGCCAGTTTTTAGGGAGAAGAAGAGGTGGGAAAACCAGGAATTAAAGGGACACCAAACCCTCTGTGCTGATCCAAAGGAAAGATCTGGTTCCATGATTCCAGAATTATGGAATTGTTAATTGTTAGGAAAAAACCCTCTGGGATTGAGTTCAGGGCCACTGATCCATGTCCCCAGTGTTTCACATGGATTAAATTCCCTGGGATCATTTTCCAATGATTGACAGCATTTTCCATGAAAAAAATGCAATAATATTCCCGAATTTTCCATGAAGAAACATTCCTGAATATCCAAGCTAAAACCCTCCTGGCGGGAATATTCCCACTTTTTGGGACTGTCTTGCTGGAATAAAATGATGGCATGGCCAAGGTGCTGAAGTTCCGCTTCCAGCTGGAATTAAATAAGGAATCAGGGTGGGATTTCCTCCATTCCCAGTTTTCCTGCCCTTTTCAGGAACGGCCATCCAGGAAAAGAAGCAGAGCTGTTTTATCTCCTTCTCTTTGCATGGAATTTTGTAGGAAAAGTGGGATGAGGACCAGCACGGGACATGGAGATTTGTGTGTCTCCAGCAGAGATCTCTTCCTCGCTGGAATGCGCCATTCCCAAAATTCCAGCAGAGCATTTTTAGACAAAAAAAATCCACATTTTTTGGTCTTCCTTGCACTCAACATCCAGCCAAAAAATGATGGAGTTTTTCCTCATTTTCCCTGCTTCCCAAAGAAAAGTTCACTCCAAAGCTTCCCTTCCCATCATTCTCCAGCTACTTCTCCCGCCAATTTCCACGGCTTCCTTTCCACATCCATTCCCTGACATCCTGTTTGTTGCTTTTGGCTGCCGGGCCGGGATTTGTTGGGAATTACAAAGGAGTCTCTGTTCCAGGGGTGGTTGTGGAGTTGCCTTCAAAGAATTCCAAGAGCCGTCGGAATCCGTTCATCCCTCTTTTTTTTTAAATTTCAAATGTAAATAAATTCAAAGGAAAATAATTATTCCCAGGATTTATTTGACAGTCAGGATTTCCTGATACCCAGCAAGGCTGGAGCTTTTTTCTTGGATATGGATGGATATTGATGGAAAAATTGGCTCCAGGCATCCCCCA
Organism: Zonotrichia leucophrys gambelii; assembly: GCF_028769735.1. Lineage (NCBI taxonomy): Eukaryota > Metazoa > Chordata > Aves > Passeriformes > Passerellidae > Zonotrichia > Zonotrichia leucophrys. The sequence continues at coordinate 71,525,073 of NC_088173.1, forward strand.
TGGAGAAAATTCCCACTGGAAAATGCTCCAAACCTGTCCTTGGAACCTGGAAATGTCTCTTGCCATGAAAAGGCTCCTCAACCTTAGGAATCCTGTTTTCCTTAAAAAAATTCCCTGAAACGTTTCCATCTCTCCCATCCAGAACCCACCATTATCCCTGGATGAATCCTATGGAATTCCCAGATCCTTTTGGGCTCATTTTGGGTTTTGAGCAGGTTGGACACAACGTAGAAGGAACCACAAATTTCCTCCACCTTGGAGTATTGGAAAAGTTTCATTTTTATTTTGGAATCATGGAATTATTTCGGAAAAGAGGCTCCGGGACCATCACGCCCAAAGGTCAACCCACCAAATCCTGTCCTCAGGCAGATCCAAGATTTCCAGGGATCCAAGATTCCCACAGTTTCCTGGGCAGCCTTTTCCATGGCTTTCGTTTTCCTTTTGGTGAAGAAGTATTCCCAAAAATCCAACCTTTTCCATGGCTTTCCAACCCTCTTGGTGAAGAAATATTCCTGAAAAATCCAACCCTAATTTCCCCTGGTGCCACTTGAGGCCATTTCCCATCATCCTGTCCCATGTTCCCTGGGAATTCTTGGATTTGTGTTTTTCCCGGGAATTCAGCAGCCAGGATCAGCCTGGTGTCCTGGAGATCTTCATGGAATTTATGAGGAATTGTTCCCAAGGCAGAACTGGAGAGCTTGGATGAGACCTCTGCCTGGTTTTCTGCTGGAAGAAGGTCTGGAATGCGGCTTTGGAGGTGGAGATGGTCAAAAATCAGGAAAAACCTCAGGAAAGATCTCTTTTCCCATCTAGGAATTGAGGGGGTGTCCCAAATCCCACCCACCTGGAAAAGCAGAACCTGGAGCTCAAATCTGTGGATTTATATTCCAGCCCTGGAAGAGGTTTCCCAGAGAATTTGTGGATTCCTCATCCCTGGAAGTGTCCAAGGCCAGGTTGGAGCAGCCTGGGATAGTGGGAGGCGTCCCCATGGATGAGGGATGGGCTTTGAGGTCATCCCATGATCCTGGAAAACATTCCACCTGCTTTTTATGGGAATTTTCCATTAAAAGAGCTCCAAAAAAAAAAAAAATGGGAATTTGGTTGGGAGATGGCAGCGAGGGGCTGGGACAGAGTAGAAGGACGAATGAGGAGAGAGGAGAAGGGAGAGGAAAGGTCTTGTCCAGGGAAAACTGCTCAAAAATTTGGGATAACTGGTCAAAAGTGGGATAACTGCTCAAAAATTTGGGATAACTGCTTAATAATTTGGGATGACTGCTTAATAATTTGGGATAACTGCTCAAAAATTTGGGATAACTGCTCAATAATTTGGGATCACTTCCCTCTCAGGATGAGACGCTTTCAGGTGAAAATATTTCACAGAGGTGAAAATCCCATTCCACCTTTTTCTTTCCTCAAAAACCCACCTTTCAGAGATTCCTTATCCTCTAATTCCAAGAGGGAATGGTCCAGATCCCACAGAAAAAATTTGAAAGAAAAGGATTTTTTTGCTGCTCCTGCAACTTCCACTTGGCCAAGGGAGTTTCAGGCTGGGACTGGGATGGAATCCTGGAATTCTGGAATGGGTTGGGATGAGAGGGATCTTCAGGATCATCCATTCATGGGCCAGGACATCTTCCACCATCCCGGGTTTTTCCAAGCCCTTTCCAGAGCCTGGGAATGGGATGTGTGTGACTCTGATAAACTGGGAATTCCCTGTCCGGTTTTAATTGGATTAAGCAGAGGAGAATTCCCAGAAATTCCCTCAGCAGCAAATGTAATAAACATTTGTTTTCTCTCTATCCATGGATTTATCAAAGGAAAATTTTGGTGGGATCCCAACCCCTCCCCAGCTTCCAACAATTCCAAATTCCGATTTAATTTCCTGAAATTCCAATTTAATTTCTCTTTTTAGGCATAACAAGCTTATCCCTTTGGAATGTTTTTATCCCTCCTTGGGGCAAGACCGATCCTATGCCAGCCATTCCCAGTCAGGCTGGATAACACCAGGAGACGGGGAAGACCTGGGGAAGATGTCACATTCCCAAAGAAAATCCCTGGGAAGGAGCCAATCCCATTTTTCCTCATCAGAATCTAAGGGACAGCAGGGACACCCAAGTGCCAGGAGAATTTTGGGATCTGTTGTGACGCCAAAATTCCCTCTGGAAATGAGCAGAAATCACCATTCCCTAAAATTCCAAGTGTTTTCCTGACTGGGATCAGCTCCAGATTGAAGCACTTTTAGGTGTTTTCCCTTCGGGACAAAATTCCCTCATTTTTTTGGGTGTTGTGGAATTTTTTGGTCTTTGATTATTTGGATTTCAGGGTGAGGAAAAATTCCCATGTTCTCCATAAATTTAAAGGAATTATGGAATTTTGGTTTTTTTTCACTTTAGTGGATGCCACTTTTTGCCTGAGAATCCACAAAAATCCTGGGATTTGAGGAGGAGATTAAAAGAAGGAATCAAAGATTTGAGGAGCAAAGAGAACCGAAAAGGAGGAAAAATTCCACCTCCCTCCCCAAAACTTTGTTTTCCCCAAGTTTTTCTGTTTTCTGCAAATCTGGAGGGAAAAAAAATCTGCCAAAAAAATTGGGAAAGGAGCAGGCGACAAAGAGCTCTGTCACCGGGAAGAGCCTGCGGTGATCCAGGGCCCTTCCAAAGGAATCAGCGTCATTCCAGCTCCTCTCCCCACGGATTTCTTGGAGCTTTGTGCTTTAGAAATGTCACCGGAGCTGCCCAGGGTTGATTTTTCTGGGAAAGGTCACCCCGGTGCTCCATCAAAAAGCGCCTTTTGCCTTTTATTATGGAAAAAAAAAAAAGTGGAAATCTTGAGTTGTCCCTACTGGAAAAATAAATTGTTGGTGGTTTAGAACAATTGTTTGGGAATTTTCACCCTTTGAAGAGGAGTTTTCCAGGTTGCCAGGCTGGGATGAGCTCCTGCCTTCACTTGTCCAACTGGGCAAAATTCCTTTGGATCCTAAAATGTTGGGAATGAGCTCCAGGAAAGTGCTGATCCCTGGGAAACTGCTCCAAGCCTTTTTTTTTCGCCCAATCCCAAACAATGGGAAATCCATTCCTTTCCCAGAGCATCCAGCAGCTCTGGGAATGTTCCATCCCTCCTTCCAAACGGGCCTTTAGGCTTGGATTTGGGATTGCACAAACACATGGAAAAGCAGGAAAACCCATGGCTGGCACGGAAAAGGAATTTGTGAAAGGATGATCCGGAGTTTCCTCCAGGAGAAATCCAGGTTGGAATGTGAATTCCCCAGGGAAGCTGCCAGGCACAGGAATTTTTGTTTCAAAGTGGAACTATAAGAAACTGCAAATTTTCCTACAATTTTGGCAACTCAGGGAATTCTCTCAGTGTCACCAATTAATTCATCCCCATCCCCTCCCCCACCAAAAAAAAAAAATTAAAAATCCCAGGAAAAAGTCAGAACTCCTAAATTCCTAATTTCTAATTCTGTTTTTCCCTCAAAACTCCTCTTCATTTGGAATTTTCTTCCCATTTGAATTTTAAAAATTTCAAATCCATCCAAATTCCACAATTCAGACCCAGAATAAAACTTTTTTTAATCTATTTTGGTTCTCCAAAAAAAAAAAAAAAAACCAAACCAAAAACAAGCTGTGGCTCAGGAATTCCATAATGAATTCCTGATTTGTCCGGAATTTCCGGTAAAAATCTGTTGCTCCCAGGTCAAATCCAGATTGTGAAGGATTCCAGAGGTCAAATATTTGTCCAAGCCATGACTCCAAAAAACAGGGAGCAGATTTTTCCTAAATAAACCAACCACAGGAATTACTGGGATCAAGTTTCCTCCAAAGTGTCCGAACTTTGTCCGAATTTCATCCAAAAAAACCAAAAAAAACCTAGGAAAACACCAGAGTGGAAGGAAAAGTGTTCAGTGAATCCCACATTTCGGAACCATTTTCCAAGGACAGTTTTCCAAGGACAAGGTTCAGCCACAGGAATTATGGGATGACATTCCCAGTCCTGTGCTGGGCAGGAATTCAGATTCCAAAAAAAAAAAAAAAAAAGGAATTGTTATGCTCTGGTTTTCAACAAAAAAATAAAATATTGTGATTGGGATGCCTTTGGAAGTTCTCATGCCAAGGCTGGGTTTAGTTGGAAAAGTCCTTTCCAGAAAAATCCTCTCCAGAATTCCAAGGTTAATAAATCAGCTGGACAACTGGAATTCAGGCTGAGTTGGGAGTTTTCCAAACAGCCTGGAATATTCTCCAGTGGGAATTCAGACCCTGCCGTGGTGGAATTGACCCATCCTGTTCTTTCTTCATTCCCTTTTCCTCCTCGCTCCAAGAAATCCTGGGATGGATCCCTCCCTGTCTCCATGCTGGGATCAATTCCAGGCAGGAATTGTTGATGGAAAAGTGAGGAGAACATTCCCAGCTCCCAAATCCAGAGGCTGAGGAGCTCCAGGGAGTTTGGGATCAGATTCCTTGGCCAGATCCCAACCAGAGGAACTGTCCTGGGTTTTCCGGACCCTTCTTGCTCCCCCACCAGATTCCTGAATGGATCATCCATGAGAATCCAACGGCACCTGAAGGATGAGGCCTGGGAGAGTTTTATTCCAGAGATTGTGGAAGGGTTTTTTGCCTCTTATTGGCCTTTTTATCTTCAATTAATTGGGGGTTTTGTCTTTAATTAATTTGGGTTTTGTCTTTAATTAATTGGGGTTCTTGTCTTTAATTAATTGGGGTTCTTGTCTTTAATTATTTGGGGTTTTTATATTTAATTCATTGGGGTTTTATCTTTAATTAATTGCCATTTTTTTCTTGATTGATTGGTTTTTTGGTCTTTAGTTAATTGGGGGTTTTGTCTTTAATTATTGGCTTTTTTTTTTTTAAATTAATTCTTTTTCATTGTGCCTTAAACACCTGAGGTGGTGCTCAATCCCAGCTGAGGAAATGAGGGAATTATTCCAATTTATTCACCTCTAATTAATCCAAATTTTCCTCAGGAAAAGTGGGAGAAGCCCTTTCTCCCCCTCATTAATCACAGTGCCCATTCCACACGAATTCCCTGAAATCTTCCCAGGAGCTGAAAAAAAAACAGATGGAAAACCCCCAAAAAATATTAAATACAAGAAATTTTTTTTTTCTAGTTTGTTGGGATTTTTAATCCCAAAAAATCTCAAAGCAAAGGAGAGAATTCCCAGAAAAACCCAGCTCCTGATTGTAGGATCTGGCTCTTGGTTCCTTCTGTTCTCCTGGAATTCTTTGGAGCTCCTGGCAGGAGAGGAATATTCCAGATCCTGACATTCCAGCGACACTTCCAGGAATTAAATCTGCCTTGGGAGAAATCCTTTCCAGGATGAAAGGGATAAAATCTGGGATTAAAATTAGTAATAAAATTATTATAATAGTTAATTATGAAATGGATTTAATATTAAATAATCCAAATTATCTGTCCTATTTCCGGGAAAAAGCTGGAAAAAACTTGGGAACCACATTCAGCCTGGAAGAGAAACAAGGATTCAGTAGAATTCCCTCATTCCCTCATTTTCAGATTAAGGAATTTTTACGAATTTCTCCAGTTCCTTGAACCAGGCCTCCCTGAGGACCAAGAACTCCAGGAAAAAAATGTCAGGAAATATTCCCTCGTGTATTTCCTGATGGAATTAAATGATTCATTCCCAGAGGATTTGGGTTTTTTTTCGTGGGAATGATCCTTTGATCCCTGAGCAGGATTTGGGATTGGACAGGGAAGGGAGGGAAGGATTTACAGTTACAGCCCCTTTTCCCATCAAGTTATTTATGGGAGATGTTTGGCTTTTCCCATAAAAATCCTGGATACCCAGCTCAGAGCTGAGGTGGCAGAGCCAGGTTCACACTTTGGAATCTGGAGCCAAAAATCCACGAATCCATATGGAATCTGTCCATTTCCTGTGCCATGATGTGGCTCCCAGGAAAGGGATCACTGCCAGCAAAATCCTCCAACAATCCCAAAAAACACGGAAAAATCCTGACAAAACTGATGCTGATCTGGAGAGGAAGGTCTGGTGTTCCCAATTAAACTGTGCTTCCCAGAAAACCCAGGGATCATCACCTGCGAGTCCTGGGATGAAGGATGGAGTGGTTGTGGCTGGGATTGCAGATGGATCCTCTGGGAGCCATGGAATTGTCACCAGGATTGAAATTTGGCACTGGGATTCCTGGGAAGAACTCCAGATATTCCTGAGCTGGAGGCTGGAGATCTCCTTTATTCCATTTGCTGATGGATCTGATCATTCCAATTGCAGCTGGAGCTGGGATTAAAGGCCTGGCTTTGACAGGAAAACCTGGATCCCTACAATTCCCTGGGAATCCCCAGGGGAGGACACAGGGAGAGGGGTCCTTCCAGCCTACCCAAGGATATTCCCTACGGATTCTCCCTGGATAACTCCAGCCACACTGATTCCACCAGAGGATTTCCAGAGGGTTGAAAACAAGGGATAATTTATATCCGAAGGCCCGGAGGTGGCGGAGGGAGCCGCCAGTGTGGAGACTTAATTGCAATTAACCCCCGACTTCAGCACTCAGCTCATGGATTGCCGGAAAATTATTGTTCCCGAGGGTTTCCATTGGGAAATGCTGTTGGGAAATCCAATCCAAGAGTCTGGGATGGAAAACTCCAGCTCTGTGCCCCCCTCCAGCACGGCTCTGTGGCTGAATTCCACAATTTCTGTTCGGAGTGGGGTTGGATTTATCGGGAAAAGAGCCCCAGGAGGCTTTCCTGTCTTCCCATGGAATTCCAGCCTCTCCCAGTCTCCTGGCTTCCTGACATGGATCTGCACAGGGACAATCCCAGGTGGCTCCTCTTGCAGTGTCAGGGAATCCTCAAATGGTTTGGATTGAAGGGACCTTAAGGATGATCCCATTCCATCCCATCCATGGGCAGGGACACGTCCCACTGTCCCAGGTGGATCCAACCTGGTCTTGGACACTGCCAGGGATCCAGGGGCAGCCACAGCAAATCTGGGAATTCCAGGCCAGCCGCTGCCCACCCTCCCAGCCAGGAATTCCTTCCCAATATCCCACCTCTCCCTGCCCTCTGGCAGTGGGAAGCCATTCCCTGTGCCCTGTCAAAATTCCCTCTCCATCCCATTTGTTCTGCAGGTGACTCCAGCTTCCGAACAGGTGAGCAGGACAATCCCAGCCTTCCCTGGAATCTCCTGACAGCAGCTCTGCCAGGTTTGCAATTCCCACGGGAATTGTCACCGCATTCCAAATCCAGAAAGCCGCGATTGCTCGTTTAGAGCTGATTATTGGAAGCAGATTTATAAAGGATTAACAAGGGCAACGTGGCAATGATAAAATCCCTTGCTAATCTTCAGGATGGTTTTGATAATCCTCGAAAACCGGGAATGGCAGCCCAGGAAAATCCTTATCCAATAAATCCGATGGGAGGGGGTTTAATAGGACAGTTATCGTGTGTTTAAATATCAACTGATTATTAGGAACACATTCCTTGAAAATTATCCCTGTCCCAGATCCTTATCTCTGCCACCATGGGATAAAACAAACACAGATGTTTTCCCAACCAACTGGGAGTGGATTTGAAAGGATATCTTGGTTTATTATCCCTACATTTTTTTTTTCAGGGAATGCCGCAGAGCGTCTCTGTTTGCTCCCCATTCCTGACATATCCTGGAGGTTTTTCATTCCTGCCTCGTGTGGGGCTCAGCCAGCACGGCATCAACAAAACAACCGGGATCATCAGAATCCTGGATCAGGTTTTTATGGCACCCCCCAGCCCCGGCTCTCCGGCTGTTCCGTAAACAAGGAAACTGGAGAGCACTAAAACATCCCTGGACAAAAAAAATTTAAAAAATTAAAAAAAAAAAAAAAAAGGGAAAAAAAAGCCAGGCAGAGTTCAAAACCAGCAGCATCCCACGGAATTAAAGGAAAACAACCACGCGTGCTCAGGATGAAAGTTTTCCAAGCCTCCCTGGGAAGCAAAACAAGGCAAAATCCCTGTTTTTTGCTGATCCAGCTGAGAGGCAGTGGGAGAGGAGGGAATTTCAGGCTGCACAGGATGGAACGTCTGCCCGACTCCCTTGGGTCTGATCCCAAATTCCTGGAGCAAAGCCAAGGCTCTGGGAGGTGAGGATGAATGTAGGAATCAGCAGGATTTCGGTTGGGATGTGGTGAAGCTGCCTTGCTCCCAAATCCTGGCAGGGAGAGCACAGGGAATGCTGTGGATATTCCAAAGGGGTGCCCTGGCTTCCTCACTTCCATGATCCACATCCTCTCCTGGCTCCCAGGACCCCTTCCCAATCCCAAACTTCTCAAATTCCCCTCTTCCCAAACACTTCACCCAAACTAGGAAGAGAATGAAAATCAAAGGTTCCACCTTGATCCAAGTGCAATTCCCTGATCCGTGGGAAAGGTTTTCTCTTTCTGCTGGTTGGAAAAGGATGGGATGCACAAGGTGGAATTTTCAAATAAATTATTATTATTATCATTATCATCATTATCATCATCATCATCATCATCTACATAATTTGTGTTATTAATATTTTTATTATTATTATCCAGATGTTAATCCAGCTGTGTTCCTTCTTCAAATTCCCTTTGGAAAACTCCCAGGAAATGCTCCCAAGGTTTGGCTGTGGGGGAGTGTCTCCTCCAAGAGACAGAGGATGGATCCATGAATCTGTGCCTCGGATTTTGGGAATTGGACCCTCAGGAGCTTCCTGGAGGCTGGGATGGGATTTCAAGGAGGGACAACTCCTCTATGGAAGTGCTGGGAGGGACTTTGGACAAGGAATGATCATGGGATCATGGGATGGTTTAGGATGGGAAGGACCTCAAATCCCACCAATTCCCACTCTGTGCCATGGACAGAGATGCATTCCACTATCCCAGGGTGCTCCAGCCTGGCCTTGGAATTCCAGGGATGGGGATTCCCAACTTTTTCCTTTCCTTTCCTTTCCTTTCCTTTCCTTTCCTTTCCTTTCCTTTCCTTTCCTTTCCTTTCCTTTCCTTTCCTTTCCTTTCCTTTCCTTTCCTTCCTTTCCTTTCCTTTCCTTTCCTTTTCCTTTTCCTTTCCTTTCCTTTCCTTTCCTTTCCTTTCCTTTCCTTTCCTTTCCTTTCCTTTCCTTTCCTTTCCTTTCCTTTCCTTTCCTTTTCCTTTCCTTTCCTTTCCTTTCCTTTCCTTTCCTTTCCTTTCCTTTCCTTTCCTTTCCTTTCCTTTCCTTTCCTTTCCTTTCCTTTCCTTTCCTTTCCTTTCCTTTCCTTTCCTTTCCTTTCCTTTCCTTTCCTTTCCTATCCTTTCCTTTCCTTTCCTTTCCTTTCCTTTCCTTTCCTTTCCTTTCCTTTCCTTTCCTTTCCTTTCCTTTCCTTTCCTTTCCTTTCCTTTCCTTTCCTTTCCTTTCCTTTCCTTCCTTTCCTTTCCCTTCCTTTCCCTTTCCCTTTCCTTTTTCCGTTTTTTCAAACTTCCCTCTTTCCCTTGTGCTCCAGGACAAGGAGCTGCTGGACTCCAATCCTGTCACAATTCCCCCTTCCCACCCCCTTTGGAATTATCCCATTCTCACCTCCAACATCTGAATCATTTCTGTCCCAGGGATCCGAAGGGTGTGATTCCCACATTTCCTTAACTCCCAGACTGATCATGGAGAGACTGGAGATGGAAAGAACACCTCTGATGTCACCTCTGGGACCCCATGGGAGCAATCCCAGATTTTTTTCCTTCCCTTTTTATTCTCTGCTGCTCTGTCCAGCTCCAACTGAGCTCTTCCCAGAGTTTCCCTGGGGGATCCGTCGCATCCTTGCGTTTCTCACTGTCAGGAAAAACTTCCTGAGATTCAGCTGAAATTTTCCTTTTCCTTAAATTCATTCTGTTTCCACCCCTCCCCTGACAGACTCACCCTGGACAAACTCTCCTCCCTGCGATTTTAGACCCTTCATTGATTTGGCCATTCTGAGTGAATTTAGGAATCGGGATTTCTGTAGCTTGGATTTGGAACTGGATTTGGGAAGCCCCATTTCAATATCCAGGGGCATCAGGCTCATCCCTCATTACAGCCCTGGTAGGACCCTTAAGGTCATGAGGTCCCCATTAAGGTCCCCATTCTCTCAAATTCCTGGAAACCCAAAATCCAAAGGTATTGAGTGTCCAGCGCAGAACAGAACATGATTTCAGGAATATTTTATGGATTGACCCGAGTTTATGACCCTCACAGTTTTCCCAAATGCCTTTTCAAACCCTTCTGTCCCAGTGTCCAACCTGGCCTTGGGCACTGCCAGGGATCCAGGGGCAGCCCCAGCAAATCTGGGAATTCCAGCCCAGCCAGCAATTCCTTGCCAAGATCCCAGCCCAATCTCCCCTTTCCCAGTGGCAGCCATTCCCTGGCTCCTGTCCCTGCAGGCCTTGTCCCCAGTCCCTCTCCAGCTCTCCTGGAGCCCCTGCAGGGACTCTGAGGATTCCCTGGAATTTTCCCTTCTCCAGGGGAACATTCCCAGCTCTCCCAGCCTGGCTCCAGAACAGATGGGCTTCAGAATCCTGGAATGGTTTGGATTGGAAGTGACCTTAAATCTCATCCCTTCTCCTCCCATTCCATGTTCAGGGGCACCTCCCACTATCCCAAGTGGACCCCAATGTTCAACCTGGCCTTGGACACTTGCAAGGATGGAGCAAAATGCCACAAATTCCCCTGGATTCCCCCTTGCTCATTCCAGAGGCAAACCAGCCCCTGCGGGGGCTGTGTGGGGCAGACCTGGGTTGCTCGGGTTCTCCCGGATTTCTCCATGTGGGAATAAACAAAAACAACTCAAGTTTGGCTTTCCTTGGTCTGGCCTTGGACTTGGAGTGCTTTGATCTGAGCTGCAAAAACAAGCCGGGCTTAACCAAGCCAAGTAAACCTGGTGGATACCTGGAAAAATACCCAGGGATCCAGATCCAGAGAAGTTTCTTCCACAATCATGGAATTTATGACCCCTTGTTTGCCACCACGGAAAAAAAATTTGTAGCAATAATCGTAAAAATAATCAGGAATCGCTCACGTCGTCCACTGAGCTTCCTGAATTTCTCTCAGAATTTCCAGGAAATTCTGGGCAATTCCAGGGGCTGAATAACATCCACAACATTCTGTGCCACCGGGTCCAAGGCTGGAAGTTGTTTCCAACAGCTCTTGGAAAGACAAGTTTTGAGACAACAAATAAATTTGTTGCCACAGCTGACACTGATATTCCCATGGTTTTGAAAATGTTGGGAATCAGGAACGTGATCCTGGAGGGCTTTTCCAACTTTATGATCCCCACAATTCCATGATTTTAATTATTAGATTTCGGTTTCAATTGACTATTAATTAGATTTTGCTGCAAACAGATTCACAAATATCCCAATGGGTGTTTTTTCTCTAATATCCCTAATTAGCCTTGGACAAGGAATATAAAGGAGGAGATTAAGGAAGATCTGGAATTCCCTTGCATGGAATGTGCCAATTAATTACAATCCATTGATTGAGAAATTTAGGGTCCGACACTGATCAGCATCCCAAGGTTCCTGATTTCCCTAAAGGCCCTTTCTCCACAAGGATTTCTCCAGGTTTTTCATCGCCCATGGATCCACAGCTGTCATTTCCAAGAACAAAACTTAACCTCGGAGTCCTCAGGGCTTCTCCAGGTGTCACCTTTCCCAAGTTCTTCCATAGGAATGGATGTAAACTCCACCTAAATCCATCTCGCAGCGATGGATCCTTATCCCCATCCCTACGGATCATCCTTGCCTGAGGGACAGGATGCACCTGACTCCAAGGTGTTTATTGTTCCCAGGGTGGAGAATCCCTAAAATTGAGCAATTGGCTCTTGGAGAATCCCTAAAATTGGTGGATTGGGTCATGGAATATCCCTAAAATTGGGGGATTTGCTCTTTGAGAAGCCCTAAAATTGAGGGATTGGCTGGTAGATTATCCTGGGAATGGAGAGATTGGCTCTTAGAGAATCCCTAGAATTGAGGGATTGGCTCTTGGTGTATCCCTGGAATTGGGAGATTGGGTCCCAAAGTCCCAGTTCCACCAGCAGGGAGAATAAGAGGCTTCAAAGTGAGATCCCAAAAACCAGCTTAGGGACAAAGGATCCACATGGGATCAGTATAAAAAGCGCACAAAGGGCCAGAAAAATTCTTCCCTATGAAGGCGGGGAAGCCACGGCACAGATTCCCAGAAAAACTTGGTGCCACATCCAGAGAACTGACCGCCACATCCAGGAGTTCCTTGGATGCCTCCAGGGATGGGGACTACACCATTCCCTGGGCAATTCCAATGCCTGACCACCCTTTCCATGGAAAAATTCCTGCTGATGTCGAACCTGAGCCTCCTCTGGCACAACCTGAGGCCGTTCCCTCTTTTCCTGTTGTTCCCTGGGAGCAGATCCCAAATCCCACTCCTGTGAGGGAATTTCAGAGATGGAAAAGATCTCTGTGGATCCTCCTTTTCTCCAGGCTGAGCCTCTTGCCAGCTCCCTCAGGAATTCTCCAGCCTCTTCCCAGCTCCATTCCCTTCTCTGCTCCAGTTCCTCCATGTCCTGCCACCGGACACAGAATTCCAGGTGTCACCTCAGCAGAGCCCAGCACACAAATTAATTTAATTTGCATGAAACACTCTCAATTGGATGAAAATAAATAAACCAGACACAGTGAAAAGTAGATTTTCCTCTATCCATCCAAGCTTTGAAGGGATTTGTATCCTATCTGCCTGCAATTCCCACACAGAAACAGAATTCCTCTGAATTCCTGGGATTTGTCCTTTTTCCCTGCTCAGATTGGAGGGTCTTGAGCTTGTCCTTGCTGCCGATAGGATTAAACCGAATTTCCCTTAGAATTTCCAGGAAACTGGGATGGCGAATCCACTGCCAGCACCTCTCCAAATCCATGGATTTCGGCACCATTCCAGGACCTCCCCTCCGGAATGTTGTTGCCCGTGTCCAGGCCAACAGAGCGTGACTCAGGAGAGGGAAATCCCTCCTTTCTCCCAGGAGGCTCCTTCGGATGCTGCCACTCTGTCTGGCCATTGAGAGCCGCTTCCTGACCGTTCCATGGAAAGTTCCCTCCGCTCCTTTTCATCTCCTTGCTCCCGGATAACAATTGGGGTTTATAAATAAGGTTGGAGCAGGGAAATCCCACCTGAGAGCAGCAGGAGCAAACTGGAATTGGATTGAGGTCCTGGAGAGAGGTCCCCTCCCTTCCTGTTGGATCACGGGACGGTTTGGGATGCTGAGGATCGCAGCACCTCTTCTAAAATCCAAGGAATTCTTTGGGAAATGGAGGTGTTTGCTCCCTGCCTCCTGCTGGAGGGAAGCGGCTCGGCCAATGCTGTGGAGGAATTTAGACTGGGAATGGAAAAGCATTCATAAAATATCCATAAAATATAAATATCCATAGAATATAAATGTCCATATAATAGAAATATATAAAAATATCCATAGAATATAAATGTCCATACAATAGAAATATATAAAAATATAAATATCAATAGAATATAAATATCCATACAATAGAAATATATAAAATATAAATATTCATACAATATAAATATCTATAAAATATAAATAATATCCATCAATATCTCTATCCCACAGGAGCTACTGGGGGAAGAGGTTAAAATGGAACACTGATCCAAGGAAAAATGCCATGGTGAAGGCCAATTCCAAGAAATTGCAAAAGTTTCCCAGATTTTCTGTGGCTGCCCCTGGATCCCTGGAAGTGTCCAAAGCCAGGCTGGACACTGGGGACTGGAGAAAGTTGGGATAGTGGGAAGTGTCCTGAATATGGAATGAGAGGAGCTTTAACACCTTTTCCCACCCAAACAATTCCAGGATTCCAGAGCACTGTTTCCTCTTCCCAAATGGATTAAATTCCATATTCCATGGACGCAGATCCCAGTTGGATCCAGGGACACCTGGAAGAGAGATCCAAAGGTTCATTATTAATCCTGTCTAACTGTGCAAGATGCTTTTGTTCCCAAAAATTTCCTGGATCATGGCTGGGATAAAGCCTGATCCACAAGGACTTTATCTTCCCTACTCCTAAATAACTGGAATATTCAAGAGATTCCTCCTTACGGGATTTAAAACACATTTGGGAATCTTATCCCTGCTCATGGCAGGGGTTTTGGATTATAAGATCTTTAAAGTTCCCTTCCAAAGCAAATTATTCCATGATTTTGTGACAAATGGATCAAAATAATTCAAGGGTTTCTGTGCTGGGCCTCTCCCTCTCTCCCAAATTCTCAGGGAAGGACTGGGCTGCCTCCACTTCCCTGTTTTTAGTCTATGGATTCATCCCGCCTCTCCCAGTGCTTGTCTGGAATTCCTAAATTGGTGCTTGGCTCTCCCCAGATTTTCCTGATGGATGGAGCAGGGATTGGGCACCTCCAGAAAACAATTTTGGGACTGAAAAACAGGGAGCATGCTGGGCTTTCGGAATCTCATCCATCACCTCAGAGTTTTTTTCCAGAAAAAATCCAGTTTGGGTGTGAGTTCCAGCCCATTTTGATCCCAGTGCATCCCAATTTTGAGTTTTATTCAGGAAAAAAACCAAAGGGATGCTCCAACATTTCCCAAGGAATCCGAGGACACTTTTTTGTCCTGGTGCACACTCCTGAGGGCTGAATTGCACCCTGGGGAAGGCACAGGAGGCCTGGGATTCTCCTGGATCCAGGAAAAAGGGAAAAGAGAGCAGGAACAGGCTCTGTGTGTGGCCTCCTGAGTCCTCTCCTCCCAGAAAACTGTGGCACCAAGTCCAAGCCTGGGGCTCAGCACCAGGAATTCAGGAATTCTCCTTGACCGTGCTTTGGCCTGGGATGAGCAGCTCCCACGTGATTCCTTTCCATTTCCCCCCCATCCACAAAAAAAAAAAAAAAAGAAAAAAAAAGTCAGGAAAAAAATCCTTCCCCCATCTGGAGGATTAAATGTTTAGGAGGGAATCCAAGCCCGGCTGAAAGCGGTGGCGAAGCTCCCAGCGTTTCACCGGGAAAAAATTTCCAAGTACTAAGTGCTCCGGAGCTTTGAAAGGGAAATTTCAGGAGGCTTTCAGCTACTGCCCAAAAAACAGGAGAGGCCTGGACAAATCCGTGGATCTGCTGCTATCTCGGAGCGATCTCCCTTCATCTTCCCTTTGAAAGTTGGATGTAGATTGGAACCAAAGCCGCAAATTGGAACATTCCTGAATTTTTGGGAACGTTTTGATCTCCAGGCTGGATCTGCAGTGGGAAATGTGCTTTATCTTGATAACCCAGGGCAAACCAAATCCTCCATCTGGGGATTTTGGGAAGCGGGGAGGGCCTGCGTGGAAGTTTTCCAGTGGGAATCTAAAGCTCAGCTCATCCCCACGTTTTCCTGGTTGGATCCTTATCTGTCCATCAACATCAGGGTGAAATGTGGGATCTCTGTAGAGAGACAGGCTGGAAAATTGAGGGACTATTGGGGATTTCACAAAATTCACAACAGAAATGTAGCTGAGGATGGGAAGTGTTGCCAGACAAAGGCCTGGGTTTGCTGGATACGGGCCTTTTGCTGCCGCTGGGAATTCTTTCAGGATCAGCAAATGACCACATTAGAGGTCAAGAGCCACTTAAACACACTCCAGAATATGATGGATTTTAATTAATCACTTTCCCCAGCATTCCCTAATTCCCGTGGTGTCTGTGGGCAGAGAGTATCACCCAGTGGCAGATAAAATTCCTGCTGTTATCCTGAGGAAAAAAAAAAATCAGTGACAGGCCTGGAACTGGGCATGCTGGGACTTCAAAGTCTCTTTTTCTGGCTGAACCAACATTTAAAAAAAAAAAAAAAGTGAGAACAGGCGAAAGGATAAGGAATGATCCATGTGTTTTCCTGCCTCCCATCCGTGGCCTTTGGCCCTCCCGAGACCTCCCTCACGCTCCTGGCTGTGCCTGGGGTGAGGATTTATTGTGGAATTCCTGGGCCAGGGCAGGCCGAGGGATATTTTGGGAGCCAGGCCTGGCTGACAAGTCCTAACAAGGCCAAGCTTAGAGTGCAGACATCAGCCATGACTCAACAGGATGTGCTGGGCCTAAGCCAGGCTTAGGCCGCTGTTCCTGGCCTTCTGAATCATTCATGGAAAAAAAAAAAAAAAAGGATTAAAGAAAAGCCATCCCTCTGTTGCCAGCGTTTTCCATCTGTTTTTAACTTGGGGATGGCCTTTGGAAGGTAGGGGAGGTTTTTGTTGGGATTTAACTCCACAAACATCTTGGAATACGCACGGCAGCACGGCTGGCTCCGGGATTTGGGGATTTGGCTACTGGGGTGTTTTTTGGGAAGCAGGCGAGGAGAAAAGGCTCCATGAAAGCGGTGTGGGTGTGGTGAAGGGGGATTTTGGGACCTGGGAGGGCTCTGTCTCTGAGGAAAAAGGTGTTTCCTTCCTAAGGAAAGGTTTCCACATTCCTATTGGGAATGCAGGAGCCAAAGCAGGGTCACTGCTGCTCCTGGGCTGCCACCAGCAGGAAAACACTTTGGGAATTTGCCCCATGTGCCAAGGTGTGGCCTGGAGAGGTCCTGGCTGCTCCATTCCTGGAAATGCCCAAGGATAGGCCTTGGAACCACCTGGGACAGTGAGTGGCATCCCTGTCCATGGAAGGAGGGTTGGGATGGGATGATCCTTAAGGTCTCTTCCCACCCAAACCATTCCATGATTCCCTGTTCGGCCCCCAGTGACTTCCTGCAACCCCCCACCCTCACACAGGGAATTTTTCCAGCTTTTCCCTGCCCACATTCGGATATTCCCCATGTCCAGCCTGGTACTTCCCAGTGGAAAGGAATTTCTGCATTTCTCCCTGTGGATGAGCATTTCCTTTGGATCAGAGAAGCTTCCTTGCAGGAAAAGAACCATTTATTGATGGATGGGTCACACAGAATTCAAATGTGAAGTTGAATTCACATTTTTATGGCAAAAGCCATCCAGGTAAAGTGAAGGAAACTTGGGAATGATGATGTTATTCCACCTGGAATATCAGCCCTCCACAGAGGATGGATTGCTCTGCTCATTTTGAGCAGTATTTTTTTTTTTTAGGAGAGGCCACAGAACCTGGAAAATGTGGGAGCCAAATTTGTGCCTCTCCTGGCCCAGGCAGCGAATCCATAGCCAAGCAGTAAAAACCTGGATGGAAAAAGCAGGGAATATTTCAAGGAATCACGTGCAGGGACTATTTTTGAGGAAGATTCATTGCCTGGATAAATCTCAGCTGGAGAAGAACTCTGGATCTTTGGAGGGAGAAATGATGGATTAGAAATTGACCCCAAATCAAGAAATTCCTGCTGTTGTATAGAAAAAGGATTAGGGAAAATAGCCTTCCAATGGAATTAAATAGTTCAGGATTGGCTAAACCAGGGCAAGAAATTTATGGATAAACTGGAGATTTCCTTGGAACATGAGTGGGATGATCAAAGAGATGACACAGAAGTAAAACTTGGATGAATCTGAAGAAATGGGTGAAGGAAAAGCCAATTGAAGACTTGCAATTTATCAGGAATTACAAGGAGAAAAGAAAACTTTATGTCCAAAAGTTTTCCAAAAGAAATTTAGGTTGGAATTCAGGTTCACCTTCCTGAGGTGAAGGAGGCAAAGCTCCTTTGGGAAGAAAAGTTGGAATCTCCATCACTCCTAGCTTTAGGAGGATGCTGGATCTACCAAAAATATCCAAGGGAAAACGGGAGCAGAGCACAAACTGGAAGATCTCCTAGAATTCTTGTGCACTGTTAATTCCGAGGGACAATTCCACAGAAATGGGCATTCCCGGGCAGCCGAGTGCTGTCCCTGCCATCCTGCCCAGAAGAAATTCTCCAAGGAAAAGCCACAGGAAGAGCGAGGTGTCCCTGAAGGTCCCACTTGTTTTCATTTTGCAACCAAAACCTGACACCCACCCAGGGAATTTCCCTCTCCCTCTCCTTGGCTCGGGATGAGAAACACTTCTCCAAAATTTTTTTCTTCTCCTTTCCCTTTTTTTTTCCCTTTATTTTAATGTTTCCCTTGGGAGACCATGGGCAATCCGGGCTGTATTTCAGGGAGCTCCGGGAAATTGCCGGTGACTCAGGAGGATGCAGAACATTTCAGCCCCTCACTGCCACATTTTCCACCCTTGGAGCTGTGGGGCACTGGAAATCCCGGGAAATTTTGGAAAGGATGGAAAGAAATGACAAATATCTGGTGAACTTTGGCTGGCCCGGCACTAAAACCAGTCAAGGATGGGTCAAGCCAGCTCTGGACAACCAGATCCCAGTTGGATTTTCAGGAAAATATGGATGTGGAGTCTTCCATGGATTGAGCATTCCTTGGTAGCTCTGTTGTGTCTTGAGGAAAACAAAAATCCAAGATACTATCCAAGAGGAAGAGCCATCTCCCATTTCTGGAGGAAACCACTGGATCCCAAGAAAATCCACTTGTTCCTCTGTTTTTCCATCTCCACTGCCTTGGGTAAAAGCTCTGGAGCCAAAGGGGGTGACTGGAAATGCCAGGAGAAATGGATATTTTATCTTGTGGACAAAATTCCCACTCTCAGGTGTTGGAAGACACCTCTGGGACATGGAAAAGGGATCTGATCTCCCAATGGATACCTGGGAAGTGATCCTGGACTGATCCAGGTACTGGGCTCCATGTCTGTGCTTCCCAGGAGCTGCTGGATCCCTCTGTGGGGGCAGGATTCAATCCCAGACATTGGATGAAGTCCCAGGAGAACCCTGGAATGCCGGGGGAGACTGGGATGGGAACAATCCAGGAACTGGGATGCAAACTTTTCCCGGCTGGGTGATTTAGAGGAGCAGAGCCCGAGGTGGGGGCGACAACAGGGACTGAGCCCTCCATGGGATGTGCCACCACCTCAGGACAATCTGGAAGTGCAGGGAGCTGGAATTCCAGAGCCTGGTGCTTGGATATTCCCGCTTCCAAACCAGACTTTTCCAGCAGGCAGGGAAACTCAGCCTGTCCTGGCCACAGGTGTGTGACCTCAGCGTGACCCATTCCACCCGGGACACCGTGGGGAGCTCCACATCTCCCTTTTTTCCTTCTTTTCCTGCCCTTCCTTCTATGTTGTTTTTTTTTTTTTCCTCCTTTATAAATGGAACTCACTGCCTTTATGCCAATAAAAACCAGGAAAATTTCAGGCTGTTCCCTGTAATTCCAAACCTGCCCAGGGCTGGAATTGTCCCAGTAGGGTCATGAACTCTTTTCCATACATCCCGGGCCTCTATTTTTAACCTGGAGCTGGCACTGGGATATTTCCATTGCTGTTCCAAGGGGAAAATCGGGAACACAAAATCAACTAAAACTTCAGTGCTGTCACACATTCCCAAGAAATCCAGGCCGAGGTGTGATCCTCAGCCTGGAACAGGAAAAAGCAGGATGGCCTCTGGAGAGTTTAAGAATCATGGAATAGGTTGGGTAGGAAGGGAATTAAAGATGATCCAGTTCCAACTCCATCCATGAGCAGGGACACCTCCCACTGTCCCAGGTGGATCCAAGCCCCAATGTCCAACCTGGCCTTGGGCACTGCCAGGGATCCAGGGATATCTGGGAATTCCAGCCCAGCCCCTGCCCACCCTCCCAGCCAGCAATTCCTTGCCAAGATCCCAGCCCAATCTCCCCTTTCCCACTGGGAGCCATTCCCTGGCTCCTGTCCCTGCAGGCCTTGTCCCCAGTCCCTCTCCAGCTCTCCTGGAGCCCCTTCAGGGGCTCTGAGGATTCCCTGGAATTTTCCCTTCTCCAGGGGAACATTCCCAGCTCTCCCAGCCTGGCTCCAGAGCAGCTCCATGGATGGCGTCTCCACCCCTTCCCTGGGCAGCTGTGCCAGGCCTGGAGATCCCTTTCCATGAAGAAATTTTCCCCAATATCCAACCTAAACCTCCCCTGGTCCAACTTGAGGTCATTTCCTCTCACCCTGTCCCTGTCCCTCAGCCGGGTCCGTCCCATCCGGAGCAATCTGGAAGTCGGGAGCCAAAGGGAGGAAACCTTTGTAGCTTTTCCAGCTCCACGCAACCAGGGAATGTTGTTCCCAAAACCCTTTGGCCACAGGGACTTCCCAAGATCCATCGGGAGGGCTGAACTTCCACCCGGCTGTCCGACCAGGACAAAGCCCACGTGCCAAGGCAGTAAAAGCAGCTTTGGAGGCACATTCCTTTCCTTTCCGGCTCCACACCCTGCTTGACTCATCCCGATCCATACCCATTCCCTCTTTTCCTCCAGGAGATGACTCCAAAGGCAGATTTCCGGGCCAACATCTGGAGCTCGGTGGCCACATGTAGTCTGGGACCTTCTGGAGCCATCGTGTCCCAACATCTGGAGAGCTGCTTAGTCCAAGGTCAGAGGCCTGGAAAAGCTTTTATCCAGAAAAAAAAAGAAAAGTGCTGGAATCTCCCTTGGGAATGAGGGGTATCTACAAGAACTTTCCTGTTTCTCTGTTTTTCCCTGGATTAGCAAATCCACGGAGCAGAAGTTGTGACTTCTTCCTTGCAGCGGGAGCAATGTTAAGACACAAAATATGGAATGGGAGGAACATAAACTCATGGAGTGTCTGGAATGGGGTTTATTCCCTCAGCCCTTGAGCCACTGGGATGAGACGGATGTGAGGGGGAAGGAGAAGGAAAGGAAGGAGGGGTTTTTCCAGGAGCTCTGTAGGAAACATGTCCATGGGAAGGTTTCGATGGATGAAGGGATTTTCCTTCCCTTAACAGCCAGTGATCCGAGGGAAGATTTTCCTGGAATCTCCCTGACCATAGCTGGGATTTCCTCAGCTCCCACCTCGGAGCACAAACCTCCCATCCCTGCAAATCTTCCTTAGGGAAATGGCTGCATGAGGATCCATGTTTGGGAATAGTTTAGGAAGTGGCAGCATTCCTGCTTTGTCCCTTCTTCTCATCCTGGGAAGGTTTTCATCCCTGAATCCCTGGGTGTTTATGCCAGGAGCTGGACTCCAGTGATTCCTATGGACCACGTCCTTCCAGGATGCTCTGGAATTCCATGATTCCATTATTCCATGCTGATAATGAGGGGTGAGAGCCAATTCCCTGTGAACAGCCAAGACACCATGGGATACCTGAGGTACCCACAACAGGAATGGTTGGAGCAATGGAGGATCCTGGGAATTCTGTGCTGCAGTGGGAGGTGCCGAGCAGCAGATTGAGCCAATTTGCTGGAATTCCTCTTTTCCAGGCATGTGGGATGCGCTAATCCCAGTAACATTCCCAGAACACTGCAACACCATTCAAAGGCATTTCCAGCATCTGCTCCAGGGACCAACTTCCACAATATTCCAAGTGAGATTCCTGGATTTTCCAGTGGATCACAATCATATGAACCTCCCCCACCCGTGCCTCAGTTTACCATCTCTAAACTGGGGATGTAAACCCAGGTGGGTTCTCCCTGTGCCACGGATTTGGGATTTTTTGGGATTTGATGGTGGCAACAGCCAGGAAGGGTAAGTTCTTTCCATGGATGCTGAAGGAAATTCCTTGAGGTGCCCAGAAATAACACCTGCAGTGTCTGTTTCATGCCACTTCCAGGGGACAAATCCTGGGAATGCTCAGTTCTTTGGATACCAGACCTAGGGAAAGGGAGCAGGGAAAGGTGACAGCTTTCCCTCCTTTATTCCTGACCTCGGCCCTGCTCCGATGAGTCACCGGAGTGACTCACGGGCAGTGGTTCATCCATGGCGTTTTCCCCCCTTTCCCGGGATTTGTGCCACGAACTCCTCCAGCCTCCTCGGAACTGGTTTCAGTTTTACAGAGAGGAGGGAAGGCTTTTTCCAAATTCCACCAATTTTCAGGATCCTGGGAGTGGTCTGAAGGGAATTCTGAGGTGATTTTTTGCATCCCTCGTGTCCGAGTGTTTCCTTGCCCTTTTCCTCTTGTCCCTCAGATCTCCCACCCCATGGATTTTGCTCCAATAAAGTCTGAACTTCTTGGTTTCCTTGGAGCACTCCAGGACACTTTGGATACAGGTGATGAGGGCTTGGAGGGCATTCCTGGAGCTGCAGAAAAGGCAGCATGCATGAAGGGCTGGAATTCCACAAGCAGGATGGCATTCCAAATTCCAGGCTTAAAAGGGATTTCCACTTTGTCTTATCCTTCGGAAAGGGATTGTCCCTCTGTGCTGGACACACCTGGAATTCTATGTCCAGGTCTGGGCCCCTCAACTCATGGAGGGGCTGAAGAGTTTCCAGGGAAAGGAACAGAGCTGGGAAGGGGCTGGAGAATTCCTGAGGGAGCTGGGAAGAGGCTCAGCCTGGAGAAAAGGAGGATCCACAGAGATCTTTTCCATCTCTGAAATTCCCTGACAGGAGGGGGATTTGGGATCTGCTCCCAGGGAACAACAGGAAAAGAGGGAATGGCCTCAGGCTGTGCCAGGGGAGGCTCAGGCTGGACATCAGCAGGAATTTTTCCATGAAAAGGGTGGTCAGGCATTGGAATTGCCCAGGGAATGGTGCAGTCCCCATCCCTGGAGGCATCCAAGGAAAGCTTGGATGTGGCACCAAGTTTTTCTGGGAATCTTTGCCATGGCCTCCCCACCTTCACAGGGAAGAATTTTTCCTGGTGTTGAGGGATTTTCCCTGCCCTTTCTGTGATTTTTATGCCACTCCCAAGTGCATCCTCTGTCCCTAAATTGGTTTTTGGGATCTCACTTTGAAGCCTTTCAGTCTCCCTGCTGGTGGAACTGGAACTTTGGGAGCCAGTCCCTCAATTCCAGGGATTCTCCAAGAGCGAATCCCTCAATTTGAGGGATAACCCAAGAGCCAATCCCTCAATTTTAGGGATTCTCCAAGAGCCAATCCCTCAATTTTAGTAATTCTCCAAGAGCCAATCCTTCAGTTCCTGGGATAATCCAAGAGCCAACCACTCATTTCTAGGGATTATCCATGAGCCAATCCCTCAATTTTAGGGATTCTCCAAGAGTCAAACTTTCAATTCCACAGATTCTCCCAGAGCCAATCCCTCAATTCCAGGGATACTCCAAGAGTATCTCCAGGTACTTCCCGAAATTCTCTGACAGGATTGTGGGAATGGTCTCTTCTCCCAGCCATTCCTGGATTTATTCATCCACTCCTGGAGATGGAAATCTTTCCCTTGCAGCAAAATCCTCACTTTTGCTGAGGACTCTCAATGGAAGCACTAGGATTTTTTTTTCTTTTCCTTTGGGATGCATGAGGACAAGAGACCCCCAAATCCTGTGTGTTTTCCAGAGGAGAGCAATATTCCTGAGTTTATTCCCAATGCCAAGTTAGTCAGTGAAAGGACAGCCTGAAATTGGCTTGGAAGACAAGAAGGGAATAAAGGATTTTCTTCCCAGACCCGCCTGGCTCCTGCCAGGACAGTGGAAGTTTTCCATCTTTCCCAGGAAATACCAAAAACAAAATGTGCTCCTAAAAATGGTTGGCTGGGATTTGAGCTTCTCCGGGTCAAGGAAAATCCTGGATCCACATCTATTTTTTGGGATTAATGAGGTTATGAATGGGATGTGTTGATTCTCCTCTCATTCCCTAAGTTTGCCTTCACAAGGGGGAATGGCTTCCCAAGGAAGGGACAGATGGGATGTTGGGAAGGAACCATCCTGTCCCCATTCCCTGGGATTAAATCCTGACTCCCACCAGCTCCTCCCTCCTGCCAGGGAATTGTGGAGAACCAGGAGTTCCTTTTGTCCAGCCTGACCCATGGAAACACTTCAACCATGGGAAAACCTCTGGAAAGCACATCCTGGAACGCATTTCCCCTTGGATTGGGATCCCTCACCCAGAACAAGGAGAGTTTGAGCAGTCTGGGCTGTCAAAAACCAGGATCAGCCCTGAGCACACCCAAAATCTGGGTCCTGCAAGGGCAAAGAATGGAGAGAGCAAAGCACGGTGGGTGTGTAGTTGATCTCCTTCCCACTTTATCCCAGAAATCCAGCTTTTCCAAAATTCCTGGCTCTGGCCCTGCTGAAAACCCTGGGTGACCCAAACCACCCCAGGGACAGTTTCTTTTGTGGCTCTCTGGCCACTTTTCTTCTCTGAAGTTGCCACAGCTTCACTTCCCTTCCCATGACAAGTGTGGGATTCACTGCTCCGATTGGGAAATGTGGGAGAGGAAACCCAGTCCAGCTCTTTTCCCGGTGGTTTGGGGCACAGAGACCTTGGATACAAGCCATGGAATTGTTGAGCAACCTTGGGAGAGTGACAGAGGCAAGATTTGCCGGGGAAATGAGGTTTGCCTGCACTCCATGGAGGTCCTGCAGCCCAGATGTGGGAGGGAAGCTGGAAATTTGGGATTTGTGGGATTCAGGAGGGGAAGGAGACTCATCCCTGGGCTGTCTGGTGCAGACTGGTCCATAACCACCATGGTCAGGCCCTGCACTCGGGGCTGGATTGTTGGAATCTCCATCCCAAATCCCTCCTCGGCATGACCTTGACTCATCCCTCGTGGTTTCCTGGAGGGACAGGGACAGCTCGGATCCTGGAATTCTGACAGGGTTCCCACCAAGGAGTTTCTGCAGCACTGAGGGTGTTGCATGTCCTGGGAGAAGCTCCAAATGTAGGGAAAGTGGGAGGTGGGATGGGGAAATGCAGATGGATCGGCTTGGGTAGGGTGGGATGTCCATGCCCTGAGTCTGGTGCGGGCTGGGAAGGAATGCCCGGAATTTTTCCCTTAAAAAAGAAATCAGGAATAACCGTTTTCCTTCTGAAGCAAGCATGGACAATCATGGACCAAGACTCTGAAGTGATGCAGGAGATGAAAAGAAAATCATGGAATGATTTGGGTGGGAAGGGATCTTCAAGATCGTCTGTTCCACTCTGAAACCTCCCACTGTCCCAGGTGGATCCAGCCTGGCCTTGGGCACTGCCAGGGATCCAGGGGCAGCCACAGCAAATCTGGGAATTCCAGCCCAGCCAGCAATTCCTTGCCAAGATCCCAGCCCAATCTCCCCTTTCCCAGTGGGAGCCATTCCCTGGCTCCTGTCCCTGCAGGCCTTGTCCCCAGTCCCTCTCCAGCTCTCCTGGAGCCCCTGCAGGGACTCTGAGCATTCCCTGAATTTTTCTCTTCTCCAGGTTGGGCATTCCCACCTCATCCCCCAAAACACCAAGGATTCATCACCGAAACCTGCTTGAACTTCCTGTTGCTTTTCCTTTGCCTTCCCACGTGTTCCAACAATCCGAATTTATCATCTTCCATCATAAGAAAAACACTTCTGCGCAATAAAAATTGGGAATAACATCCTTGAAGGACCTTTGGTTCTGCTTCCAAAAAAGTCTCCCTTCCAAACCCCGCCTATTTCTGTGGACGGGAACAATGATCCCAGGTCAAGATTTCCAAAGCCGGGCATTTTTGGAGTCAGAAATTCCGGTCCGAGACAAGAACGGAGGAAAGAATTTTGTTTTCTTAACCCCGACAAAATGCAAATTTCCAAAGGCCAAAATTTCCCGGGAATTAGAAATCCTGAAATTTGGCTGGTATCACTTCCGAGCCTGGTAGCTGCAGTTTTGCCAAAATTTGGGAATAAATAGGATTTTTCCAGGCTGACTCATCCTAAATAAAGGAGCCAGTGTGTGCGAGCCAAAAGTGAGGAGATTTGCCCTTTCCTGATAAATTATTGAGGAATTTTACCTGGGAGCAGTTGGATTTTCCATTGCTTTTTTCCAAAGTTTCCCGTCTTTTATTCTCACCTCCTAATGAGGTATTAATGAGCTGCTGGTGGTTTATTTAATTAAGGGCAAAACCATTAATGGGATGTGAAATCTTTACCGAGATCCAGGTTTTTTAATAAAAAGAGGGATGTGTTAGAGGAGAAATCATTCCTGAAAATTTCCAGCTTGGAGCAGTTATTCCAACACCATCCTCGGGCTGTTTGTAGCCATCGGGTGGTGTTGGAATTAATTTGTGTTAATTTATGCCCAAA
Organism: Zonotrichia leucophrys gambelii; assembly: GCF_028769735.1. Taxonomy (NCBI): domain Eukaryota; kingdom Metazoa; phylum Chordata; class Aves; order Passeriformes; family Passerellidae; genus Zonotrichia; species Zonotrichia leucophrys. The sequence goes on from NC_088173.1 coordinate 71,550,945, forward strand.
ATTGGAGAAGCCTGGCTGGAATTTTTGGGGGTAATCAGCAGAAAATTCCACTTTTTCCATAGTTTTGAGCCATTTTTCCTCTTTTTCCTTCATTTTTACTTTCACGAGGAAAGGCTCGGGAAGAAAAATGGATCATGGGAAAAGAGATATGGATTAAGAGAAATTCCTCACCCAGATTTATTTGCAAGTTTTGCTGGGAATTTATTTCCAGGTTTCCAATTTCACCCTTTCATCCATGACAGAACCTTCAGATCTCCTAAAATTCCTGATTTCCCGTTTTTCCAGAGAATCACCAAGCTGGGAGCCCCATTAAAGAGTTCATCCACAAATAGAATTCTTTGGAAGTGCAGAGTGGGAAAAATCCACACCTGGAACCCAGTCTGAGTTTGGATCTGACTCCAAACTCAGAGTTGGGAATGTGAACAAGCCTGTCTGTATGATGCTAAAAATCCTGGTCACCAAAATATCCTGTGTATGGAATTCCATGGATATTCCCTAATATCCACCCTGCCAGCTCCTTATCCAGCCAAAATTCTGTTTACAAATAAATGCCGATAATTGGGATGATTCCCAAAGAGATAAATGGTGGGATGTGCCAAAATCCCAAAGCTTTCTGCTTTAATCCTTGATATGTTGGATAGCTGGGAAGCTCCAATCCTCTCTCGTTCCCAGAAAAGCTTTTCACAAATGGGGATCCCATAAAAATCCACGGAATTTGTGGATGGATAGAGGGAAAAAAAGAGTTTCCAATTATTTTGGCTTGAAGTTGATTTTCCACCTTTTTAAACCATCCCTAACTCACTTTTCCCAGTTTTCCCAGATCTTAAATCCCTCCAGGGATGGGGCATCTACACCCCCTCTGGAAAATCTCATCCAAAGGGACAGAGCGAGGTCATTCCCATGCTTTTAGTTGGTATTTGTGATGATTCTGGAAAAAATCCCAAACCAGCAGGATTTTTCCCTGATTTCCAGCTTTGGAGCCATTGGCACAGAAGCTGGAGCTGCTCTGCATTCCCATTTTTCTTATGGAATTGAACAGGGATTGGTTCCGCAGCCTCTCTCCCTTCGGTTTCCTCATGGAAAATCCGGCTTTAAATAACCGGATAATGCAGGGAATCATTGGCTGGCAGCGGTTTCCTCTGGGTTTGGCCCAAGAACTTTGGGATTCGGATCAACCCTGCCCATCCCAGAAGAAAATCCACAGGCACATGGAGCTGATCAGGCTTTGTGAGGTTTTATTTTTAGGAATATTATCCTGATATTTTAAGGATTTCACGTCTCCCCCTCTAAAAACCAGGAGCGGCACAGCTGACCTTTAGCAGGCTGTAAACCGATCCCTTTTCCCACTTTTCTCTTGGAGCCAAATGACTCCGGGAGCCAAGGATGACCCAATCCCGGAAAAACTGTGGCCTTTTAAACCTGACCTGTTGATAAGGAATTTCTGGGATGGGTGGATGGGAATAAAGGACGGACACGAGCCAGTGCTAAGCTCCAAAATTGGAATATAAACACAAAAAAAAAAGGGGGAAAAATCCGCCTGGAGGAGCCACAGGGAAAAGGGTGGGATCCAAGATCCATAAAAATGTGGTTTTCCAGGGGAGGCTGCTAAATATAAAAACCCTATGGAGAACTATAAATTCCTAATAAATGGGATTGAACTACTGGAGGGAAATCAGGCTCGGGAAAAGAGCAGGAAAGCTGGAAATGAGCTGAGAGCAGGACACAGCTCTTTGGGATGTGGATTTTGGGTTATTCCAGAACTGAATTTGGGCTCTGGATCAGGATTTGGGGAATGTTGTGGGAATTGAAGGTGTTCCCACAGCTCCCAGAGGAGCCAAGGTCCCAAGGAAAGGTCCCAGATCCCAAGGAAAAATTTTCTTCAGCGGGACACGAACTCACTGGGACCTGGAATTCCACTGGGACCTGAAATAAGGATTTAGGACCAGTTCCAAATGGATTTTCTTATTTTTCCCAGTAAAGGTAGGCCAGGCAATAAATCACTGGATTCCATGGAATTCAGCTTGGGATTCTCTCTGCTCCTGTTTTAAGGATAAACTGTGGCACCTATGGTTCTCCCAAGGATCCTGAAGTCAGGCTTTACGGAATTTATCAGCACAACAGAAAGCAAATTTCCCAAATTCCAAGTTTTTCCATATCCTGAATGAATTCCAGATCTATAATTCCTGCAGCCTCATTATTTCCCCCCTTTTTTTTTCCAATTATTTGGGCTCTTTTCCAGAAGTGGGAATAATTATTTGCCATAAGCAGAGCACTGGTTGAGCCCACACTTCCTAGAATTCCAAAATCTTGGAATGGGTTGGGTTGGACTTTAGTGATCATCCCATTCCAAGTGCACGGACAACTCCCACACACTCCAACCTGGCCTTGGACACTTCCAGTAAAATTTGCTGTAATTAGGAGGGAAAATCCTGTTTCCAGAGGGGCTCCCAGGAGAATTGACATGGAAAAATGAGCTGGGATCAGTGGGATCTTCACTTTAGGTGGCACTTTTGGAATCCTTGTTTTCTCACACCGGAGCTCCCGTTTTCCCAGCTCTGGGATCAACGATTCCCGCTGCTGAGCCTGCCGGAGCTGGGTGAGAATTCCTGGCTCCTCTTCCCGGCGTTTTCCAAGGTGAACGAGGCTGGAGCAGGGAGCTCATTAACAGGGAGGCTCCGTGAGCCAAGAGTTCATTAAGGAAGGAATAATTGGGATCTTCCCAAGGCGGCTTTGCGCAAACAGCGCCGGGAACGAAGGCAGGGAAAGGCCGGAACGGCAGGGCCGGCACGTCCCCGCTCCCGGATTTTGTAGGGAATCTTTGTTGGTGGTGACGATCCCGGGCTTGGCTCTTCCCAAGGACAAATGTCTGGGAGCGCGCGGTGACGTCACCGTCAGCCCTGGCCTGGCTGTCACCTCCTGTCCCTGGGTGGCAGCCAAAAAACCGGGATTTAAGGGATCTGGACAGCCAGGCCAGGGCATGGCCGGGAAAGGCCTGGTGGGACTCATTCCCAAGATTTCCAAAGGAAAACTTCCCACCTCCCAAGATTCGTGCTGCATTCCCAAAAAACCGGGATTTAAGGGATCTGGACAGCCAGGCCAGGGCATGGCCGGGAAAGGCCTGGTGGGACTCATTCCCAAGATTTCCAAAGGAAAACTTCCCACCTCCCAAGATTCGTGCTGCATTCCCAAAAGCTGGATGGGATAGCTAAAAAGAAAGGGGGAGTGACTTGTTCGGGATGTTCTGGTCCTGTTATCCAGGGGCAGCCTGGAAAATGTTGTGGGATTTTTTTATCAATCTTTTATTTTTAATATAAATTTAAAATGCAATTTAAATAAAATTCAGGCATAATCAAGAATGTAATTTAAATATAATTTCTGTGTAATTTTAAATATAATTTTAATGTAATTTTAATATTAATATAACATTTATATGTTTTAAATTTAATTTTCAATGTAATTTTGCATTTTTTGCATAATTCTAAATGTAATTTAAATAAAATTTCAACTCTAGCTTTAAATGTATTTTAAATATATCTTTATAGAATTTTTAATTAATACTAAATATAATTCTAAATACAATTTCAAATATTTTTTAAAATATAAATGTATTTTAAAATATATTTAAAATGTACTTTTAAAAATAGCATTTGAATATATTTCACATATTATTTTCTAATATAATTTTAGATGTAATTTAAAATAAAATTTAAATATGATTCTTAATATATTTTCAATATAATGCTGATAAAATTTTAAATATATTTTATATCATTTAAAATCTACTTTTCAATACACTTATAAAAGGATTGTTTAATATCATTCTAAGTGTAATTAAGAATATATTTTAAATATGATTCTTAACATAATTTCAGTATGATTTTGATATTATTTTCAGTATAATTTTCAATATATTTTATGTAATTTAAAATATAATTTGAAATAAAAAATTTAAAAATATTTTTTTAATATTTTAAATGCAATTTAAAAATATATTTTAAATGTGATTCCTAATGTATTTTAATCTATTTTAAAATGGATTTGAATGCAATTTAAAATATAATTATAAAATATATTTCAAACATAATTTAAAATTTATTTTATGTAAATAAAAATATAATTTTAATAGAATTTTAAAAATTGAGGATTTATTTCCTTCCCTATCCTAAGCGGATCCAATCCCCAATGTCCAACCTGGCCTTGGTCACTTCCAGAGATCCAGGGGCAAGAAACCTGGGAAGAGGGAATGGATAATCCCCTCTGCCATAATCCCAAAAGCCAAATCCCTGCAGGAATTTCCCTGACAGCAATCCCATTGGGATGAGCGTGGCTGGTGCTCCAAGGAGTGACATTCCAGCTGCTCCTTGGGAGCCTCGGCCTAAGAGGCCTCCTGGAATCTCAGCTTCACCTGGGAAGCTCCAATCCCACTCTTTTGTTGGAATATTTCTCCATCCAATCCACCTCCTGTATCCTCTTTTCCTGCTTTTCCAGAACTTCCCAGATTCCCCATTCCTGGCTCACTTTGGAAATCGCAACTCTGGCTAAGCCTAAAGCTTGGGAAGGTGAATCCGAGCGATTCAGGCCAGGCCTAAACTCAGCTCTGCCCAAACACTGCAGACATAGAGAGGCTGAAAACTGCAGGAATTTTGCTCAGTCCCAGGAAAAACCTGGAACTGACGCAGCTCTTCCCAACCATGCCCTGACCATGCCATGATCCACCAGAAATCCCAGTTTGGACCAGAATTCCCAGCCTGTGGTGACGACACAAAGGGATTCAGCTCCCGGGCAGGACAAACCCAGATCCCTTAAATCCCAGGACATTGGGAATTTTCTGCTGTGGGACTGGGAATCCACCTGAGGACATGGAGATGGGATATCAGGAATGATTTTTTTTTATCAGAGGGTGGGGAGGGGCTGGGCTGGAATTCCCAGATTTGCTGTGGCTGCCCCTGGATCCCTGGAAATGTCCAAGGCCAGGTTGGTCACTGGGGCTTGGAGCCACCTGGGATTGTGGGAAGTGTTGGGGTTGGAATTTGATCATCTTTGATGTCCCTTCCCACTCAAACCATTCCATGATTTCCAGCTTCTGGGACACACTGCTGGGATCCTGGAGCTTCCTGAGAGCTCCAGGCTCCCTCTGGCATTCCGGATCCTCCATTTCCAGGTGAAGAGTCTGAAGTTTCCCCTTGGAAATCTGTGAGGCGTCAAAATTCCCACCCCACCAAGTCTCCCTTTGTTCATCTCCCAAAATTCCCCCAAAAAAGCAACTCCAAAATCAAATTAAAGCATTTGGATTATTTTTTCTTGCCAGCAAAATATTTTTGGAGCAGAAAAGGATTTTTTTAAAATTTCATTTGGGAACAAACCCTTCAAAAATGAAAGTGTGGGATTTTCTAACTGAACTGGAATTTGTAGCTTTTCTACACAGGTCGCTGTTAGAACATAAATTAAGAAAAGTCCAAGAATTCCGAGAAGTTACACATCCCATGGAATTCCTTCTGGATGGTGGTGCAGTTTTTCTGGAATTCAGTGAAAACAAATCCTAAATAAATTCAGTGGAAGCCAAGGATCATTTTCTGATCACTCGGGGAAGGAATTGTTGACCTTTCAAAAATTTTATCCTAATTGAGTCAATTTTCCAATTTCCAGCAATTTTTTACCGTTTGCTTCTCCGGTCCATCCCAATCCAGGTGTTGCTGGAATTTTGGCTTTTTATTGGAGGCTTTGAGCAACAGAATTCCAGAGTTCAGTCTCCGCCAGCTCAGCCAGAGGTGATGGATGGAGGATTCCAAAGGTTGGACACGTGACTGGAGCTCGGCTGTTCCAGAGCCTGAGCCAGGGACATTTCCAACATTCCCAGCCTGGGAATGACCCTGCCAGGGGACGTGGGAAGCAGGAACTGACTCCAGATAAGGCCCTGTTACCTTTTCCCGCTGTTTTCTTGGAACAAAGAGATCCATATATTCTGAACCCTTGACTTATCCCACTCTTTCCCGAGTTCTTTCCAACCACAAGATTTCCCTCAGTTCTGGGTTTGGTTTCTTCCCATCCATCATTATTTTTTTATTTTTTTCTCCCTTTTAATTTTTTTTTTTCCATATTAACTCTCATCCTTCCTCGCTCCTTTCTCATTCCCTCCCTCCCCAAAAAAAGGGAATTTAAATTCCAACCGGTCGCGGATGTCAAAGAGGCGGGAGCAGCTCCAAAGGCAATTTTTGGGGAGTTCATCCAGAGGTCAAAGACGTTGGCAGCGGGACAAGGAAGAGGAAAAATCCTACCCAGGCCCTGCTGTGTCATCGTCATCCCACTTGGCCGGAGCGGGATGGGACCGGAGCGGGGCAGGAATGTGGTTTTCCAAAGCCTCAGGAATAAAAAGCCACCTCTGAGCCTTGGCTTTGGCCACCGGAGTTTTGGGGTTGCCCAAGAGGAGAGGGAATGGGAAGGGCAGCCAGGAAGAGTGGAAAGGAGGCAATTCCAGATGGATGCAGCAGCTGTGGCTGCTCCAGGGGGACGTGGAGAGGCAGGGTGGGATGGGAAAAGGGAAAAGCGGGATAGAGGGAACGTCGGGATGGAGGAGATGGGTGACTAGGTGGGAATGAGTCCCTGATAGGCACGAAAATGTGGAGATCCAAGGAATTTCCATGCTTGTTCCTCCACAGAGCAAAAACTGGATGTTCCAAGTTTCCATCAGCTCATCCATGGATTGATGAGGTGCAGGTCAGCAAGGAGAGTGGTTCCCTCACAAAGGAGCAGAAATCATGGAGACAATCTGGGAAAAGCCAACGGCTGGTGGAAGGGTAGAGAGTCTCACTCAGAAGAAACATCCAGGAAATCGTGGAATTGTGGAATGGTTGGAATGGAACCAAATCCCATCTCATCCCAACCCCAACACCTTCCAATGGTCAGGTGGAGCCTGGGAAACTTCCATGCCTCTATTCCTGGTTATTCCCATATCCAAGGAAAATATCCCTTTTGTGGAATCTTTCCAGCTCCTTTCACCCTGTATTGGTGGATGACATCAGTTATTCCATGTTCATCCAGGATGAAGCATTGTCTTCATGGATATTCCCCTCCCCAACTGGGAATTTAAATGTGACCATTCCACATTTTAAGACCTGCTTCCAGTTTCTCCATATTTTTCCATCCAGGTTTTTCTCGGTTGCTCAGGACACCCGGCAGCTCCATCAGGAGGTGTTTTCCCAGCTGACAATGCTCCAGCTCCAGCAGGACACGCTTTGGAATGCTCATCCCATTCATTTTCCATGGAACTGCTGCAAGAGGGGCTCTGAGTTTGGATCTGGTAGGAAATGAATAAAGCAGGATGAGTTTGTTCAGGATAGCTGGAATTCCAGAAAAAGATTTCAGTCCAGACCACTCCATCACTTTGGAATGGCCTTGGGATCACATCATTCCTTTGATCCCAGCCTCCTTCCAAACCTCTGGGAACGGCAGCTCATAAATCAGGGATAACAGGGATAAGCAGCCACACTCCCTCTGTCATTCCTCCCTAAATCCACTCTCCTTATTAAGCATGGAAAAATTCTCAGACTTCCCGCAGCACACGAGGGAAGCTCCGTGGAGACCCCTGGATTTCTTCTGGAGGAGCAAGAAGAGAAAGTCCTGGGGTTTTGGAATTTTTCTGGATGCTATTAATAATAATAACAATCCATAAATTACTGGGATTTATGGAAGGGTCACCCAGAGTCTGGGCAGGGCTCTGGGAGAGGCTCCTGTGTGGGTGTGAGAACCTCTGGAAAAGGCCTCTGGAAACACTGAAGAAGACAGGAATTACATTTTTTTGGCAGAAAGGAGTCGATAGCTCCATCTTAAAAAAAATAAAAAAGTAAAAACTTTAATAGAGTTTTTACCAAAATAGATCCGTGAAAAAAGTAAATCCAAGGACATTTTGCTCTGGACTCCAAAAATAAACCACTGGAAGATCCAGAGTTTGCTTTTTTAAGGGTTTTTTTCTCCCCATCCCTGGACAGTTGAACATCCAAGTTCTGGCAGCTTTCCTTAAAAAGAAAGCTCCGGCTTTGTCCAAGCACTGACGGTAAAATGCAGAGAGAAAATGGGGAGATTCCAGAGCTTGGGAATGAGATCCACGGCCTTTCACCTGGACATCATCACCTCATCCAGCCCAGCTCAGCACAGATCGGGAACGTGGTCCTGGCCTGTGTTCCTTGGAAAGATGCCCCTGGAAACACCTTCATGGAATCATGGAGTGGTTTGTGTAGAAGGGACCCTAAAGATTATCAAATTCCCACTCCACGGGCAGGGACACCTCCCACTGTCCCAGGTGGATCCAACCTGGTTTTGGGCACTGCCAGGGATCCAGGGGCAGCCACAGCAAATCTGGGAATTCCAGCCCAGCCAGCAATTCCTTGCCAAGATCCCAGCCCAATCTCCCCTTTCCCAGTGGGAGCCATTCCCTGGCTCCTGTCCCTGCAGGCCTTGTCCCCAGTCCCTCTCCAGCTCTCCTGGAGCCCCTGCAGGGACTCTGAGGATTCCCTGGATTTTTCCCTTCTCCAGGGGAACATTCCCAGCTCTCCCAACCTGGCTCCAGAGCAGAGGGGCTCCAGAATCCTGGAATGTTTGGGTTGGAGGGAACCTTAAATCCCATCCCATTCCCACCCCATTCCATAGGAAGGGACACCTCCCACTGTCCCAGACTGCTCCAAGCCCCAATGTCCAACCTGGCCTTGGACATTTTCAGGGATCCAGGGGCAGCCACAGCAAATCTGGGAATTCCTGCCCAGCCCCTCCTAACCCTCCTAGCCAGGAATTCTTTCCCAATATCCCATCTCTCACTGCCCTCTGGCAGTGGGAAGCCATTCCCTGTGTCCTGTCGCTCCAGGCCTTTGGAAGTTGTCACTCTCCATCTTTTTTGAGGTTCCCTTTGGGCAGGATCTCCCTGCAGGAGAGTGAGTGGCTTCCTTCCATCCACACCTTCCAATTCCCTCTCTGGGACATCCCTGGAGCAGGAAGGGACATGGATTGAACATGGAGCAGGAAGGGACAGTGGGGCCTGCTCCAGCAATTCCCAAAAAATGTGAGCCAGCTGGAATTTCCCATCCCACATTAAAGCGCACACGAATGGCCCTTAAGTGGGGAGATGAGGATTTGAGGAGCTCTTTCCTCAGGGCTCCAAAGCCTGGCTTTAAGAAAATTCAAGTTTTAAATCCCAAACCTGGGCCTCTCCAGTCCTTCCGTGCTCCCGTAATCCAAGGATCAGCACAAGGATCTCACTCAGGATAATGTGGAAAAGATGAAGATATTAAGGACAGCGGGGGGCTGGATATTGTAAGGATGGAAGCCAAGGATCCAGAGCGGGAGCGGGAATAAAAGAAACCAGATAATAATTGAGGCGGAATTTTGCCAGCAGTGTTCCTTGGCAGGATCCCGACGTTTGGGATGGCGGGGTTCCCCTCACCTTCCCAAATCCCGTGGGATTTGTGGATGCGGAACAAGGCCTCTCCAGTGCTCCAGCTCTTCGCTGTTTCCTCCTGCTGCTCCCGGCAGCTTTCCTGATGGCTTGGAGCTCTCCGGGCACGCATCAGAGCTTCTATATTTGCTCTCAGCCGCTGCCAAGATCAGCATTCCCGCTCTATGGAAAAATATCCGTCAACCGGATATAAAGGAATGGTGCGAGGAAGCAGAGCTGTGTCAAGGCAGCAGAAATGTGTCGGAGAAAAAAGCTGGCATCTTTGATTTTTCCACCCGGCATTTTCCCCCCTCCTCCCCATCCACATTATCCAGGATAACGCTCAGGATCCTTGGAAGTGTCCTAATTTTAGCTGGAATTATTTCCACAGGCTGCTGGTGAGAGGGTTGGGCCAGCTTGGGATAGATCCGGGACCATTCCAGGGAAACATCTCAGGGTTCAGGTGCTTATCTAGATTCATCCACCTGATCCAAGTTTCCAGGACTGGAGTGGGTTGGGAAGGGTTGTGGCATTCCCAGTTTGGTGACAAGGTGGGATCAGGAGCAGGTTGGACTCAATGACCTTTTCCAGCCTCTGTGATTCTGGAATTGTGGGATTTTCCTCCTCCTGACCAGATCCCGTGAAGCGCTGAGCCCTGGAGCAACTCCAAGCACTGATGGAGCTGAAGGAACAGGAATAATATCCAGGAATTCTTGAATCCCTCTGACGTCGTTCCATGTCTGCCGAGAGCAGACCACCAGTGAGGGTGACACAATTCCAAGAAGCTGGAAAAATGTTTAAGCTGGAGGTTAATCCACATTCCTCGGCTCTGGCCCCTCCAAAATCAACCTGGATTCCCTAAAAATCAGCAGGACAACGGTGACACGTGGAAGTCCCCAGAGGGACATGAGGCACTTGGAATTTATCCAGAAGTGACAGCCATTCCAAAGGGTAAATTCCAGTAAATTCCCCAAGTTTTGGGGTCTCCCAAAGCTCTCTGGGGCTTTAGGGTCATCATGGGATGATTTGCAGTAGATCATCCCCAGTGCAATCCCTGTCTCCATTTGGTATTCCCATGGGAAGTGCAAAGGATCAGGAATCCACATCCACCCCATCCTTTCCTTGTTTAGACTTCCCCCTCCAGGAAAAGTCCCTTTTTCCATAATTCTCAGCCCAATTATCCTGCTAAATACCCTCGGACACTCCGGCTGCTTCCTTTGATCCCAAATTGATTCCTGCTGGGGGTCACGGAGAGCTGGATACATCCAAGGGGCTGGAATACAGATGGATGTTGGGTCAGAAAAATTGGTCCCAATTCTTCTGGCAGCCTTGCGGAATTCCCAAGGTATCCAAGGCCCTTGGTCCATGCTGTTATTCCCATCTGGACCATGTGGAAATGGGAAAGACATCTCTGAGGCTGCAATTATCCCACAAAAAAATAGGATTGGTAGGGAAAGGTTGTTATCTTCTCCGATGGCCTCGCTCTTCCTTCTGCAGTAGGAACGAGTCTCACATTGGAAGGTTTTCCTTTGTTTTCCCCCATCCTTGTGTCCAATGTTACAAATCCCCCACTTCAAAAAATTCCTTACGGATTTTTCCATTAGTTATTGACTCCAACTGGAGCACCACTGAACTGTCCCCATGAGTTTTTCCAACAGAATTTGAGGAAGGATTGGGATTGAGCCAAGCGGGAAAGACAGATGGGGTTTAATCCCTCTGACAGTGCCTGGGAATGGGACATCCTATTAATAATTGGAATAATCATGGAATTATGGAATGGTTTGGGGTGGGAAAGGACCTTCAATCCCATCCAGTTTCAACCCCATTCCATAGGAAGGGACACCTCCCACTGTCCCAGGTTGCTCCAAGCTCCAATGTCCGACCTGGCCTTGGACACTGCCAGGGATCCAGGGGCAGCCACAACCTCACTGTTCCAGCTTCATCCAAAGAATTCCACCCCTTTGGATATCTCATCCAAACCTTCCCTCCTCAGCTCCAGGCCATTCCCTTTACCCCCTCATTCCACGCCATCCCTCTCCACCAAACAATCCCAGGTTTGGGCCCCCTGGAAACTTCAGGAAAAGCTCATGGAGGAGGTGAATTGAGGATCTGGGAGGAGCAGCCGTGTTTGGAGAAGGGGAATGCCGAGTCCCGCTCCCTGAGCCAGCGGTCGGAGCCAACGATCCAAGCGGGAGCGCTGACCCGGAGCCGCCATACAGAAGCTCTCCCTGAAAACCTGGCCCGGCTACTGAGGAAGTTCTTTCCTCTCTTTCTTGGGAGAATCTTAATGGATGAAGAGATTCCAGATGGCCGGCGGCCACCTGCCACTGGGATTAACAGTCCGGGCGGGATGCAAAGCCTTGGGAAGAGCGCTCTGCAATCGTTCCTGCACGCACGGGAGCCAACGGAGCTTGGATGGAGCTAAATCCTCACCTTATTACCTTTCTGGGAATTCGGGAAGCATTACCCAGCATCCTCCTCGCTGCAGCTCTGCCTTGAAAAACAATCCGGTTTGGAGCTCCGTGTCCCCTAAAGTGCCTGTATTCCTAGGATTTCACTTGGAACAGCAACATTTGGAATCCATTATCCAATCATTAATTTCCTCCGCTTTTCCCCCCAGCTCTTCATGCCTCACGCTGGATCCTGGCGCTCCGTGGTCCAAGCAGCTTCACTCCACCAGTTTTTCCTGCAGCTCCATCAATTTTTCCTACTCCAGGAGCCTGGGTTTGCTTGGAGCGCAGATCCAAAGGTGTGTCCTGGCTGGAAAGTCTCAGAACAAGACCCAGTTCTCCCGGTTTTCCTACCCCAGGTTGGCTCCTGCCTCATCCAATCCCCTAGAATTCCCAAAAAGGTACTACCTGAAGAGGAGAGCATGGAAAGAAAAAAATTCTGGAAAAAAGAAAAGCCCTGGAAAGAAGACAAAGATTTTTCCCCTCTAAAAATAGAAAGAAATTTTTTTTCTGCAGTTCTGGGGAGAAATCCTGGGGGATGAGAGTTGAGATCATAAAATCACAGAATCATGGAGTTGGTTGGAAGGGAATTTTGAGATCATTTAATTCCACCCCCTTCCATGGACAGGGACACCTCCCCTTATCCCAGGTGGATCCAATCTGGCCTTGGACAATTCCAGGGATTCAGGGGCAGCCACAGCAAATCTGGGAATTCCAACCCAGCCCCTGCCCACCCTCAGAGGGAGGAATTTTTCCCAATTCTTAATCTCAAATTGTTTTCAGGGCTCTGGTGGTTTTCAGGATAAGGTCCTCAGAGCGTGATCATCCCATCCCATCCCATCCCATCCCATCCCATCCCATCCCATCCCATCCCATCCCATCCCATCCCATCCCAGATTCCTCAAAGTGAATAAACTCCAAACCTTCCAGGAAAATCCAAATGTTCTTCCTCCATAAAATAAAGAGTTGGAATCTCCAGTTATTCAGGGATAACTTTTTCCCTCAGTGGCTTTAAGGACAGAACCTTTCTCTAGACCTGGATTAGGGCACCAATCCAAACTTGGGATCACCAGAATTCCAGGAGTGAGGTCACCTGTGGATTGGTTGTGCCCAGAGTAGGTTCAGACACCAAAATTTGGCCTAAAAAACAAAAAGGAACATGGAATTATCAACTCCAAATGGCCCCAGTTGCAGGGATTTTAGGGATTTGTAGGGATTTTACACCATGTGGATCCCATTCCTAAAGGAGTGTTGGAAAAGAGGGAAAGGGGAGGAATGGTGATCCCACTGGAAGCCAACAGCCGGGAACTTTCTGGAACATCCAGAAATTCCAAATCAATGCCACGGTGGGTTTGGAGACAATGCTGGAGCCAAATTCCTTCCCAGGTGGAACAAAGGGAATAAAAAAAGAGGGATTTAGGGAAAATATTCCCATCTAAATTCATCCAGAGTTAGGTACCATAGGAATTTGGTTGAATCCCATCCGTGGTCTGCTGAAATAAGGGAATTATTTCCCCCTATTTTGAATTTCCAAGGATTTTGCCATGAAAGTCCTTGGAAGTTTAACTGGGCTGCAGATCCTGGCCTGAATTTAGGGAGACGCTGACCTGTGCATTCTGAGGATGAGGAAGCAAATGCATCCTGGATTTATGGAAAAAAATGGGATTGTGGGATGCAGGAGACTCGAGGGATCTCCTTGGATTTTCCACAGGGTCCCTGCAAAGCCTTTGGTTGGATCTTTCCTCATGCAGGACATCTGTGGAAGGAATGTTTTGCCTGCTTTTGTGTCCCTGCTGGAAAAAAGCTAGGAAAAGATTTGGGAATTCTTTTCCTCCTGGTTGTTCCGGGCTGCAAAATCCTGGAGGCTTTCTGGCTGAGGCGGAAGAAGATCTATGGAATTCTGGATCCCTGATTTTGAGGAACCATGGGGTGGGAGAGGCAGGTTGGAGGTCTGGAAGGGGGAACACCAAAACCAAGGGAATTTTCCATTTCCAAGAGAAGGAAGACCCAAAAGCTAAGGAACATTTCTATTTTCCAGGTCTAAAAAATTCTTCAGGACCTGGAATATTTTGCCACACCGACAGAATTCCTAAGCAAAGGAACGACAGCTACAATACCCTGGAATAACGGGATGAAAGCTCTCTCCAGGTAAATGGAAGGATCAGGAGTGGAAGCAGATTCTGCTGCTGCAGCTGCAGCGTAACCGAATCCCCAAGTTTTAGGGCCAGTGGAAATTAGGCTCCAAATTAAGCTTCCAATTTGACGGAATTCCTGGCAGAATTCCACGCGAGAGGTCGTGAAATCAAGGATTGATGTAGTGCTGTCGGGAGGGAAAGGGCACAGCCGAATTTAAATCATATTTAGATTAAAAAGCCGGAGCATCAAAAATATTTTCCTTTGAGCTTTACAGCACAATTAAGAACAGTTTAGGCTTTCAGTCCTGGTGGCTTTCACTCAGGCCTGTGGTTAACCAGAGGCTGGAGATAAATTCCCATTCACTTGGCTTGGGAATGCCATCACTGCTGGGATGGAGAATTATCCCTTCCTCCTAGCAGCCCCCTTATCTTCCAATCTGTGAATCGCAGGGGCTCCCACAGAAGGAAATCTTTTATTAAGCTTTTTATTTTCCTTTGCTGCAGGCAGCAGACTAAATAAACTCCGGCCTAGGCTTTGCGCGGTGTCTCTCCGTAGGCCGCATCCAAGAAACACAGACAATGCCGGTTTGCAGGAATGAAGGAATTTTAATAAAAACAACCCCAGTCCCCCCCTCCTTGTCAACTCCTTGGGCTGGATTGTCCTGAAGAATTTATTTCATTACTCTAAGTGCTGTTGACTTAGTGTTGGTTTCAGCACTTGGATTCTTGGATAGCCTGAATAAAATCCCGTTTTCCAAGATAAATACATTATGCAAAGGATGACCTTCGTGCCTGCGCTGCTCCGGCTGCCGGCTCCGGCTGCTTCCTCCTTCCGAGGGGCTCTCGGAGCTCTTGTAGCTGGGTATGGGGTCGGCTGGATGGAAGCCCCCACGAGCAAGGGAGAGAGGGGGAGAAATAAAAAAAATAGAAAAGCTGGAGCCCATTCCCAATGGAGGTAGAGGCAGGGAAATGTCAGCTGGGATGGAGTGGAAGCGCAGCTTCCATGGGTGTCCAAGGATCCAAAGGTTTTTCCCTCTCAAAGGAAGTTTTTTGGAGAGAAATAAGGCCCTGCTCTGCTGATTCCCTCAGAATGGAGCAGTTCCGAACTTCCAGGGAGGCGGGAATTCCCAGGGGGATGGATTATCCATCCCTTGGAGGACAGAGGGAAAAGGGGGACCTGGATTTTCCAGATGTAAGGACAGAAGAAGGACCTGGCCTGGGCAGGACTTGGGAGAACATTGGGTTGGGCCTCCCTGGAACTGCCTTTCCCAGCTGGAATGTTCTGATCACAGAACCTGTGTTCTGCCCCTCATGACATCACAAATCCAGGAAATCTCGGGATAATTCAGGATGGGAAAACCCTCCACGCCCATCTAGTCCAACCATTCCCAGCACTGCCCAGGCCACCTCTGGCCCATGTCCCCAAGTGCCACATCCACATGGATTTTAATCCCTCCAGAAATGGGGACTCCACCCCTGGGAAGCCTCTTCCAGGCCTAGACAATGCTTTCCAGGGAGAAATTTTCCCACATATCCAACTTAATCCTCCCCTGGCACATTTGAGGCCGTTTCTTCTTGTCCTAAATGACAAAACTATTTCTTAGATCAGAGAATTTTGTGGGTTTTTTTTTTTAGGAAAAGCTCCCCTTGCCTGACACAAACCACTGCCTCCTCCTGATTGGTTTCCAATTTCTTTCATCCCAGGATTCCAGGCGATTTCTCCTTGATCCTAAGAACTCCCAAACAATCCGGTGTCAACTTCTGTCATCAGATCCTGACTATTCCAGGCAAACTCCAGGAGCTTCGGTTTCTCCTAATGAGCCTGAGGCTTAACGAGCCTCTAACTTGATATTCCTGTTAAATGAAAGAAAATGGAGAGGAGATGGCAGAAAAGGAGGAAAAAAATCAGGAATGCTTCCCAGTACAACGTGGTTAAAAGGAGGAGCCCAAATCCTGGAATTTCTTAGTTTTGGGTGACCGCTTTTGATCCAGAAAGTAACTGAGGGATGTGACTCCAACTTTCCCAAATCCATGCGGGGATGGAAAATGACCCATCAGAGCAGCCTTTCCTCCTCCTTGTCTTCCCATCCCTGATCCTTTGTGACTCACGGCTTCCACCCATCCCAAAAAAATGGGATTTTTCCTCATGCCTCCTTGCCCTTTCAATCCAAATTTCCCCAATTTCCCAGAAAACAGAATCTCTCAGTCAAGCTCAGCTTTGGAACCTGGGCTTATTCGATCCAGCACAATTTTAGGAAGGAATAGGCACGGGAAGGGAAGAGGATGATTGGATCCAAGAGAAGAACCGTGTCCAGTAAAAATTACAGGAAAAATAAGCGTGGGAAGGCAGAAGATGAATCAGATTTTGGCCTGGAAAGCAGCTTCCACCTCCTTTTTCTTCAGGAAAAAAGAGAGAATTTGGATAACTGGGAGCGGCCACCGGAATTTTAGTTCATCTCTTCCCGAAAGGAAGACCCTCAAATGAATCCTGGCAAACAAATTTAGCCCAGACAGAGGAGAGGAGTTTCTATGGAATCACTGACGGCATTTTCCGGAAATCTTCATTTTTGCAGAGCCGTTTCCCACCCTAAAATCCCACCCAGAAAATGCTAATTTGCTTAATTCCACTTTCTGGAAAATTCCATGTGTGCAGAGCAAGTTCCCACCCTAAAATCCCACCCAGAAAATGTTCCTTTGCTGAATTCCTCTGGAATATGAGCAGTGTAGGTAATGAAATTTTAGGCAACGTTTTTCAAGGATGGGTTGGTCTCATCCCAGCTTGGGAGAGGTTCCAGCTTTTTGGAGTCCTCACCTGCTTGGTTCTGCTCTCTCAGGTTCTACCAGCTGCTGGGTGTAACTACTCGGGGTGTAACTCCTGGGTGTAGCTACAGCCACTTCGGAGCTGGATATTGAGAGAGGCCCCAAAAACCATTTCATGTCCTGACAGCAAAAAGGCGACAAAATCAGCTCTGGAAATGCAGGAAAAATAATGGATTTGTCAAGAACGATCTATTGTTCCATCCAGGAGCAGCATTCCTGATCTTCTGACATAGATCCAGGATGTTCATGGACTTTGGTGGGGTCTCGTGCTCTGAAGTTTGGCAGATCCTTGGTGCTGGTTCAAAATTAACCCAGGGTGCGGATGAACAGTTGGGGCAGCCCTGAAGGAAAGATTTGGGATGTTGTGGATGAGGCTGGAATGGCCCAGCCCAGCCCCCCCTGGCTGATGGCAAAGGCAAGGTGGGAATTGTGTCCCTGTGCCCTCCCTCAGGTGAGAGCCCACCTGCAGAGCTGCCCCAGCCCTGGGGCCAACAGCAGGAGGACGTGGAGCTGCTGCAGAGAGCCCAGAGGAGGCCCCGGAGCTGCTGCAGGGCTGGAGCCCCTCTGCTCTGGAGCCAGGCTGGAGGGCTGGGAATGTTCCCCTGGAGAAGGGAAAAATCCAGGCAGAGCTCAGAGCCCCTGGCAGGGCCTGGAGGGGCTCCAGGAGAGCTGCAGAGGGACTGGGGACAAGGGATGGAGGGACAGGAGCCAGAGAACGGCTCCCACTGGGAAAGGGGAGATTGGGCTGGGATCTTGGCAAGGAATTGCTGGCTGGGAGGGTGGGCAGGGGCTGGGCTGGAATTCCCAGATTTGCTGTGGCTGCCCCTGGATCCCTGGCAGTGCCCAAGGCCAGGCTGGACACTGGGGCTTGGATCCACCTGGGACAGTGGGAGGTGTCCCTGCCCATGGGTGGGGGTGGCACTGGATGATCTTTAAGGTCCCTTTCCCACTCAACCCATGCCATGATTATTTCCCATGGATGTGGCAGGTCTGGACACCGTGCAGTTTCTCACCCATCAGCCCTGGTCACAGCAAATTTTATTCCCTCAGTATTGCAGAAACATTTTCTCATCTTTCCATTCCAAGTTTAATCCCGTCAATCCCGAATTTCACCTCCTTGGAGCAGGCTAAGAAATTCCATCATGGGAATATTTCAATATTCTGGATGTGACTCTTGTGACACATCCAGGGTTTATTCCTGCCTGGATAATTTATTAGTGTATTTTCTGAGCTGAGCGAATTGTGCAGGAGCAGATTTTCCAAACAGCCATTTCCAAAGCTCTTTACCTCAGCTTCATTCCAAAACAGAGGTTTTTTGGGATTGACATGAAGGGATAACCAAGATATTCCCAAATTATCAACACTTTTTAGGCCCTTTCACTTTAAAGTCCCCAATTTCTTTTCATTTTAAAGCTTCATCTCAAACACTCCAGAAAAATTCAGGTATTTTCTAGAGATTTCTGCTTCCCAAAATAAGAAATCCAAATCACTGGAATCTTTGGAATATATTGATTAATATAGAAAACAGCAAAAAAACTTCAAAATCTCCAAATGGAGATGATCAGGTGGTTTTTTTAAAGGAACTTTCCTGTTTAAAAGGAGCCTTTTTCCCACAGGAATTATCATCCAGTGGGATATCAAATCCAAGCTGTACCCATTTGTCATTCCAGACTTGTGGAGCTTGGATTTCCTCAGGAGAACCACAAACGCTGTTACAAATAGGATTTTTCCCACCTGTAGGCCTTGGCAATTTCCATAACTTTTTCCACTAAATCCTTTCAAAATTCCAAGAGAGTTTGCCCCAAACAGGAGAAGGATGGAAAAACCCATCCTGCCTGAATCACCCATGAGTATGTTCAAGTATCCAAACAGGTCTCCAGGTGGGAATGACAAAATTCCGCTTTCAGGCACAGAATGAACCGGATTAGAACAATTTATGGAATTTTCATTCCACTTCCTGCTTGGATCCGCCCTTGCACGGAGACTTCTGGATGAGGATTTAGTTCAGAGCCCTTAAAGGCACCAGGGAAGACGCTGGAGGGAATCCCAGCTCCGACGGCTCTGCTGCCAAAGGGACCAGAGGTCTGGAATGACATCAACCCCCTGCTGTGGGATTTGTGTCCGTGGCTCCTCGGCTCCGTGGCTCCCAGAAGTCCGGAGGGTTCTCAGAGACTGGCTGGAATCAGGGATGGAAAAGCCCCATCCCGCTGGGTCGCTAGGTCCATCCGCTGGCCCCGGGATTTTCCGGAGTCTGCGGCCCCCGGGACTTTGTCCTGTCCCGTTTTGGAAACCCTCAAGTCAAGGGGTTTCCACCCTTCCACCGCTCCCACTGGGAGACCATTCCAACGCTCCACACATTCCCTCAGAAATGTTTTCCTGAGAGTGCATCCAACTTTTTTTTTTTGTCTCCTCATTTCATCTTGGGGCCCTTGTCCTTGGGAATCCTTCTGCTCCCGCCTCTGTGGGTTTGGGATTGAGGATGTCTTGAGATTCATGGATGTCTGTACAAGGATAGATCGCATTCCCCATGATCCATGGCCTGGAGCAGATAAAGGATGTGGAGGGACTTCCCTCCTTCCCTACAAATCTCTTCCGAGTGCTAGCCATGGGTGTTGGAAGCAGTGAGGGTCTTTTTGGGAATGGTGTTCCCAGGAGTGGGATGTTCTCCTAAAAAAAGTCCTACGGAAAGGATCCCAGGCCTGTTCTCCTCTGTCCAGCAAAGTCCTGTGGCCAGACAGGGAATAAAATCCTGGATATGAAAGGAATCACCTCACAGTGATGCCTCTGAGAAATCAGAATTTATCAGAGAATCATGGAATATTTTGAGTTGGAAGGACCTTAAATCCCATCCCATCCCATCCCATCCCATCCCATCCCATCCCATCCCATCCCATCCATGGACAGGAACACTTCCCACTATCCCAGGTGGCTTCAAGCTCCATCCAGCCTGGATTTGGAGACTTCCAGGGATAGGACATCACCAACTTTAAACTTAAGCTTTAATTCTCCTATTCCTTCTGTTCGTCATTTTCTTGTGGCAAACAGATGAGGGTTGGGATGACCTCGACTCCTCTTCCCACCAGGATCTGCAGGAATGCTGCTGCCTGGATATGCCGGGACAAAGAAACCTCTCAATCCCTCAACATCCCACTTTTCCAGCAGCTTCTCAGGAGGGCCAAACTTCCCCTGGCAAACCTGGGAAAGGAAGGATCTGTCGGAAAACGTTATCGGTGGAAATATCCGGAGCCATCGGAGATATGTGGACACCTAATTTCCAAGCATTTCCTTGCGAGCTGAGCGACCAAATTCCTTTGGCATCTTCGGGAGCGATCTGAGCTCCGGAATGCGAAACCGCTCTCCAAGAAAGACTCGGGACACGGAGCTGGGACTTTCAGGCTGGGGCAGGGGAGTGGGGAACAGCCTGACACGGCTGTTTTCTTTTCCAATAACAGCCGTCCCCCGCAGTTTTGGGATAAAGCCGGGGAATCCTGGGGTGCCGAGGGCCCGCGTGGAGCCCTGGCCCGGGAATTTTCTTGCTGGGAGCATGAGTGGGCTGGAAGAAAAATACACAAATGCTCCGGAGGAGTAAACACTAAACAATCCTTAAAAAAACACCGGGGCCGCAGCCGTCCCCGCGCTTCCCGAGGCCAGGCCGCCGCAGGGAGCGGGATAAGAAGGATCCCGCGGCGGCTCCGGCCGGAGAAGGCAGGAGTGCCACGGCTTAGCAGGGAGAAGGAACTTGAGGAATGGGCGAAAGCTGTGAGGGATGCAGCCACAGAAAGGGAATGTGCTGCTCCGGCCAAGTTCGCTGCCTGCGAGCTTACAATGAAATCTCTGCCGCTCGGAGAACAAGGATTTGGCTTTTTCATGGAATTTTGTCGCCCCGGCTTTTTGACCTCCCGAATTTCTCCCCACCTCCCCCACAGCCGGAGTGTTGCCTGTGTTGCTCCGGATGCTGTCTGTGTCCTACCTGATCTGTGGGGCTGCTTGGAGGGTTGGGAATGTTCATTCCAGAGGCTGGGATGTGACACCTGAACCCAGAATTTGGGAATACCAGCCCACCTGACTGCTGCCACAGAGGGACCCGTTTTTCCCAGGATCAAGGACAACCTTCATCATCCTCTCTGCTTCCCAGATCCCACTTTTCCTTGGGAACTCTGCTTATTCCTGAGGTTTTTCCCCTAACCATCCCCTTCCCATGGCAGAGCCGCTGCTGTGCCCACAGGAAATTCCTATAATTTTCCATCCTTTCACACTCTGGGATTTGTTTTCCAGCCTCATCATCACTGAGCTCATGAGCTGGGCCCTCATTTTAGAGGAAAAATAGGGATGGGATGGAGAAGGAAATCCATGAGCAGAGCTGGAGATCCTGATCCTCATCATCTCTGCTGGAATTCCTCGGGTTGGGAAGGAGCTTAACTCCCTTTCCAACTCCATTCCATAGTTAGGGACACTTCCCATTATCCCAGGGTGTTCCAAGTCCCAGTGTCCAATGTGGCCTTGGGCACTTCCAGCCACAACTTCCTGGTATTCCCAGCCAAGGAAATTCCCTTCTTCTTTATGGAATGGTTGTTCCAGAGGGTAATATTCCTGATTTCCATTCCTGATCACCCTCAATTTCCAGCTTCAGGTTTGCTCCCAAATCCTTTCCCTTCATACCCATCCAATTATTACTCCAGAGTCACAACTCTCACTTCCAGGATGGGAATTCCCAGGATTCCCATTCTTTTGGCTGTTGGGAGGTCTGGCACAACTTTCCCTTCTCCCAGATCTCCTGCTCTCACCCCAATTCCTCAGATTTGGAAATCCAGTTTGCTCCCATGTAACTCTCCTATTCCAAGTCCACTTTCTATCCAATTTTCCATATATTTCCCTACTTCTTCCATAGCAGGAGCTGCTTTTACAGGTTAATTCCTGATTTTCCAAACATATTTCCCTTCTTTCTTTTCCCTCCTTGTTTTTGTTTGCCTCTTTTCCTTGCTGATGGAATGTTGTGAGGAATTCCAGCTCTCCCAGTGGCCTGTCCTTCCTTTTCTCCCAAAATGTTGTTCCAAGCACATTTTTAAGCTGCTTGTCCCTGAATTCCAGCTAAGGCTGGAATCTTTTCCCTCGGAACGTTCTTATTTGTTGCCTCCCGCTTGGAGTTTCCCACCTCCTTTTTCCTCCCTGCCTTACCCTGGAATTACCTTTGTGTGCCCTTTCAGCTCCCTCACCCTCAGGAAAATCACTCCCAGTGCTCCTCTTGAATGGATTTTCCTGGTGTTTTCCCCTATTTTCATTCCCCTCCCAGCCCTTCCCTTGCTAGAATTCCTCCTGTGCCAAACTCCTTTCTCCCGGTTAATTATCCCTTTATCCCACGAGCCTACTATCCTGGAATTCTGCCAGGCTGCCTGATATTCCTTTTATTTGATTTTTATTTATTTTATTGCACACTTTTCCTCACTGCTCCCTTTTCCCCCCTCTCACCTTCTGTTTTAACAATGCCGCGGGATCACTTTCTCCCGACTGGATTTTTTCCAAAAGACCAAAATTAAAGCAGAAATGTTCCAATGGCCAATTTTCCATGGTTTTTTTCAATCCCCAAGGAGAGGTGAAGTCTGGTCAGTTTTCCCAAGGTCCTCCTTGATGTTTTCCATTGATTACAAGCCCAGATGGGCAGCAATTCCAGTGGCATCCTGGCCTTAATCCAAAGTAGAGAGGAAGCAGGAGCAGGGAATGACAGCACTGCTGGGACACCTCAAATCCTGGGTTTCATTCTGGGCTCCTCACGGAAAGAAGGACCTGGAGGGGCTGGAGAGTGCCCAAGGAAGGGAATGGAGCTGGGAAGGGGCTGGAGAATCCCTGAGGGAGCTGGGAAGGGGCTGGAGAATTCCTGAGGGAACAGGGAAAGGGGCTCAGCCTGGAGTGGTGGCAGGAGAAGGCTCTGGAACGTTCCCTGGAGCAGTGAAAGGAGAAGTCTCTGGAACATTCCATGGGGCAGTGAGACAAGAAGGCTCTGGAGCATTCCTTGGAGCAGTGAAAGGAGAAGGCTCTGGAACATTCCTTGGAGGGGTGGCAGGAGAAGGCTCTGGAACATTCCTTGGATCAATGGCAGGAGAAGGCTCTGGAACATTCCTTGGAGCAGTGGCAGGAGAAGGCTCTGGAACATTCCCTGGAGCAGTAACAGGAGAAGGCTCTGGGTCTGTCCTTGGATCAGTGGCAGGAGAAGGCCTCTGGAACATTCCTTGGAGCAGTGAAAGGAGAAGTCTCTGGAACATTACATGGGGCAGTGAGACAAGAAGGCTCTGGAGCATTCCTTGGAGCAGTGGCAGGAGAAGGCTCTGGAACATTCCCTGGAGCAGTGGCAGGAGAAGGCTCTGGAACATCCCTTGGATCAGTGGCAGGAGAAGGCTCTGGAACATTCCTTGGAGCAGTGGCAGGAGAAGGCTCTGGAACATTCCTTGGAGCAGTGGCAGGAGAAGGCACTGGAACATTCCTTGGGGCAATGGCAGGAGAAGGCTCTGCAACATTCCCTGGAGCAGTAACAGGAGAAGGCCTCTGGAACATTCCCTGGAGCGGTAACAGGAGAAGGCTCTGGAACATTCCTTGGAGCAGTGGCAGGAGAAGGCTCTGGAACATTCCATGGAGCAGTGGCAGGAGAAGGCTCTGGAGCATTCCTTGGAGCAGTGGCAGGAGAAGGCTCTGGAACATCCCTTGGAGCAGTGGCAGGAGAAGGCTCTGGAACATCCCTTGGAGCAGTGGCAGGAGAAGGCTCTGGAACATTCCTTGGAGCAGTGACAGGAGAAGGCTCTGGGTCTGTCCTTGGATCAGTGGCAGGAGAAGGCCTCTGGAACATTCCTTGGAGCGGTGACAGGAGAAGACTCTGGAGCATTCCTTGGAGCAGTGACAGGAGAAGGCTCTGGAACATTCCCTGGAGCGGTGGCAGGAGAAGGCTCTGGAACATTCCCTGGAGCGGTGGCAGGAGAAGGCTCTGGAACGTTCCTGACCAATCACAGAGGGCACACAGGTGCGACGTGTGGCCATGAGGGGATAAAGGCTGGGCTGGAGAACACAAAGCGCAGGTGCTGCCACTCTCGGGGGTGGGCTGGTGTGACTCTGTCTGTGTGGGCTGAAGCTTCTGGAATTGTGTGGTGGCACTGTGTGTGGCATGGCCCTCTCGACTGGGACGTGCGCTGTGACAGGTCAGTTCAGCAGGGATCTGCCTTTCCAGGCTCTCCTGGCATGTTTGACGGGATTGTTCATCCCAATTCCTTTCCTCGGGAGGAATGGGCTGCCTGAGGGACAGATGAGCCTGGGGAGGGCTTGGGTTTCTGCAGATATCAAACAAAACATTGCAATATCTTTAGGGTGCCTCCATCCCAAACCAGTGAGAGGTTTAGGAGCGGCACTGGCAGCAAATCCAGGGATTTTAGAATCAGCTGGGCAAGGCCTGGCCTGGTTTGAGCTGATCCTGAGCCCTAAGCCCAGCCCAGGTTCTGTTCAACCATTTCAGGCTCTCCTGGGATGTTTGATGGGATTGTTCATCCCAGTTCCTTTCCTGGGGAGGAAGGGGCTGCCTGACACTGTCCTGAGGGAGAGAAGAGTGTGAATTTCTGCAGATATCCAACAAAACATCCCAAAATCTTCAGGGGGCCTCCATCCCAAACCAGCCTGGGAATTTATGAATGATTTAAGGAGAGGGACTGGCAGAAAGTCTAAGATGGGAATTTCAGGATTAGTTGGGCAAGGCCTGGCCTGGTTTGAGCTGATCCTGAGCCCTGAGCCCAGCCCAGGTTCTGTTCAGCCATTTCAGGCTCTCCTGGGATGTTTGACAGGATTGTTCATCCCAATTCCTTTTCTGGGGAGGAAGGGGCTGCCTGAGGGAGAGATGAGCATGGGAAGGGTTTGGATTTTGGCAGATATCCAACAAAACATCCCAGAATCTTCAGGGTGCCTCCATCCCAAACCAGCCTGGGAATTGTGAATGATTTAAGGAGGGCACTGGCAGCAAATCAAGGGATGGGAATTTCAGGGTCAGTTGGCCGAGGCCTGGCCTGGTTTGAGCTGATCCTGAGCCCTGAGCCCAGCCCAGGTTCTGTTCAGCCATTTCAGGCTCTCCTGGGATTTTTTATGGGATTGTTCATCCCAGTTCCTTTCCCAGGGAGGAAGGGGCTGCCTGAGGAAGAGATGAGCATGGAAAGGGTTTGGATTTCTGCAGATATCCAACATCCCAATATCTTTAGGGCTCCTCCATCCCAAACCAGCCTGGGAATCTGTGAATGATTTAAGGAGAGTGACTGGCAGCAAATCAAAGTTCTAATTCCTCATTTATTGTTTTTTCTTCAGGAGATCACAGAAAGGGAAGGAAAAAATCCATGGAGTTGAGGACAGACATGGCCCAGGAGAGGCAGAAGGAGGGACAAAAGCCATTCCAGCTGCTCCTGCCACAGGTCAGTTTCCTCAGGAATATCCTGGAATCTCCTCCCATGTGTCCTGTAGTGGAGGGGCTCCAGATGCTTCTTCCCAGCCTGGTGTCCATAAACCTTAATCCCGGAATTCCAGGAGCAGTGCAGGCCCGTTCCCAAAACATTTGATGAAAAGTGGGATGTGCAGAGGAGCTTGTCATCCCAAATTTCCCAGTTCCCTTGCATTCTTAGGGAATCAGTTGGGAAAAGGATTCCTATTCCCTCTGAATTTTGGGATGAATAATTCCATAATTTTGTGTCCCCTTTGGAATCAGAGCTGGATGAGAATCCATCAAAAATGGGAGAAATTTGGGTTTCTTCTTGTTTTTTCCCACCAAGACCTCTCAAACCCCAAAATTTTCAACCAAAAAAATATTTTTATGAAAAATGTGAATTTTTGTCATTTAATTATGTTTAAAAGATTGAAAAATATTTATCCCATATCATCATAATCCTCATCCCAAGAATATTTTTAGGATGTGTCCACCTAAGATCTTTAACTTTTTTTTTTTTTTTTAACTAGCCAGTTAAAACAGAGAGGATCTCTCCATAAAAAATGAGGGATTTTGCTTCCAACAAGTCTGGATTTTCCTTTAAAAAACCAGAATTCCTTCAGCTGTGGGTTAAATTAAAAAAAAAAAAAAGTTTGGAAGTTTTTTCTTGGAGAGAAGGATGAATCCTTTAGAATTTCTTTCCCTGGGATGTGCCTCCTGCTCCATAGGCTGAGGCCTTTGCATTCAGGTTTGATGTCCTTCCAAAATTCCAGATAAACAAAGGCAGAGATAAAACACCAGGATAAGGTCATCCCATCCCTGGGAATCAGGGATGAGGCATTTAATTGGCAATTAGTGGGGTTGGAAATGAAGGCGTCGGACAGGGCTAAATAAAATTCAAATATAAATAAACAGAGGCCCTTGGGATGACAGCAGGACTTGGAAGAATCCCAGGGATTAAGTCTTGGAAATGGAATTTGCAAAGCAGCTCCTTTGGAAGAGAGGAGAAGGTGGGGAAGGTGGGATGGTCCTGTTTCCATCCATGGCTCCTGCCTCCATGCAGGGAAATCCCTAAAAACTCCCAGAGCTTTTTCCTTTGGATATCTTCAGGATCCGACAGGAATCCTGAGCTCTGCTCCAGGGAATTGGGGCTGGATGAGCACTGGATTTAGCAATGGAGGAACAGCTCCATCCTTCCCCTGCTCTGTCCAGAGCCTCCAGAGCCAGTCTAGTCCTGGACACTAAAATCATGGAATCATGGAATGGTTTGGGTGGGAAGGGACCTGAAACTCATCCCGTCCACCCCATTCCATGGGCAGGGACAGTTCCCACTATCCCAGGTGGATCCAACCTGGCCTTGGGCACTGCCAGGGATCCAGGGGCAGCCACAGCAAATCTGGGAATTCCAGCCCAGCCAGCAATTCCTTGCCAAGATCCCAGCCCAATCTCCCCTTTCCCAGTGGGAGCCATTCCCTGGCTCCTGTCCCTGCAGGCCTTGTCCCCAGTCTCCCTCCAGCTCTCCTGGAGCATCCTGGGATGGTGGAATTTTTCCCTTGTCAGTGGGGTCGGAATGAGAAAATCCTTAAGGTCCCTTCCAACCTAACTCATTCCATGAATTTATGATTCCAGAATTCCATGCCCTCAACCATCACCTGTGGAGCCAGGTCTCCATGCCCATGTGGTTTCCTACATGGAAAACCATCAGGGAATTACAGCCCCAGAGCCAGACCAGCCTCAGCAGCCTCTCCATAGAGTCCCAGATCCCAAATTTTCCTGCAGGATTCACACTGCCAGCCTCAATGATTCCTCAATTCCTTTGGGAATCGAAAAGGAGTAAAAACCTCGGGAATAAGCAGCCAGAAGGTTCTTCCAAAGCACCTTCCTGGGAAATACACCTGGAGCAGCTTGTTTGGGATCCCCAAGGCTCCGTTCTTCCCAGGATAGTTGGGATGGAGATCTCAATGAGAATCTGGCTTTCCCAAAGCAACAGATCCAGAGGAAAGAAACTGGAAGTCTTTCCCAGAGCTGTGCCTAATTCCAAGCCCTCCAGAAAAGCCCCAAAAATCCAATGGATGGCTGAAGGTCATTTTTCCATTGGGATCATCCACATTCCTTTTTTATTTTTTTTTTTTTTTGCATCCCCTCCTTGCTCACTTCCCACATTTTTTTGGATGTTAAAGGAATCACCCAAAGATGAAGTAAATCCCTGGACTTGGAGCTCTTTCTCCTGGAGCTGAGGGGAATTTTTTTTCCTTTGGTTTTGTTCTTTTTGAGGCACTTTCCGCATGGATCTTTTCCCCAAACCCCACTGGAATTGCCTGGCTATGGAGTGTGGGCCATTGCTGCCCTCTGCTGCGGGGAGTCAGAATTCCCGATCCTGGGGATGAATCCAGGGGTGTCCCCTCCCCTTTTCCAGGATTTTGGGTCTCCTCTGGGAAGATCTTCAGCGCATGGAGCATCTCCGTGAGGTTTGTGTTAGGATAAGGGCAAGGAGAACCCCTGGAATCCGAGCTCTGGTGGCCTCTTCCCGAGGTTTTTAATCCTTTTGGATCCCCAAAGTTGTCCCAGTGGAGCTGTGACTCCCTGAGGGAATTTTCCTCATGGAAATCTCCAAGGAGCACAGACAAAACTGTTTCTCTAGGATTGAAATCTTCAGAGATTTCTTTGGAAATAATCCATCAATCCCAGGTTTTCATGGCCCACAGGGTGAAATCCAGAGCTCCATCCTCCCTCCTCCACCTCCAAAATCAACCTTTGAGCAACCCAGATGGACCTTTCCAGCAAATATTCCAAGGAATTGCTGATTTTTTTCTGGATGTATCCACTAAACCACGAAATATTTGGTAAGAGCTGATGAGATAATTAATCATAATTAATCACAGTTAATCAGAATTGATTGTACCGGGAATTTACAGCATGGGGAAACTCACAGGATTTGTCATTCCTGAAAAAAATATTCATGGAATTCAGAAGAAGCCGTTTGCCTGGAATCTTCCAGGTCATTTTAAAGATATTAATTGGGAGCTGCATCACAGCCAACAGCAGCTCAGCATCCCTTTTCCAAGGAGCTTTTCCAAGGAAAAGAAGGGCACAAAATCTTGGATGAGGTCAGGCAATCACAGAGGCTCCAACTCGGGAGAATTCCCAGAGGGAAAGCAAACCTGGATCAGGATAACCCAACCAGAGGAAAACTCCAGTGCTGGAGCCCGTGACATTCCCACTCCTTGGGATCGTCTGGAAAAAGGCTCAAGGAAGTTCATTTTTCCATGGATTAAGTTGTTTTAAGGAGCTTTTCCATTAAAGCCCAGGCCTGGAAAGGACCCAAATGGAAGCTACGGAAAATTTTGGATTTTAACAAACAAACTGCTCGGAGAAGCTGCTCCAAAGTGTTGGGCACAGATGTGGATCCAAATTGGAAAGAATCCAAGAGGATTTTTGGCTGTGCCTCAGTTTCCCTCTCTCTGAGGGATGGATTTGGAACCAAAGCCCAGCCCTGAGCTTGCCTGGGCCTGGCTTAAGAGCTGGGCTTTGCAATCTCCAAATTCAAGATTTAAACCTGGATCACATCCCGAATGTTTTTCCCACCTGGAGTCAGCATGAGATGGGGACACAACCCAAAATCCCTTTTTTCCAGGTGAATTCACATCCCAAATTTTTATCCTTCTGTCTCCCCCTGGGATGTGATCACTGCTCCCAGCAAACAGCGCAGAAAAGTTTTAATCCAAGGATTTTATTCCCTGGATTCTGAGCTTCATTGGATTTGTAGCACTTTTGGAGCAAACAGGAAAAAGATGCACCTGGAGGGAAAAAAGGGAACTCCAAGGAAAAAAAAATTCTAGGATAAATATCGGAGGTGGAGAAAGGAAGGAGGGAACTCTGTGGGATTTTTTGTTGCTTCTAGAGGAAATTCCCCATTTTTTCAGTCCAAATGGACAAAAGGAATGTTTTGGTTTTTTTGGGAATTGATGAGTTCAAAGCTCTGTTAATTAATGAAAATGAATTGGTTTTAGTGGAGTGTGGAAGACAAGGGAGATGTCGGGTGTTTATCCAGAGGTTGGAATGTTCTGTCCAGCCCACCTTGGACCATCCCAAGTTATCCCATCTGTTCTTCCCCACGAAATCTCCCTCAGCACATCCAGGCCTTTTCTTTCCCTACAATTTATCCCTTAAATTCCTTACCAAGAGGAATTTGGTTCTCATTGGGTTCTCCTCAGCTTCAGGCGGAAAGGTTCCCTTTTTCCCCAGCTGTGACAGCATTCCAGTGTCCCTCTTTTTGGTGATTTCTTTTGGATTCCTTTCATTTCCATTCCAGGATTCTGGAGCCCCTCTGCTCTGGGAAAGCTGGGAATGTTCCCCTGGAGAAGGGAAAAATCCAGGGAATCCTCAAAGTCCCTGGAGGGGCTCCAGGAGAGCTGGAGAGGGACTGGGGACAAGGCCTGCAGGGACAGGAGCCAGGGAATGGCTCCCACTGGGAAAGGGGAGATTGGGTTGGGATCTTGGCAAGGAATTCCTGGCTGGGCTGGAATTCCCAGATTTGCTGTGGCCGCCCCTGGATCCCTGACAGTGCCCAAGGCCAGGCTGGATCCACCTGGAACAGTGGGAGATGTCCCTATTTCAATTCCCATCTTTCCGAGGGTGAAATCCTTTCCCAATCCCACCTCAAGAACCCTTTGCTCCCGTTTGTCACCTCAGGAAAATCCCTCGTCCCCAAGCCAGACTCGGAAAAGCTTCAAAGGAGCCCTGGAGACAACGAGGCCACAAATTCCTCTGGAATGAAAAGACCAGTGGAGCATCCCCAAGCACTGAGATTTGATGGATTCCATCCGTAGGGTTGCTCTTCCAAGTAATTTCCTTCACAACGGCGTGGCTTGATCCCAACCGGAGCCAGCTTGAGCCGGCTCCCGACCCCCGGCTGGGATTGCTACACCCAAAATTATTTCAGGGAATGCACAAACAATTCGGGAGCCTGGCTGGGGATGCCACCAATGCCAGTGGCACTTAAAATCTGGGATATTTGGCTTTGGTGTTTGTAGCCGGAGGAGGACTTGGGAAAGAGCTGAGGTTTGGAATGTTCTGGTGGCTTTTCCCGCTGCCGAGGCTGGCAGGAACCGTTCCCGAAATATTGATGTCAGCTCGGTCCTGACCTCTCCTGCAAGATGAGGAAATAATTCCACGTTTTCTGAGGAAAAAGCTCTGTGAATACACAGCAAAATATCTCTGGGAATATGGCAAAAAAAAAGATGGATGGCTCCTTTGTGTCCTGCCACCACTCAGCAATTCATGGAACCTCTGTGATGGATTTGGGGCGGGACAGGGATGACAACTCCAGGAAGGAGTTGTGCGAAAATCCACTGAGTGTGGAAAAGTGGGAATAAGGGCTTTGAGGGCTTTTCCAGAGTGACTGTGGATTCCTCATCCCTGGCAGTGTCCAAGGCCAGGTTGGACACTGGGATTGGATCCACCTGGGATAGTGGGAGGTGTCCCTGAATGTGGATGGAGTGGAATGGGATGGGATTGAAGTTCACTTCCAACCCAAACCACTCCAGGATTCTGGAGCCCCTCTGCTCTGGGGCCAGGCTGGGAGAGCTGGGAATGTTCCCCTGGAGAAGGGAAAAATCCAGGGAATCCTCAGAGTCCCTGAAGGGGCTCCAGGAGAGCTGGAGAGGGACTGGGGACAAGGCCTGCAGGGACAGGAGCCAGGGAATGGCTCCCACTGGGAAAGGGGAGATTGGGCTGGGATCTTGGCAAGGAATTGCTGGTTGGGCTGGAATTCCCAGATTTGCTGTGGCTGCCCCTGGGTCCCTGGGAATGCCCAAGGCCAGGTTGGACACTGGGGCTTGGAGCTACCTGGGACAGTGGGAGCTGTCCCTGCCCATGGATGGGGTGGGAATTGGATGGGATTTAAGGTCCTTTCCCACTCAAACCATCCCATGATCCCATGTTTTTTCTGTGTTGATATAAAACAGTGTTCAAATGGATAAAAACGGAATCTGCTCAGCAAAGCCAGAGTTCTCCAGGAAAATCAAACATTCCCTGCACTGCCCAGCTCCTCTAAGGAATTGCTGACGGTGCTGCCGGTTCATGGACCAAAAAAATTCCCACATCCCTCAGATTACTGGGAAAAAAATACTTACTGGCGTCCAGAAAGTTGAGTCAGGAGTTATCCCAGCGCATCCTTTGGAATGAACATTTCCCAACCAGAGCAAGGCCACCAAGACCATGGCCAGAAGAATTCCTTGGGGGATGCGGCCTTTGAAGTGGCCGGGAATGTGTGAAATACCAAATCCAGGGGGGATTTTCCATCTCGCTCCCTGTGGTTCCTCTTGTTGGCTCATTGGGAATGTTCCCCGAGGAGGGAAGGCTCCAGGGAGGAATTTTTTGGCCACAGAGCAGCTGAAATTTTCTGATTTCTCCGTCCCAGCAGGGATAAGAATTCCATGAAGGGAGAGGGTGGCAGGAGTTGGGTTGGTCTGGGTGATTCCCAGGAATTTTGTGGGCCTTGGGAAGAGGAAGGAAAAGGTGGAGGTGGCAGATTTTTCCTGCTGTGTGGTAGCAGATCTTCCCATGGGATGTGAGGAACCAACAATCCCTCTTGGAGCCAGGATAAATCCTCGGGATACTCAGGAGGTGCTGTCTTGGGCAGCCTGGGCAGGGCTGGACAACCCTTTCCATGAAGGGATTTTCCTTAAAATCCAGCTTAAAGCAGGAGTTTAAACTTTGGCAGAAGTGTCAGATGGGACAACCATACCTGGAATCACTGCTGGCACAGAATTCCGGGATCCTTGAGGTTGGAGTTCCAGGATCATTCAGTCCAGGTTGTGCCCAATCCCTGCCTTGGAAGTGCCACATCCAGGAATTCCTTGGACACATCCAGGGATGGCGAATCCAAACTTCCCTGGGTAATTCCAATCTCTGACCATCCTTTCCATGAGGAAATTCCTGCTGATGTCCAACCTGAGCCTCCCCTGGAAAAAAATCCTTCAGGGAAGAGATTTGTGGTGAAAATCCAATTGTTTGGTCTGATTTCTTTTGGACTGGAATCTTTACCCCCCTGGAATTCCTCGGGATGGAGGAACCATCTCAACCAGGAAAAATAGGACAATCCAAGAGTTATTTCTGCAGGAAAGGTATAAAGCCAAGCCTGTTTTTCCTGGGATAACACCACGGAGTGTGAAGGTTTGGGATAAATATTAGAGAAAAATTTATTCTTGGAAATTGCTGTCAGGAATGGGAATGGAATGCCCAGGGCAGTGGTGGAATCCAAATCCCTGGAATTGTCCTGAGAATTTATGGAGGTGGCATTTGAAGGAAAATTTGTGGTGAATGTGGTGGGAATTGGGTTGGATTTGATGATTTTGGAATCTTTTCCCAAATTTAACAATTCCAGGATTATTCAATTCTTATGGAAATGCAGATTTTGGTGGAATCCACACCAGATTTGGGAATTGAACCCTGAAAGCAGAATTAAAATTTGGGTTTTAAATAAAAAAAACACTCCCAAATTTCTGCTTTTTCCACCTTGGAGTATCCCTCTTTTCCTTGGCCCTTTGGGAAGAGTTTCCCTCCAGACACAGGAATCCTGCAGGATTCCAACTGATCCAGAGATTTAGCAGAACTTTTGGAGCTGGTTTCTCCCTAAAGTTTGTAACCTCTGGCTCAGTTCCAGGTTTTGGAACTGGAATTAGCTCCAGGAACTGGAATTGGCACCAGGAAAGGCTTTGGCAGGGGAAAAAGCCTGGAAATATCCCAGCAAGCAGTCATGGAAACTTGGGAATGTCGGGGCTGTCCCTGAGGCTGGTCCTGAGTGATTCCCCCCTAATTCCAAGATCCTGCAGTGGTGACTTGCTCCAAACTGGTTTTCCATGAGGAAAACCAGTTGTCCATGAGGAATTTCCACCTCCCACGACAGAGGGAGGAATTTTCCAAGGCAAGGCACAGGAAAAACGGGAATTCATCCCTCAGCTTCCATCTTTTTCTCTTTGGCACTGAATTTCCCAAGACGGGAAGCACCCGGAGAGGAAAACAGAGGAATTTTTCCTCACCTGGAGATTTCCAAGCTTTCTTGGAGGTCTGGTTTTATCCAGCTCCTGGAAGAGAGAAAAAATCCTGGGAAAGCCCTTTTCCAGGGAGCTGTGGGGGGCAGGGATTGGTTTCACCTGTTTGGAAAAACCTTTTCCACCTCTGTAGTCTCTTCCAGGGTCAAATCCCAGATAAAAAGCCTTTCCCTTTGCTTTTCCCACAAATTCCCATCCCCTCCGCTGCCCTGAGCATCCCTTTCCCGGCTGGATTTTGAGGACAGCTGGAAAGAACAAACAAAATCTCCTCTGGATGTTCGTGTCCTATAAATAATGGCTTTTCCAAGCTGGAAGTGATCCCAGCGGGAACATTTCTCCCACTTGGATGCTGACCCCAGGGGAGGGAAATATTCCAGTGGGGGTTTGGATTTTTTTGGGAGAGGCGTCATCCAACCGCTTCCGGACATTTTTTCCATGTTTCCCTTCTCCTTGGAGCGAATCTGTGGAAAAGATGGTAAGGGAAATGTTTCGTTCCACTGCTCCCGGGGTCACCCCAGGGCAGCCAAAGGACACGATCCCAAACGGAATTGTTTGGGAAGGAATTCCCGGGGGCCCTCACACGTGTGGGAGGCAGGGCCGGGGGCCGCCGGCGGGGCAGGAATTGTTTGTTCTCCAAACAGCTCCACGTGGATGGCAGGGAAGGGTTGGGATGGGGATCATCTGGAGCAGAGCCGGGAATGCCGTGAGGAAAAAGGGGTTTGGAAGGAAAACCTCCAGGGAGCTGCTCCTCATTCCCAAGGGGGGGGAAGGATCCAGCCCCGCTGCTCTCCCCCATTGTTCTGAGGTTGGGCTGGATCATTTTCCAGGGTTTTTAAAGGATTCTGTAATTCCTCGCTCCCTCCTCCCGCTCTCTTCCCGGTGCCCTTCTCCACATTTTTTGGGGAGAAATTCCTGTTTGGAAACCTCAAATATTCCCCAAACCGGCTGCTCCCCATTTTTCCTGTGATAATTCCTAAATCAGTTATTCCCCGCTTTTGCCAGCTCAAAATTCCCAAACCGGCCTCTCCCTCTTTTTCACTTCCCACAATTTCCAAACCAGTTTCTCCCAATTTTTCCTGTCACAATTCCCAAACCATCTGCTCCCCCTTTTCCCTATCACAATTCCCAAACCAGCGTCTCCCTCTTTCCTCTGTCACAATTCCCAAACTGGTTTTCTCCCCATTTTTCCTGTCACAATTCCCAAATTGTCTGCTCCCCCTTTTTCACTTCCCACAATTCCCAAACCAGTTTCTCTGAATTTTTCCTGTCACAATTCCCAAACTGGCTTCTCCCCCTTTTCCCTATCACAATTCCCAAACTGGCTTCTCCCCCTTTTCCCTATCACAATTCCCAAACTGGTTTTTCCCAGTTTTCCCTGTCACAATTCCCAAACCGGTTTTTCCCAGTTTTTCCCTGTCACAGTTCCCAAAGTGGCTTCTCCCCCTTTTCCCAGTCACAATTCCCAAGTGTCTTCTCCCCCTTTTCTCCACAATTTCCTTTCTTCCTTCACTTCTCTCCTTAAATTTTCTTTTCTCTCATTTTCTTTCCCTTTCCCATCCCCCAGTTTTTTCCAGAGTCTCCTTCTCCTTTCCCCCTTTCCCTTTCCACCCTCTCCCTTTTTCTCCCCCTCACTTTTCTCTCCCTTTCCACACCTCACAGATTTGATTTCATTTTTTTTCCTGGGTCTCCTTTCCCTCCCTTCTGCCTTTTCCTTCCTTTTCCCTCTCTCCTTCTGCTCCGGCTCTGCTGTGGATGGGGATGTTCAGCCTTTGGCTTCTTCCCAACAGCAAAAAAAATGGGAATAAGTTCCTTTCTTGCCAAAAAATCTTCCCCTTTTTCAGGCTCAGCTGCACCCCCAGCACAGGAAAAAAGACTGAGTGAGAACTTCCCAGATTTATTCCCTGCTCTGGGATCAGCTGGGCTGGAATTCAGCTGTTTTGTCACCTGGGGATGAGCTGAGTTATTTCCATGGAATCCCAGCTGCTCTTCCCTGGATCGGATCCTCCTCTCCAGGTCTGGCTGGCAGCTCCTTCCTTCCCAAGCTGCTGGGTACACATGGAGTTGGTTTTCCTCCAAAAAAGCTTTTTTTGGGATTTGTCTTCACCCAGTTTTGTGTGGAGCTCCGGAATCGCTGCGGTTCTGGTGCTCCAAAGTGGCTCCCAAAGTTCAAAGCGATTCCAAAAGCCGGGATAAGGTTGGCTTGGCTTTAAAACCACTCCAGAAATGTTTGTGTGGAAACATCCCTCAAACTGCTCCGGGCTCCTCTGGCACCGCTCACCACAGGGAAGGAAACCATGGAATCATGGAATGCTTTGGGTGGGAAAGGGCCTTAAACTCATCCCATTCCATGGGCAGGGACAGCTCCCACTGTCCCAGGTGGATCCAGCCTGGCCTTGGGCACTGCCAGGGATCCAGGGGCAGCCACAGCAAATCTGGGAATTCCAGCCCAGCCCCTGCCCACCCTGCCAGCCAGGAATTCCTTGCCAAGATCCCAGCCCAATCCCCCTTTTCCCAGTGGAAGTCATTCCCTGGCTCCTGTCCCTCCATCCCATCTGAAATTCCCTCTCCCTCCTTTTCCTGCTCCTCCTCAGGTCCTGGAAGGCCTCAAGTGAGGTCATTCCTCAAGTCTGGCTCTTGGCCATGAATTTTTTGGCACCACAGAGGAAAATTCCAAGTCCAAAACAGCTTCTCTATTTCTCACTTCCCTCCGTTGCCCTCTCCGTGTCCTCCTTATCCTTTCCTCCCCTATTTTTTCCGGAATTGTCTGGATTTTTTTTTTTTTTAATCTTTCCATTTTTCCGGCCAACTCCTTTCCTGCTTTTCTCCACCTGCTGCGGCAGCCGCTCCAGCTCCGCATTTTTCCCATCGCTCCGTCACATCCCACCGGAGATAAGGGGCTGTCAAAATCTTGAGGAATCCCAGGATTTCTCACCAGCTCATTCCATTTAATCCCAGGGGTTTGCTTTGTTTTCCTAAGGAATTAACTTCCCAAAGCCCAGGGATATCTTTGTTCCTCTGCTGGATTTTCCTCACATCTGGATGGAAAGGTGGGAAAAAAGAGGGAGCTGAGGAGCTGGAGCTGGATCCGTGGGTTGTTGGTTTTTAGGGATCCAAGCTCATGACTATCGGCAGCTGCCTTGATCCATGAGATTATTTCCTCTTGGAATTCTTTCCAGTCGTGATTCACCTTTTGGATAAATTCACCTTTGGTGACCATTTGCCATCTAAAAGAGAATCCCGCAGCTGGAAACTGCTGGGAATGTCATTCCTGGCTTGTTTTCCTCACAAACCAACAGCTTCCTATCGGATTTTGGAATGCTGGGTGATGGTTTGGCTCCTGGATTTGGATCATCCTCTCCAGGGCTGTTTTCCCTTGGAAGACTCCATGGTGGCACCAAATAGGCTAAAATCCATCATTTGGGATTTTTGAACGTCCCAAAGGCTTTTCCTGGCCCACAAAAAAATGGAGTTTTGGGCTGGAGTTGATTTTCCTCCCAGGAGCTGAAATTTGTTTGGGATTTCGGCTGGATTTGGTTTTGGGAACACAAGGATGGTTTGGTTATTTCTGGGAAAAACTTCCATGGGCTGGGTCCTGTCCGACCTCATCCACAACATCCCAAATCCTTCCCTGCTGGTTCCAGGGGGTGTTGGTGCCTTAAAGGTCTGGGAATAGAATTGTTATTCCTTGCAAACACACCAAAAATTCCAATTTGTCTGCCGAATCCCTCGGATTTTTGGAGATGGCAATGGATAATAAAATATTTCCTGGGTAGGAAATGTTTAAAGGATTTAATTTAAATTTTAAGTGATTGTGAATTTATGATTTTAATTTTAATTTTTGGACCTAAACTGGGCCTTGTCACTGAGGGTGGAGGTGTCACTTTTCCAGAGATTGGGAAACATCCCTCCTCCAATCGATCCCTGCACCAATCCATCCTTCTTCCAATCCATCCCTCTTCCAATCCCTCTTCCAATCCATCCCTTTTCCAATCCATCCCTCTTCGAAACCATTCCTGCTCCAATTCCTCTTCCAATCCATCCCTGTTCTAACTGATCCCTCTTCTAGTCCATCCCTTTTCCAATCCATCCATGCTCCAATCCCTTTTCCAATCCATCCATGCTCCAATCCCTCTTCCAATCCATCCCTCTTCCAAACCATTCCTGCTCCAATTCCTCTTCCAATCCATCCCTCTTCTAACTGATCCCTTTTCCAATCCATCTGTTTTCCAATCCTTCCCTGTTCCAATCCATCCCTTTTCCAACAATCCCTTTTCCAATCCTTCCCTCTTCCAATCCCTTTTCCAACCCATCTCTCCTCCAAACATCTGGAATTCCAAATATCAAAATTCCTCTCTGATTCACCTTCCCAGCTCCGTCTTGAATTCCCTTCCCATTTTTTCTCACTCTAACATTCCCTAAGGACAATTCGCAGCAGCATCCTCCGTCCTCATCCCGGAATAACCTCCTGGAATGGGAGATCTCCTCCAATCCATCCTGGCAGCTCAACCCCATGGAATGACCTGGCTGTCACATCCCGTTAGGATTTGTTGAACCTGCAACCCGACACCTTTGATCTCGGCTCGCCCGGAACTGTCCGACATAATCCCACAAATTCCTTCGGAAGCGCGGCCGGGGCCGTGGCCTGGATGTTTTCCCAAGGAGTTTAGACAAGGAGGGCCCATGGAAACCCAGGAATTAGGGATGAGGAAAGGATTGGATTTGTTGTTCTAACGTTGGTTTGGACACGGAAGGGCGGATTCCAAATCCTGGCCGAATTCCAAGTGGGATACAGGGGCTCTGTCCCCTGGCATCGGGGAACTGAGCAGGGAAATTCCTTTTCTTCCATGGATTTAGGATGTGGAGGATGGAATTCTGTGCAATCAATGGGATCTTGGGAAGGAATTCCTGGCTGTGAGGGTTGGGAGGGACTGAGATAGAATTCCCAGAGAAGCTGTGGCTGCCCTTGGATTCCTGGGAATGTCCAAAGCCAGGTTGGATCCACCTGGGACAGTGGGAATTGTCCCTGCCCATGGATGGCATGGAAATGGGATGGGATTTAAGGCTGTGGTTTGCAGGAAAACAGGAAAACTCTCCAGGTTTTAGGAGCAGGTGGAATCATGGAATACAGAATCATCAAAATCCTGGAATTCTGGGAACACGCCAGGGGTTGGAAGTGAGTGGAAACTTTTCCTCTCTGGGAGATTTTGGAACTGGAAATGAAGGAATTCCACTCAAGCTAAAACCAAATCTTCAGCCAAATCCCATCTCTTTTCCCTCTGGAAGCTGCTCCCGGCACTGCCTGGATCCCAGATTTCCTTGTGGAGTCAAAGACTTGGAACAAATTCTCAAAGGATGGGTTTTCCTGGGTCATTCCAAAGGAGAATCCTGAATTTAACCAAGAGAATTGGGATGAAGGTGTAGGACCACAATCCCAATTCCTTGGAAAAGCTGAGTTGGGATTGTGAGGAATTCTTCCATTCAAAATTCCTGCTATTTCTCATTTTTCCTGTTAAAATTTGCCATCCCAAAATTCCGGCTAGCTCCAGAACCCTCCCAGCTCCAAAAAATGGCAAGTCCATGGAAAATATCACCATGTTTTCCCACTTTTTTCCTTAAGAAAACAGTTTGGGGAATTTAGAAGGAATTTTACCTCTTGGGGAAAAAAAAAAAAATCGGAAATGGGGCCTGGAAAATCCCTGGAAAACATCAGGGGTTGGACACAATGTTTTCCAGGGATTTAAGAGGAGCAGACGCCAAATCCCAACATATTTGCCAGAGCAGGGACCAGTATCCATTGATGGAATGGGATATTCCCAGTGATCCTGGAAGGGAATATTAATATTATTATTAGTTATTCCAGGTAGAAATGCCTTATCATTATTATCATTATTATTAATATTAACATTATTATCATTATTATAATTATTATTATAATTACAATTACTATTAATATTACTAGAATTAGAAATAATATTTGAATGATTTAGTAATAATGATAATAATAGTAGTAATAACAATAGTGTTATCCATTATAATAATAATAATTAGTATTAATTATTAGTAATAGTTATAGGAATGTTATTATTATTATTATTATTATTATTATTATTATTAATTTTATTATTATTAATGCTATTATTAATGTTATCAATGGTTATCCATAATGATAATAGTAATAATAATTAGTAATAATAATAATAAAAATAATGTTATCCATGATAATTCCTTGGACACCACATGGGATCGGAGCAGTTGTGTCTGGAGGGGAATTGATGGGTTCCATCCAGGATAAACTGGAATCTCCAATCCATGGGCCACCCTATGCCTGTGTGCCAGAATTCCCTAATGAATCCAGGGAATTTTTCCAAAGCCAGGCTTTTGGTTTTCCTGGGATCCTTCCCTGCCTGTCCCACCCAAACCTCACTGTGAGTAAGAGCATCCGGTCCTTGTGGTGGTTTAATCCACCCGAAATTCCCAGCTGGATGAGGTCGCTTTTTTGGGATCAGATTTCCAAACATCCCTTTGTACCTGGTGACTCCCTCGGGCTGGGGATGTCCGGCCCTGGATCCGCTTGGATTTGGACAAGGGACAGCTGGTGACACCTGGATTTGAACAATTCCAGGGATTTCCACCAGTACCTCTTGCCTTTGCTTCACTTCAGGGCACCAAAATTCCAAGTGATCCCAAATCTCCTTCCAGCACCTCTCCAGTTCCAGCCTCACTTTCCCAAATTCCACCCCACAGCTGGATTCATATTCCCGCTGCTCTTTTCCTGGGAAAAGAAGAGCACACACCACCCTTGGATTGTTTGGGAGCTCTGGCCATTCCCGGACTTTCTTTGAGGGGTGATTGATGTTTATGGAAGAGATTCCCACATCCAAAGGGGAGCTC
This sequence comes from Zonotrichia leucophrys gambelii, assembly GCF_028769735.1. Taxonomy (NCBI): domain Eukaryota; kingdom Metazoa; phylum Chordata; class Aves; order Passeriformes; family Passerellidae; genus Zonotrichia; species Zonotrichia leucophrys. The sequence goes on from NC_088173.1 coordinate 71,591,153, forward strand.
AACTGGATTCCAGGGAAAGAGGAATCAAAGCACTCCAGCCAGGGAGCATTTCCTTGGGAAAATACTTCCAACCATGCCCAAAGCTGTTTTCCAGGAGCCAACTCTCCGTGCTGGATGCAGCTGGAATTATGGATGTGGTCGCCTCCCCTCAGCCCTTGGGAACACTGACATTCCCAGAAAATCTCGGGATCCAGGGGGTTTGTATCCCATGGGAGTGAGGACACGGAATGTTTTCCATCACCTCCAACCCGGGCAATGATTCCCAGGGAAAGGTGGGAAGTGACTTCACTTGGAGTGCATTTCCCACATTATCCATGCCCAGAGCCGGGTGTTGGAGCTGATTTTTCCAGGCTGGAATTTTGGCTCTCTGCTCTTTCTCACGGGCCTTTATAAGGAACCCTAATCTTATCACTCCAAACCCTTTGGAAAAGACTGGATTAAATGGATTAAATCCCAGGTTTCAGGTGAGGGAGGTGAGGCACAAAGAGGGTAAGTGATTCCCACAGGGAATTCCCACAACTAGCCCTCAGGAATGATCCACAGGGTGGATTTCTGGGAAGGAAAGAGAATTTCCTTACAATGGAATGCAGCTGCCAAAGGCACTGATCCCAGGATTTATCCCTGATCAATACTTGGATTGATTAGGGATAAGCAGCTGGAATTCAGAGCCCTTTCCCTGCAATTCCCACAAAATTCAGCACTTCCAGCAAGTTGTCAAAATCCACAACTTATCCAAGACTTTTCTATCCCTTTTCCAGTGGCACAGGATCCAGCAAACTGATGGAGGAGAAGGAGCTGTGGGCGCAAAACTGGGAAATTTTCCCAGGAATCTTTGGATAACAAGTTTTTTTTCACCACACATCTCCATACCTTGGAAAAAAAGGGCAATGGAAGAGGAGATTTTCCCAGTTCCTGAAAAAATCAGGATATTGAAACATTTCTCCATCTTGAGGTGAAGCAAAAGGAAAGAAAAATCTCCAAAACAATCTGGAATCACAAACCTGTTGGGAAAACAAATTGGATTTTATGGAATTTCATTTTAATAATTAGGGATTATCTTAAAATTCCAGTTTATCCCAATTACAATGTGATAAATTCAAAGATAAAGGACACTTGGGAGCAGAGAATGAAATTTATCCTTTAATGGAAAAGGAAAAAGATTGATCTTATTTTTAAAATATTTTTGGTGTGGAAAATTCTCCCAGAGCCAACACGATCTGGAAAAAATGGATATGGAGAAATTGGAATTTGGCAACAAAAGTAATCATTTAATTACAATGTTTAAATAATTACCAGGTTAATCATTAGATCCAACAGTAAATGCTGTTGCTGCAGCCACACTGGGGGTGTTGGAAAGGACTTTGGAAAATCATGGAATGGGTTGGGTAGGAAGGGAATTTAAATTCCATCCTGTCCCACCCCATCCATGGGCAGGGACGCCTCCCACTGTCCCAGGTGGATCCAACCTGGGCACTGCCAGGGATCCAGGGGCAGCCTCAGCAAATCTGGGAATTCCAGCCCAGCCAGCAATTCCTTGCCAAGATCCCAGCCCAATCTCCCCTTTCCCAGTGGGAGCCATTCCCTGGCTCCTGTCCCTGCAGGCCTTGTCCCCAGTCCCTCTCCAGCTCTCCTGGAGCCCCTTCAGGAATTCTGAGGATTCCCTGGAATTTTCCCTTCTCCAGACAGAACATTCCCAGCTCTCCCAGAGCAGAGGGTCTCCAGAATCCTGGAATTCTTTTGGGTTGGATGTGACCTCATATCCCATCCCATTCCCACCCCATCCGTGTTCAGGGACAGCTCCCACTATCCCAGGTGGATCCAAACCCCAATGTCCAACCTGGCCTTGGGCACTGCCAGGAATTCTGGGATGCTCCTGTCACCAGTTCTCGTATTCTGTGGGAAAGCACTGCGGATATCTCTGCTTTTGCATGGGTTTTTCCCTCCTGAATTCCTTGGACACTTTACGCACAATATCCATCCTTATCCTCTTTTTGGAATTTTCCCAGGGCCACCTCTGCCGCCAGCTGGATGTTCCAGAAAAAAACCCAACCCTCGAACCTCCAAAAACAGAACAACACCCCCCCCCCAACAATCACCCCTAAAATAAAGCAAATATTCCGAAAAAAAGGGAAAAATTCCTTTTACAACCACCAGCTCCAGCGTAATCCTACAGATGTTCGGACAAACCCTAAGTCCAATTGTTTTCCAGTTGTTTTCCTTCTTTTTTGGCCACAAATGGGAACCATTTCACAGCCCAGGAGTTGGGGGCTGTGCACCAGGCTCTGTGTAATTCCCACTCGCAGGACATAAATAATTCCAGCAAAAAACAGGGACACGTTTGCCAGTGGATGCTGCTTATAATTACAGGGGTGTGTGGTTTTGCTTAAATGGGAAAACAAATGGATTTTCCCGGCTTTTCCCTCCTTTCCATCGGAGCAGACCCTGCCTTTATCCTAAGCTAAAACAGAAATATTTATAGGAAGACCTCATTAAAATCCTGGCACGGGATTCCCCCCTCTGGCTGAGCCATAAATTCCCTTGGGGGAACAAAACTCCCCGGGAGGAGGATCCAGGACAAATCCAGGGAATTGTCCCAGTGCCAGGATACAGCAGTGCCCGCGGCTCCCTCAGATCTTGCCCGGCCTGGATTTCCCCTGTCAGCAGCTCCTCAGGGCCTCATGGATCATGCTCAGGGCTGGCTTGGCCACAGCTGATCCTTCCCGTTGGGAAGAGCCAGGGATGGGGAGGATGGAGAGGGTCCTGGAATGCTGGAGCTGTGTTGGATCCATTTCCAAAGAGGGAATGGGAATGGGAAGGTGGAGGGATGAAAGGTGCAAGAATCTGCTGGAGGAGCAACCTGGGATGGGGGGAGATGTTGGAATTGGGTGAGGTGCCTTTCCAACCCATCCATGGATTTGTGGTTTTCCCTTGGAATCTCAGTGTTGTGTCCACCGGAGGGAATTCCAGTGGGAATGTCCTCCAGGAATTCACTGTGGCAGGACTCCTACCTCAGCGTCCTACAGGAAGGTCCTGGGCTGGTGCATCCACAGGCTCTTCCTGGTGCATCCAGAGAACTTCTGGAGCTGCCCTTGGGAACAGAATTCAGGTGGGAAAGCTCCAGGGTGTGGGATCGTCTGCAGAGAATTCACAGCAAACACAAAGCGCTTCTGTCCCGTCCATCTCTATCCTGTTCCATCCATCCCAATCCTGTCCTATCCATCCCAATCCAGTCCTATCCATCCCTAACCCATCCCCATCCCATCCCATCCCCATCCCATCCCATCCCATCCCATCCCATCCCATCCCATCCCATCCCATCCCATCCCATCCCATCCCATCCCATCCCATCCCATCCCTATCCTGTGACAATGAGGCCACATTCCAAACCCCAGGAACGGTTTGAGCCTCTCCCAACAAAGACCTGGAGGCGCTGGAGCGTGTCCAGGGAAGGGAATGGAGCTGGGAAGGGGCTGGAGAATTCCTGAGGGAGTTGGGAAAGGGGCTCATCCTGGAGAAAAGGAGGATCCGCAGGGATCTTTTCCTTCTCTGGAATTCCCAGCTGATGGGAGGTTGGGATCTCTGGGAACAGGGATAGGATGAGAGCGAACGGCCTCAGGCTGTGCCAGGGAAGGTTTAGGCTGGAAATTAGGGAATATTCCTTCATGGAAAGGGCTGTCCAGGCCAGGAACAGCTGTCCTAGCCCCATTCCTGGAGGGATTTAAAATCCATTGCGGATTTTAATCAAGATTTCAATCATTTCAATCAAAAATTTCAATAATTTTAATCCAGGTTTTTCCTTTAATTTGGAATGCACAAAACAACTGCCAAGGGAGGCGCTTCTGCCTGGGGGAAACTGAGGCACGGTGAGCAAAATTCTCCACTTTCCATTCAGCAGAACTGGAATCACGTGGAATCACATGGAATCACGTGGAATCCAGTGGAAACTCATGGAATGACATGGAAACACATGGAAACCCATGGAATCATGTGGAATCCAATGAAAACACATGGAAACCCATGGAGATACATGGAATAAGATGGAATCATGTAGAATCACATGGAATCACGTGCAACCAAGTGGAAACCCATGGAAACACATGGAATCATGTGTAATCACATAGAATCGTGTGGAAACCCATGGAATCACATCCTTCTGAGTCCAGTCCACTTTTCCAAATCCAGAGCAAACATCCTGCGCAAAGCCCTTCCAGGATTATCCCAGGAATGCCACCAAAGCCCTGTAATGTTCATGGAATGAGGCTTCCTCTGGAAACGTTCCTTGTGTCCAGCTGGACCGGGAGCACCTCCCACAAAATTCCTCTCCCTGGACTGGAGATTCCCTCCCAAGCAAAGCCTGGGTGCAGATTGAATGGAATCCTGTCATGGTTTGGATGGGAAGGGACCTTAAGGATCATCCAATTGCACCCTCTGCCATGGGCAGGGACACTTCCCACTATCCCAGGTTTTTCCAAGATCCATTCTTTTGGTCAGAGTCCTGCACTTACATCCCGAGGTTTGCACCACACGTGACCGAGTTTCCATGGAACTGGTGGCCAAGCCAGCAATTCCATCAAACCTGGCCTTGGAAGGAATGTGAGGAGTGAGACTCCGGATCCATGGAAGTGTCCAAGGCCAGGTTGGACACTGGGGCTTGGATCCACCTGGGATAGTGGAAGGTGGCAGTCCCTGCCCCTGGATGGAGTGGAATGGGATCATCTTTAGGGTCTCATCCCATCCTTAACATTCCACAATTCCATGACTGTGACATTCCAGGAGAGTTCCCAGCCACAATTCATATAGGTACTTGGAGATTTTTTCTGGGCTCATCCGTGCAAAATCACAATTTTTGGGCTGATTTTCCACGTTTCTCCAGGTCCTTCTGGAGACCTGCTCCATCCTCAGCTCTGTAAGGAGAACAGCAGGGACGGATTCCAGGTGGGAATGGTCAGAGCTCTGGATCATGGAGCTGCTGGAACTCCTGGAGGATCCCACCAGCATTCCAGGCTTCCCATCCCACTCCCTGTCAGATCCATGACTTTGTTAATTTCCCTTTGGATCTCTCAGCCCCTCTCCATCCCTGCATCCACCTCTCCACGAACATTCCAGCTGCTCTGCTCCCGCTTCCAGGGAAACAGCCGTGCTCCGGTGCCCCTGGGAGCAGGGATTTGCCAGAGCAGTAGCTCGTGAGAACCTCGGGATTGTCCCAGCCCGGAGCTAACGTGGCCACGGCCACTTATCCCTGGCTGCTGTTTTCCATTACAGCCTCCCGAAAACGAGCGGGATATGAGCTCTGGGATTCCAGCCGGGATTTTAGGGCCTCTGGAGCTCGGCTCAGGCTCTGAATTGCTTCCAGCTCCTTCTTCTTTGGACTCAGAGACAATCCCAATCCCGGGCTCTTCCCTTCTCCCCTCGTTCCGTGTCAGAAAGTTCAAACCAGCCCCTCGGTTTTCCCCATCCCGGATGCTCGGGAATGGCTCCGAAGGTTTCCCGAGGTTTCTTAGGCCGGGAAATGCAGATGAGCTCCATCTCTCCATAGGCTCCTAAACCAGAATGATACACAATTGTAAATTCAGGAATATTTGGCATTCCCCAAAAAAATCCCACCCTTCTCAGAGCTGGGAAAGGTTTCATCCCTGTTAAATTAAGTTTGAATTTGGTGATGGATCAGGATTTTTCCAGGGAGTTTTGGGAGCAGTTTGGAGCATCCCCTCCTGTGTCCCATTTTTTGGAGCAATGGATGTCCTGGAACATAAATTCAGCGGGAAAAACCCATCATGGATCAGGTGCATCCCTTTTATTCAGCATCCAGGAATATTCCAGAAGGACAAAATGCTGGTGGAAATATTCCTGGGAGATCTGTGAGTCCTAAGGGTCCTCTGCTAAAATCTCAGCGAAATTTCTCTGATCTGAACATGTCCAACATTTTGGGCCAGAAAAAGGACTTCTTTTTCAGGGAAAGGACACGGACGGGCTGGAGAGTATCCAGGGAAGGGAACAGAGCTAGAAAGGGACTGGAGAATCCCAGAGGGAGCTGGGAAGGGGCTGCAGAATCCCTGAGGGAGCTGGGAAGGGGCTCAGCCTGGAGCAAAGGAGGCTCAGGGGGCCCTTGTGGCTCTGCACAGCTCCTGCCAGGAGGGCACAGCCGGGGGGGATTTGGGATCTTATCCCAGGGAACAGGGACAGGAGGAGAGGGAACGGCCTCAGGCTGAGCCAGGGGAGGTTTAGATTGGATATTGGGAAAATTCCTTCCTGGAAAGGGTGGCTGAACATTGGAACTGCCAAGGGCAGGGGTGGAATGTCCATCCTTGGGGGTGTTCAACAAACGGGAAGAGATGGAAACATAAAGGGGCTCCAGGAGAGCTGGAGAGGGACTGGGGACAAGGCCTGCAGGGACAGGAGCCAGGGAATGGCTCCCACTGGGAAAGGGCAGATTGGGATCTTGGCAAGGAATTGCTGGCTGGGCTGGAATTCCCAGATTTGCTGGGGCTGCCCCTGGATCCCTGGCAGTGCCCAAGGCCAGGTTGGATCCACCTGGGATAGAGGGAATGTGTCCCTGCCCATGGAACCAGATGGGCCTTAAGGTCCCTTCCCACCCAACCCATTCCATGTTTCCATGCCTTTACCTCCAAGACTTTGCATCCCATTTTTCCTGCCTTTAAAAGCCATTCCTGAGTTTCTGGGACAGTGAGGATGTCGTGCACTCAGAGATGGAAGAATTCCAGGAAAGAAGGTGCTTTCCTAAGGGCAATCCAATGGGAACACACTTTGGGATTCAGCCACATCTGGTGTTAATTTTTCCAGGGACAGATCAGGACCTTTTCCTTTTATTTTCCCCCCAGGATTAAATGATACAGAAATTCAGGGAATTGTTTCCTCTGTGATGAAAACAAAGAGCACTGAGGCCTTTTTGGGAAAAAAAATAAAAAAATTAACAGTACAATACTAAAGCCCTCAGGAATTCTTGGTGTCAAAATGATTCCTGGAATTTAAACAATTCCTTGGGTGGATTAGAGGAGCTGAAAGCAAAACAAAGCACCTTGGAGTGGAACAAAACATTCAGAGCTGCTCAGGGATTCAAAATCCAGAGTCCTTTGTTCCCACAAGAAAAAAAGGGACAAATTTTGGGGCTTTTTGAAGTTCAGCTGCAGCTCTGGCCACTTTTTGCTGGGAAAATTGTGGAATATTAGGGATAATGGTGAATTTTGCAGTGGGGTTGAAGATGATGAGGACCTGAGGAGAGACTGCAGGTGGGGAATTGTGCCCATGTCAAAGCTATCCCAGAAATACCTGGAATTTTGCTCCCTTGGCAGCCGAATAATTCCCTGTGTCCCACATGAAATTCTGAGAGGGAGCATGGCAGACCTGGTGGAAATGGGATCATGGAATTATGGAATGGGTTGGGTTGGGAATTATGGAATGGGTTGGGTTGGGAGGGAGTGAAAGATGATCCCATTCCCACTCCATCATCCATGGGCAGAGACACCTCCCACTGTCCCAGGGTGCTCCAGCCTGGCCTTGGGCACTGCCAGGGATCCAGGGGCAGCCACAGCAAATCTGGGAATTCCAGCCCAGCCAGGAATTCCTTGCCAAGATCCCAGCCCAATCTCCCCTTTCCCAGTGGGAGCCATTCCCTGGCTCCTGTCCCTCCATCCCTTGTCCCCAGTCCCTCTCCAGCTCTCCTGGACACCATCCATGATCCATGGGCTCCTCTTGGCACCATCCATGATCCATAGACTCCTCCCAGACACCATCCCTGATCCATGGGCTCCTCCATGTCTGCGAAGTTTGGAATCACTGGACCCTGAAGATCCTTGGCTGCCAGAGCGTTCCCAGAGGGAGTCAATCCCAGCTATGTGCACAATTTAGGATTCCCTGGAGACCAGTCTGGAGGTCCTGGGAATGCCAGCTCTGCCCAGCTCCGTGCCAAGCACAGCTTTGCTCTGCTGGAAAAATTCCCTGGGAAAAACATCCCTATTTTTTTTTTTTTTTTTTGACTCCTGCTTTTTTCCCCACATTTTTCTCCTTTGTCCTCGGATGAGGTGCGATGTTCACACCCGGCCCTGAATTGGGTGAAAACAATTCCAGAACAAAAGGGGAAAATTGTTTATCTCTGAGAGCCAAACCTTTCCTTAGGCCTTGGAATTTTTCCCTGATTTCCAGATAAACACCAGCTGCTTTATTCCATGGTCTGGGCATCCCTGGGCTGGTTTGTCTCATTTTGGGAAGGCTTGGAAGTTGGGAGGAGGAAAGGGAACAGATACAGATGATGGATGGATTTTTTTTTAGGAAACTTCCCAGGATCCTGGTTCAGAAAAACATGGAATAATGGAATGGTTTGGAAGGGATCTTCAGGATCATGCCAGGGGCAGGGACACCTTCCACTATTCCGGCATGCTCAGATTTTATTCTGCTGCTGGAAAAGCCCAGGAAAATTGTCCACAGCAGTGAGACTGGAGTTGGAATCTCCTCCCAGTCCTGACTGGAAAAGGGAAGGAGAATTCCTGCAAAAACACGGGACTGTGGTGGCCTCTGGATCCATGGAAGCGTCCAAGGCCAGGCTGGAGAGGGCTTGGAGCACCCTGGGATGGTGGGAGGTGTCCCTGCCATGGCAGGTTGGGATTAAATCACCTTTAAGGTCCCTTCCAAGCCAAACCATTCCATGATTCCAGGAATTTTGGCCAAACAGGGATACCGGGATCAAGAACTGTCAGGGAATGGTTGCACCTTGGAGGTGAATTATCCTGGAGATGCTGACAACAACCCTGGAACAATCCTGGGAAAGGAGCCTGTGACGTTCTCTGGAATTACTCCGGAACATGGATTCCTTCCCTTTCCCACTGCTGTGTCCCTCTGGAATCTCCTCCTGAATCATGGAATGGTTCGAGGTGAAACGCACCTTAAAGATGATCTAATCCCAACCCCCCAAATCGTGGAAAATCCCTTGGTATGGCTCCTTTCCCCCTTTTTTTTTGTCCTTTCCAAGCCCTGCGGGGAAAACGCCTCATCCCTCCCGGAGAGGGAACATTGGGCACGGAGCTGCTTCCAGAAATAACCACTTTCCTCATTTCCCACCCTAATCTGTTTTTCCCTTCCCTTTCCATAAAAACAACACGGATAAAACAAAAGCCCCCTTCTCTCCGAGGCTCTTTCCTGACCCAAACACAGAATCCTGGTGCCTCCAAGTCTCACGGAGCAAATCCAGCCTGGAAGCGGCAGCCAGGACTCGGTGCCACCTCCAAATTTTGGACACTTCTTTGGATTCACCTTCCCGAGGCTTTGGATTTGTTCTTGGATCCGGAAATGTGAGTGGATACCCGGAGCCTCAGCAGGGAAAGGTCATTTCCACTCGTTGACATTCAGGCTGTCTCTTTTCCAGGGATATTTTTATTCCAAGAGCATCGGCCTGGCTGGGGAGAGGTTTCCCACCCGTCAGGATTTCTGGGAAGGGGGAATGGTCACACCTGGAGGAACGGGAGGTTTTGACAGGAAAATAATTCAATCCTAATGCATCTTCTGCTCATGGCTTTTCCCTAGGATTGGATGGGAGCCGTTGGCTGTTCCAGGATAATTCCCAACAAAAGGGTTTTGTGAGCTCAGGGCTCCCCTGCCAAAGCTTCTCCTTCTCCTCACTCAGGAACTTCTGAGCCTTCCCATGGATTTCAATTCCCACTGGGATTGCTCCAAAGCAGGATGGGGAGCAGGAAAGATGGGAATTCTGTCCTTGTGTTCTGCTCAGGTGAGAGCCCACCTGCAGAGCTGCTCGTGCTCCTGGATCCCAAATTCAGGAGGACGTGGAGCTGCTGGAGAGAGCCCAGAGGAGGCCCCGGAGCTGCTGCAGGCCTGGAGCCCCTCTGCTCTGGAGCCAGGCTGGCAGAGCTGGGAATGTTCCCCTGGAGAAGGGAAGGCTCCAGGCAGAGCTCAGAGCCCCTGGCAGGGCCTGCAGGGGCTCCAGGAGAGCTGGAGAGGGACTGGGGACAAGGCCTGCAGGGACAGGAGCCAGGGAATGGCTCCCACTGGGAAAGGGGAGATTGGGCTGGGATCTTGGCAAGGAATTGCTGGCTGGGCTGGAATTCCCAGATTTGCTGTGGCTGCCCCTGGATCCCTGGCAGTGCCCAAGGCCAGGCTGGGATGGACTTGGATTCATCTGGGATAGTGGGAATGTGTCCCTGCTGATGGGATGGGATGAGCTTTCAGAGTTTTCAGATCCCTTCCCAACCCAAACCATTCCACAATTCCATGATTCCATGACTGCATTGTTTGGATTTTGGTTTTTTTTAACATGATCCCACAAAAAAACAGGCAAAGAAAATTAAAAATCTGCCACCCAAAAATTCCAGGAGAATCCAAGAGAGCTCCAGCCTTTCCAGCCCCAGATCTGGACACAGGGAAGGAAGGAGCTTCCAGAACAGCTCCATTCCCTTCTCCACCCTGGGACCACAAACAGGAGGAAAACAGGGAAAATCCATTTGTGCAATGATCCCAAATCCCAAACTGGATTCCCAGTCGTCACAGCCACAGCGATGATTTGATGGATTAAGAATTCCCAGAAATACCAAGGCTGGAGACCGAGGGATATTTGAGCCAGGGATTAAGGTGGGTGCTCTGTCCTGCAAACCCCAGGTTAGGAGAGGCCCAGGCTAAAGCCGAGTCTTGGAGGAATGGGAACAATCCCAGCCATCCTGGAGGAGCGATCCCTGAATCCCAAATCCTGTTCCACAAGGAAATCAGTCCTTAATGCTGGATTAGACCAAATATGGGATGAGGCTGGGAATGGGTGAATTTTGGGAAGCTTGGAAGAGCCCAACAGGACAGCCCAAAACTCCCAGAGGGAATCAGATCACTGTGGGATGAGGAAGAAGAGATTTGTGGGATCGGGATGGAGCAAACATTCCATTCCAAGGGGAGGTCAGCTATGGAAAACTCCATAAATCTGGGCTCTTCCAATCCCAATCCCATTCCCCATCTCCATCCACTCATCCTCTCTTCCTCATCCTGTTGGATGCCACCAGCTAGGAATGGATATCCCGATGTTGTATCCCGTTATTCCACATTTGAGCATTCCCAAGGCATCGCTGAGCCCCATTCCCATTTTCTCAAGAGGGAAAGACTTATCCCAGCTCTGGGATTGGTTTGGGAGCAAAATCCAATCAGATGGAAGTGGCCAAGTGAGGTGAGGACCAGGGAATGATGCCGATGGAAATTGGCGGGATGAAGGATCCCCACGCTCCTCCCACTCTGGCTGAAATGGGAATTTGCTCAGGATTTTTGGGATTGATGATGGGAGGGAGGACTCTCCTAGGTTCCCAGGAAATATTTGGAAAGAGTCCATCCCATCCCATCCCATCCCATCCCATCCCATCCCATCCCATCCCATCCCATCCCATCCCATCCCATCCCATCCCATCCCATCCCATCCCATCCCATCCCATCCCATCCCATCCCATCCCATCCCATCTAAAGAATCATGGAATGTTACGGGGTTGGAATGGCCCTTAAGGATCATCCAGTCCCAACTCCCTGCCATAGGCAGGGACAATTCCCACTATCCCGGATTGCCCCAGGCCATTCAGAAGTTTAGGAAGTTCTAACACAGGCAAAGTGAATTCCCTGTGGAATTCCCCAACAAAATGGGAATTATTTGGGATGCTGAATGTGCCAGGAATTCCCAGAGGTGTCACACAGTCCCTGTCTTTGGAAGTTTTGCAGGTCAGGCTGGAGAAGTCCCAGAGGAATCCGATTTTGGAAGCTGGACCAGACACCTCCTGAGATTCCTTCCTGCCCGAATTATCCCTGGGAATTCCCCATCCCAGCACAGCTTCCAGAGGTGGATAATGACCATCCAGATCTGCTGTATCCCAAAAATCCAAACACTTCCATCCCAAAATCTGTGCTGCTTGGCTGCTGTTTGCAATGCCTTGCCTTATTCCCTGTGAAATGCAGAAATTTTGGGATAAATTGGATCCACGACCATGGCCAAAGTCTTGCTCTGACCATGCCCCTTCTGCTCTTCCCTCTGGGATTTTCCAGAGCTTTGCTGACCCTTCCCGGAGAATTTTGGGATGTGAAATGGCTGTTTACAGTCCTGATCCAAGAAAAACCTCGGATCAAACATCTCCGGCTCCACCATCAGCCGTATCCCATTCCTTCCTTTTTTTCCATCAAAACCCACCCCCCGCTCCAGGGGAAATTCACCCATTCCCGAAAATCCTGCACCTCTCTCCCTTCCTTCCATAATCCCTAAAACAGCAATGGAAAATCCAAAGGGATAAACCCTTGGAAAAACTCCCAATCCAGGTAATCCTATTGTTCCTCCTCTCCCTACCTGCCCCAATCCTGGTGTTTTTCCCGGATCCCAGACGTTCTGGGATGAGGGAAGGAAGTTCGGCTCCAAACCCATCCCTATTAAATTCCTCCCAAATCCAAAGTGCCCAGAAAACAAAGCCATGGATTTACCTGATTTGGATGTTCTTGGCACGGGATAATGGCCTGGGATTTTCTGACTGAATGGACTTGTTGTAACACCAGGAATTCTGACTTTTTTTTTTTTTTTTTTTTTTGGAATGTTCGTTGGTTTTCCCTCCTGCCAGATTTCCTGAGTAATGCCGGAGCACGGAGCCAACTCCCGGCTTGTTTGGAGTTCTGGAATCCTCCAGCAAAAGGAGACAGAGGTCCCACGTTTCTCTTGGAAGAGGGAAAGCTTCCAAAGGCCATTTTTGGAGGGATCCCATCCCAATCCTCCAGGAATGACCTCATCCCACTAATGAGGAGTCGTCTTGGGGCCGGATGGAATAAAGGGCTCCTTCTGCCTTTGGATTTCAGAGGTTTAGGGAGAGTTTTCCAAGGGGGTTCTCCTGGATTCCAGGTTTATCCATCCTTTATAGGGACAGATCTCTGATCATGGAATCCTGGAGTATCTGGAGTTGGGAGGGATATTCCAGGTTTATCCATCATTTTCAAGGACAGCTCTAAAGGGAAGGTCATGGGACTATGGAATATCTGGAGTTGGAAGGAAATTCCAGGTTCATCCATCCTTTGCAAGGGACAACTCTCTGATCATGGAATCCTGGAATATCCCGAGTTGGGCAGGATATTCCAGGTTTATCCATCCTTTTCAAGGATGGCTCTCTGATCATGAAATTACAAAATATCCCAATTTGGGAGGGATACTCCAGGTTTATCCATCATTTTCAGGGACAGATCTCTGATCATGGAATCATGGAATATCTGCAGTTGGGAGGGATATTCCAGGTTTATCCATAGTTTTCAAGGGCAGCTCTAAAGGGGAGGACATGGAATTATGGAATATCTGGAGTTGGGAGGGATATTCCAGGTTTATCCATCCTTTTCAGCACCTTCTTTCTCTCTAGCTCCAAGCTCTCCCTGGATTTTTTTCCCATCTCCAGGGGAATATTCCCAGCTCTCCCAGCCTGGCTCCAGGATCCTGGAATGCTTTGTGTTGGAAAGACCTTAAATCCCATCCCATTCCACCCCATCCATGATCTGGGACACCTCCCACTATTCCAGGGAGTTCCAATCCCAATCCAACCCGGCCTTGCAGAGTCCCCCCGTTCCAATTTGGAGGTTTTATTCCATTTTCCCCCTGTTTTTCAGGATAACTGAATCCAACTGAAAAGGCCTTTCCCTGCCCACACTCCCTCTCTTTCCTCTCCCTTTTTTTTCATGGATCTCCACCAAAACCTGAGCTCATCTTGGATTCATTTCCTCTCTGGATACCTCGGCTTCAAACACTCAGCAGAAGAGCGGCGTTGACCTTCTCCTGTTGGATTGGGAGCTCCCCTCCAGCTTGGATCCCAATCCTGCTGGAATTCTGCCTTCTGAGGATGATCCACATGAAAAGCAGGACCAGGAGGCAAATCCTGTTGGATCTGAGGGCCTTCCAATCTTCCCGGTGCTTCCAAACCCTCCCTGATTCCCTCACTTCCAACTGGAGCCAGCCAGAGGTTGTTGAGGCTCTCCCAGGTTCCCAGGAGCTGGGAAGAATTCCAAGGGATGCAGACAAAACTCGGGATAAACCCTCAACAATCCCAGAACTCCTGGAAAGTTTTGTCTCCATGAGCACACCACAAAGGGAATCAAGACAGTGAATCAGTTATGGATGTGGGAGCTGGAGTCTGGATGCCGGAATTGGCAATTCCCATTCAGCTGTGGGAAGGTTTCCCCAAGAAAGTGCTGGAAAACTTGGCATGGATGGATTTGGGCAGTCCAAAAAGCAGGAGAAGGGTTTTTTTTTTTGGATCCACACTCCTGACTGGATCTTGGATCACACCTCTCTCCCAAAGAATCCATGGATTAAATCCTAGAAAAAAGAGGGAAGTGACTGCTGGATGATCCCATTGTCCCTTCAAAATCCACCATGCTTGGAAAAAAAGATGGGAAATAATCTCCAACGTTTGGAGCTTTGGAAGTGTTTGGATTCAAATCCCAATATTTTGGTGGAATTCCAAGTGAGGGAAGGGAAGGGAAGGGAAGGGAAGGGAAGGGAAGGGAAGGGAAGGGAAGGGAAGGGAAGGGAAGGGAAGGGAAGGGAAGGGAAGGGAAGGGAAGGGAAGGGAAGGGAAGGGAAGGGAAGGGAAGGGAAGGGAAGGGAAGGGAAGGGAAGGGAAGGGAAGGGAAGGGAAGGGAAGGGAAAGGGAAAGGGAAGGGAAGGGAAGGGAAGGGAAGGGAAGGGAAGGGAAGGGAAGGGAAGGGAAGGGAAGGGAAGGGAAGGGAAGGGAAGGATGTTGGACTCCATGATTTTTAGGGTCTTTTCCAACCTAACCAATTATTCCATGATTCCCTGGTTTTAAGTTCTGTCTGTGGACTTGGATCATCAGATTTCTGGGAATAAGTCAGGGCTTTGCTGGGAAAATGCCCTGGACTAAAATCTCTGGAGCTGGGATGTGTTCACTGAGCTAAGGTCCAGGTTGAGGAGCTGGAGTTTTATCCCTGGTTTTAGAACCAGGAAACATTTTCCCGAGCTTTATTTCATGGAAAATGCATTCCTGGAGAGACCACTGAAAACAGGGAAAAGAAAATGAAAGAAGAATTCTAAATATTAAGAAGAATTTATGGAAATTGTAAAGTAACAACCACTCAGGATGACAAATCAGGCTGCTCCCAGGAAACACTCCGGCTTTTCCAAGAACGTGGATTTCAGAGAAAAATGGACGAATTCCTATGAAAAGAGAATTCTGGATGCCCTTCGGCCTCATGCCGCCTGGATCCCTGCTTGGCTCAGCCCATGGATCATCAGGCACTGAGTCACCTCTTTATGGATGCGGGATGAGGTTCCTGAGGGGAAGGAATTCCTGCCGGGAGCCGGATTTTCGGGATGGTGATGTCGGAGACTGAGTCAGAGCTGCTCCGGGCCCATCTGGTTGTGATTTTGGGAACGGCAGGGATCGGAAGAATCCCTGGCATGGAAAGGCTGGGAGGCTTCCCAGTGGGAATGGGGTCTGGGAGGGAGATTGGGATCCATGTGGGAAATGCAGGGATAGAGGAGAAATTCCCTTTTTCTGCTTCCCGCCCTCCCTCCATTCCCTCCTCGAATGGGTGAGAAATTCCTGGAAGCAGCTCTAACATCGCTACGGTTCCAGCAGGAATTCTGGGCTTCTGATTCTTCCCTGGGTTTTCTCCATTCAGGGATAAATCGGGAGCCTCCTTAGGGAGAGCAGAATTCCCAACCGGAATCCTGGTTGGATAAATGGGAATCTTGGGTCTGTGGCTGGGAGTGGAGTTTTAGGATGGAATCTGAATCCCAAATCCCAGCAAAAGCCTCAGGCATGGCCAGAGGAAAAACAGGGATGAGCAAGAGGTGGGAATGCCACATCCCATTCCCACTGGGATGACACGGAAGAAAATCCCCCAATCCCACAACGTTCCAAAGGGTTTTCAGCTCCATGCGGCCGTTCCCAGGAACAACACTCACCATTTCTCATATCCTCATCCGGAGAGTGGTGACAGAAGTTCTGTTATTCCCAAAAATCCCATGGCTTGGATCTTTCCCAAGGAGCCAATTCCATGCAGCAGCTGCTGAGGGATTTTGGATTCCCTGGTTCCAAGGTTGGGAACAACCCCAGGGAAAGGGGATGGATGGAATTTGGGATGGGGGTCAGAGGGATGTGGGGCCTCTTGGATGCCAAAATTTGGGATTGAAGCAAGCTGAAAATCCCATTATTTTCCTTGGAGATCACTTTGGGTTGGGGATTTGGGAAGATTTAAGAAACGTTTATTTTTTATTCTCTTTTCCTTTTTTTCCTCATTTTTTCCCCAGGCTTTATCCATGCAGCTCATTCCAAGCTGGACCCCATCAAGCTCCAGGCTTTGGATGCTCCAGATGAATTCCCATCCAGAATTCCAGATGAATTCCCATCTGGATGATCCAAGGCTGCTGGAGCCTGGCAAGATCCCGCTCTGGAGCCGGATGGAGAACATTCCATCCTGGAAATGCTACTTCCAGCCAGACTTGGATCAGGGCTTTCCAAGGAAATCTCCTGGGGCAGGGAACGTCTCCTAAGGGATTTCCCTGGCTGCTCCCAGAGCTGGGTTTTCCCTGGATTCAACAGGATGGGATAAAAACACCTGGAAAGTTTGTTCCTATGGGAATATTATCCCTGTCCACAGAAAGCTTGGAATGAGATGGTCCTTGAGATCCCTTCCAAGCCAAAGCATTCCAGAATTCCATGGGCTCTTCCTGGTTGTTCCTTCATGGAATTCCCACAGTGGGAGCATCTCCAGAGGTGTTTTCCTGCCGTTAGGATTTTCCTTAGTGAGGCTTTCCATACTTCTGGGAGCTCTTCAAAATTTCTGGGAATTCTCTTTCCAGTATCTGAAGGAAATGGAGAGGCTGAGATTTCTGGACAAGATTCCCAAAATCTGTCTTTTATAGGGAACATAATTTCATTTTCCTTCAAGAAATTCCAAAGCTCCTCTCCATCCATATTTATTCCACTATCTGATTCCCTGTGGAAAATGCAATTTAATGGATTTATCCCAAATTTCAGTCCCTTGTCCTCTCAGTCATACTGTTCTTATGGAACCCCAGAATTCCAAACTGGTTTGATGGGAAAGGGCCCAGTTCCAATTCCCTCCCTCTATCCCAGGTTTTTCCAACCCGGCCTTGGACACTTCCAGGAGCAGCCACAGCTTCTCTGGGAATTCCATCCCAGCCCCTCACCATCCCAGGGAAAAAATTATTCCCTATATTTTTTCCCAAGTCCAATTGAACTCCTTCATTATGGATCCCGATAAAAAGGAGGAAGAAATCCCAGAGAGGAAATTCCAGAGTGGGATAAGGATGTGGACAGGAAAAAAAGAATGGGAAAGGAAGGCCCAAAATCTTGGAAAATAACCCAAAACTGCTGGAGAAAGAGGACCTGAAACAGCTCAGAAAAATAACCTGGAAGGATTTGGGAACTGGGATTTGGGAATTACAGGAGCAGGATCAGCTGGGAGCAAATGGAGCAGGAAAATAGTGTTGTCCACCCTCCTGGAATTCCATGTCCCTGGAAGGAGGGTGACACTCAAACATTCCCTGGAAATTTCAATTCCTCAGAAAATGGGATTTGTGACACACAAAATTGAGGAGCTGAACAGGATTTGCTTTCCCTGAAAACCCATCTGCATTTTTCCTAGTTTTTTGATGGATTTATGGATTTGAAAGTGGGAAATTTCTCTTTCAATTCCTCCTCCAATTCCTCAAATTCCTCTTGGCATTTATTTATGGATTTTAATTAGGGATAGATCATTTATTTCGTTCCCTGGATTTGGGGTTGGAGAAATCCCATGGCAGGCAGTTATCCCACAAATTCCCAGGGAGGAAAACTCTGGGATTTGGGGAATTGTGTTATGAGGTGTTGGAATTCCCTGCGGATAACCTTTCCCTCCTAAAAAGGGACAGGGAGGCCTAAGAGGGAATTTGGGAATGAACAATCCCATTTTTTCCTGCTGAAATCATGGATAAAGGTGTCAGTCATTCCCAAGGAACAGAGACTCCAATTTATGGAAGATGCTGATTTTAAGGGAATTTGGGAATAGTTCCATACCACCCATTGTAATCCCAGCTGGGATGAGCCAATCCCACCATATCCCACATTCCCACATTCCCTGTGCCACAAATCCCATGGGAAAACTGGAAAAATTACTCTGGAGCCTCTCCCAACCTTCCTGGTGGTTGTGGTGGAGCAATTCCAGTGGCTACAGTCCGGAATGGCACCAAGGAAAAATTGGGAAAAAAAATGATCCTGGAAATCCTGGAAGTGAAACATTTCCCGGCGGAGAGATAAAGTGAGGGAGGGGAAGGAGGAAAAGCAGGAAGGAGGGAGGGAAGAAGGAAAAAATAATCAATTATCCAAACATCACCTTCAAAGAGTTTCCAGAATCTGGGAATTGCTGTGGATCAGGCTGGAATTCCAGGGATATAGATCCCTCCTGGAAAAAGGAGCTGTTCCCACTTCATCCATGGGGAGGAGGAGGGAAAATGCTCCAGGATTCTGGAGCTCCTCTGCACTGGGAGAGCTGGGAATGTTGCCTTGGAGAAGGGAAAAATCCAGGGAATCCTCAGAGTCCCTGCAGGGGCTCCAGGAGAGATGGAATTTGGGATAAGGCCTGCAGGGACAGGAGCCAGGGAATGGCTCCCACTGGGAAAGGGGAGATTGGGCTGGGATCTTGGCAAGGAATTGCTGGCTGGGCTGGAATTCCCAGATTTGCTGTGGCTGCCCCTGGATCCCTGGCAGTGCCCAAGGCCAGGTTGGACATTGGGGCTTGGATCCACCTGGGACAGTGGGAGGTGAGGGTTGGAACAGGATGAATTCCAAGGTCCCTTCCCACCCAAACCATTCCATGATTCCCAGGACACACCTTTGGGAAGCAGAGGATTCTCCTCATCCTCACCACCCAATTTTTCCCTGGATTCAGCCGGAAGAGCCCTTTCCAAATTCTCCTGGGCCATTTCTCAGCTGAGACAGCCAGGAATGACAATCCCAGTGGGAAAGGGAACATCCCCCTCTCCCTCCTCAGTCCCAACATTTTTGGGATTGAATTTGGGAAGCTGTGGGGGTCCTTATCCAAAAAAACAGACAGGGAACAGCTCAGTGATTCCTCAGAAATGCTGGAAAAGGACCTGGGAGCTGCTGGAATCCTGGGATTTGTTCCAACAGCCCCACTCCAATTTTCTTCCTATTCGCCCATTCCCAACCCAACTGATCCCTGCAACAGAGCTCCACTCCCAAAATCCATAGGAACAGGGATCTCCTGCTTTTCCAGGGATTTTCTCCACCTCTGGCACGTGCAAATCCAGCCCCAACCCCACCGTTCCCAAATCCAGGAGGATCCATCCAATCTCAGCTCCAGTGGCTGCACAAAAATTCCGGAGTTTTTGCAAAATCCTTCGTCAGGGAGAAAAAATTTCCTGGAAACCTCAGCGAGCCGGTGAAAAGCAGGATTGGGATGGGGGCTGGGAAGAGAGGGAGGAGGGAGTGCGGTCAAGGCCGGGGCAGGAGTTCATGGAGTTGGAGGTTTTGTGGGAATGTTTTGTTTGTTCTGGATTAGGCTGCAGATTCCTGAAGGAAAACATGCTCGGCTCAAAGCGGGACAGGGAGAAGGGGTTGGAAAAGAGGATTTGGGAGTGGGGGGAAGTCGGGATTGAGGATGAAGAAGGCAAATGCCAGTGGAATATAAAAGGGGGAATTGTAGCCCGGAAAATTCCCACGGAGCAGGAGAATCCCAGGGCAGGAGAAACAGCTCTGCTCCAGGGATCTGCCAGGCTGTCCCAGCTCCCCGAAAATCCTTGGGATACAGGAACAGCCCCATTCCAGGGATCCAGGGGCAGCCCCAGCAAATCTGGGAATTCCAGCCCAGCCAGCAATTCCTTGCCAAGATCCCAGCCCAATCTCCCCTTTCCCAGTGGGAGCCATTCCCTGGCTCCTGTCCCTGCAGGCCTTGTCCCCAGTCCCTCTCCAGCTCTCCTGGAGCCCCTCCAGGGACTCTGAGCATTCCCTGGAATTTTCCCTTCTCCAGGGGAACATTCCCAGCTCTCCCGGCCTGGCTCCAGAATCCTGGGAGTAGCTTTGGAGCCTCATCTGGATTTTTCCAGCAAATTGTTCTGCTTTCGGGATGTATCAAAACAAGGGATCCCAGGTGCCTGGAGCAGCATCCAGGCAGGAATTCCCATCCCATTGGGAATCCCCTGCCCTATTGAGCACCTCCCAATCCCTCCTGTTCCCCGCTCAACCCAGCACAGGTCTCCTGGAATCTCACCGGGAACAAACTCCCTCCTCTCCCTGCCTGGAATTCTTCCCACCAGGAATTCCCATTCCCTGGGATTTGTTCTCTCCCTGGGCCATGTCCTTCCCCCTGGAAGTTGGGATCCTGCAGGGAAGGAAGGGAAGTTGGGATCCTGCAGGGAAGGAAGGGAATTATTCCACATTTCACATATTCCCAATTTTTGTCCTCTCAGGCTCGGAGGCAGCTGCAGCTCTGCGATCCTGGACCGTTTATTTGGGATCATGACGCCGGAAATCCGATGCCGTCTCCACAAAAATCCTCCAATACATGGAACAACAGTCCCTGTTTATCCTCATGGAACTCTTTGTTTTCCCGCTTTTCCTCCTGGGATGCAACAGCCACTCCTGAGGAATTCACTCTCCGAGCCAAAGGTGGGATTTGGGAATGTTGGAAAGCCCACAGAGTTTTTTGGGGTTATTTCCAGGTTTAATTCCGGCTCCATGGGATAAATTCCATCCATCCCGGCCTCTCCCACTCAGCTCAGCTCCTCAGCTTCCTTCCTGCTCTAGGAATTGGAGGAAAATATCCCTGGAAAAGTCTTGGAAGGGTCACCTGGAATCCTCACCTTGGATCATCCCTGTGCCCAAGGCCTCCCGGGGGTTTGGATAATCTATTTTTAGATCTTGGAATTCCATCCCTGAATTCGTGGCTCTTTTTTCCACCTTTCCACTGGATTTGTTCAGTTTTCTGTGTGGAATCCATAAAATCCTTAAAATGCTTTAAAAACTTGGGAATTTTACCTCTTGATTTCATAGGAAGGAATTCTTCTGTTGTTTCTTTGGAATTGGTGATTGGTCACGTTGTTCCAGAGAGTTTTTCCATTGGCAGCCTCCAAATTATTCTTTGGGAAGGCCAAAGCTTGGAATTTTGGGATAATGAAGGTTGGAAAAGATCTCCAAATGCATCAAATCCAACCGTTGTCTGGATTTCGTGTCCTGCTGGATTTTGTGTCCAAAGGGGAGCTGAAAGAGAAGTTGGGAATAAGGTTGGGAAGCGAGAACATGGATTTTATTCCTATTTTCCCAGATTTCCTGCAGAGCCCTCGGATCTTCTCCTGATCCTATTGGAAGTGGCTCAGTGTCCACCTTCCATGGGAAAAATTCCTCCAGGAAAAATTCCTTCACTCAAAGCACTTTCCAGTCAAGCACTGGAAAAAACCTGGAATCACCATCCCTGGAAGTGTCCAAGTCAATATTTCAGGATATGGATTTGTGGATGTTGCGATGTTTGCTCAAAGGTTGGATTTGATGGATTTGGAGATATTTTCCAACATTCATTATCCCAAAATTCCAAGCTTTGGCCTTCCCAAAGAATAATTTGGAAGCTGCCAATGGAAAACTCTCTGGAGCAACGGGAGGAACCAGGAATTCCAAATAAACTAAAAAAGAATTCCTTCTTATGAAATCAAGGGGTAAAATTCCCAAGTTTTAGGACATTTTAAAAATTTTGTGAATTCCACATGGAAAACTGAAAAAATCCAGTGGAAAGGTGGAAAAAAGAGCCACAAATTCAGGGATGGAATTCCAAGATCTAAAAATAGATTATCCAAAACCTCAGGAGGCCTTGGACACAGGGATGATCCCGTGGGAGGGATTCCAGGTGACCTCTCTGAGACTTTTTCCAGGGATATTTTCCTCCAATTCCTACTGCAGGAAGGAAGCTGAGATGCAGGAATTCCAAGGATCTGCAATGTAGGAATGCCAGAGTGACGTCACAGCATGGAATCTCAATGTTTTTTTATGGATCAGAATGAATTCCAACATCTCAAATGGAACAAAAACCAGGATAAAAGGTCAGCAAAGTCACAAATCCCAAAATTCCCATTTCCTATTTTTTTCCTTTCTGAATTAAACCACCCCTGGCTCATCATGGACCGTATTTTATTATCCAAATTATTCCGTGGGATTTCTCTTCCCTTATTTTTTTTGGGAAAGGACACGGAGCCCCCAGTCCACAAGATGTCAACCAATCCCTGTCCCAGCTCCAGAGTGGGAAGATTCCCTCCGTGTCCTTTCCAGCAGGAACTTTGTTTATAAATCCCAGGACAGAACAGCAGCAGGACACTGCTGACTCATTCCCAACGTGACTCATCCCAAACCATCCCAGATCCTTCCCCTCCGGCTCTTCCCGGCCTCCCTCCAGGCTTTTTTTAGGCTCCTTAACCTCACTCCAGCCCCTGGAATTCGGGATCCTGCCCTTGGAATTGCGGTGTGGCTTTCCAGCCTGGTTCTCCTGATGGTGGAGTTTGTTTCGGAGGACATTCCCAGCCAGTGGCACCTGTGAATCCCACCTTGGAATTCCTTGTTTTTTATGGATGTCATGAGGGGAGATAGGGGAATATAGGAAGGATATGGAGGTGTTGGAGAGAATCCAGAGGAGGCCCCAAAGTTGCTCCCAGGGCTGGAGCCAGGCTGGGAGAGCTGGGAATGTTCCCCTGGAGAAGGGAAAAATCCAGGGAATCCTCAGAGTCCCTGCAGGAGCTCCAGGAGAGCTGGAGAGGGACTGGGGACAAGGCCTGCAGGGACAGGAGCCAGGGAATGGCTCCCACTGGGAAAGGGGAGATTGGGCTGGGATCTTGGCAAGGAATTGCTGGCTGGGCTGGAATTCCCAGATTTGCTGTGGATCCCTGGATCCCTGGCAGTGCCCAAGGCCAGGTTGGACCCAAAGGCTCAGGGAATCCATGGAAAAAGGGCACGGAGTGGCCCCGGCAGGGAAGAGTCATCCCAGAGGAAAACAATTCCCAGTGCCCATGACAAAATCCGTCAGGATGGCAACAAGCCTGACCCATGGATTTATCCCACAAAATCCCACTAAAGCCTCTGAATTAGGCAAGGGCAGTTTGCCTAAGGATTGCTGTGGGGATAGCAGATGGAATTTTGGGAAACAGGGAACACAATGTCCTGAGATGTTAGGAATGGGAGAATTTAATT
Source organism: Zonotrichia leucophrys gambelii (assembly GCF_028769735.1). Classification (NCBI taxonomy): domain Eukaryota; kingdom Metazoa; phylum Chordata; class Aves; order Passeriformes; family Passerellidae; genus Zonotrichia; species Zonotrichia leucophrys. The sequence continues at coordinate 71,614,366 of NC_088173.1, forward strand.
TAAAATGAAAAATGAGGAAAAAAGGCAGGGAAAGAAGGGAAAAATCCAAGAGGAAAAAAGAACCAAAAAAAGACAAAAAAGGGCAAAAAAGGATAAAAAATGGGCAATCCCTCAGTAATGCCCATGGGCAGGCACCTGTGCTCCTTCCCTTGGATCCAAGAAACAACCAGGAATTTGGGAATTGCTTGGAATTAGGAACAAGGCTCAGGTCAGTTCCCTGTATCTCAATTCCAGGAATTCCAGCTCCTCTTCCCTAAAAAACAGGAGTTTCCCCATTCCTGATGCCTTGGGGAAGCAAACCCGCAGCTCTAAGCATGGGAAAAGGCTGGAATGTCATGGATTTACCTATTTTGGACACTTTCCTTGGAATTTTGGGTGGTGATCCCATCTTTCACTGAGTTCCACCTCAGGTTTCCCCAGAATGTTTCCAGCATTCAGGGAATGTTGGGGATACCTGGAATTTGGGAATTTCTATCCAGAGCTGAATTGTTTCTATCCAGGTGTGACCTTGTGGCTCCAGTTTGATTCCTCCTCTTTTCCAAGGGAATTTTTAGGGAGAAGCACCGCAGGATCCATCAGAGGTGTGGAATAAATGATGAAATTCCACTTTGGAATTGCCGTGAAGCACCAAAATCAGGAATTTTCTCTTTACAAGGGAAAATCAGAAGCTCTTGGAGAGGGAAAAACGAGGTTTGGCTCTCCCCCCTCAGGCTTGGATTTAAGGAGAAGCCAGAGGGAATTTGGCCTGGAATTCCAGCTGGAATAAAAATATAGAATAGAATAGAATAGAATAGAATAGAATAGAATAGAATAGAATAGAATAGAATAGAATAGAATAATTATGTGTATATATTGCAATAATTATAATTATTTTTATATAATTAAATGTATATATGTGCTTATAGAAAAACTTTGGCATATTTATATTACATATTATATCCTATATTCTGGAATTCCAACTGGAATGGAGCAATTTTATGGACTTAGGCACCTCGGATGAAAGTGAAACTTTTGGTTTGGCTATTCCTAAAAAAAGCACATCCTGGAATTCTCTGTTCTGCAGGAGACAACATTCCAAGATGTCACCAGGAGCTCCCTGGCTCCATCCAGCGGGAAAAGCTCCTGGCTCCTCGTTTTTCCCTTCTCCACCCCTCTGACCTTTAGGAACAATTCCAAAGCCGAGTGCTTTTCCAAACCCTCTCATCCCAAAAAATCTGAGCCTCCAGCACCAGCCCTGCCGGCATCTGCCAGCAGAGACTTCCAAGATTTTTTATGGCTTCATAAAGTGGGGATCAGGGGGGATTTTTCCACAGGAGCTGAGGAGAAAGGAAAGACTTTCTCTGCTTCTTTTTGTCCAGGTTTTTTTTTGGAATTTCGCTCCTTTCATCTGGGGAAAGAGGATAAAAATAACCCCTGGATTTGGGTTTTTTTTTCCTAAAAAACAGAGCGGGATTTGTCAGTGAATCCCATAAAATTTTTCTTCCTCTCTTTCCCTCTCTCGAGCACTTTTTCACTCTAATTTTATCCAGATGCTTTTCCTACTAAAACCCTTCCCTTTGGATTTTCCCTATTTCCCACCCCCACATCTGCCAGGACCTTATTCCTTGATTTCTCTCCCGTTTTTCTGGCTATTCCTGAAGATTTCTTGACTCTTCTCTTCCTGAAGTCTCTCCCTCCTCACTTTCCTGGCTTGGAATTTTATCTGGATTGTTGTTGCCTCTTTGGGGAATAATTATAAATTATTAATTAATTAATATTGATAATTAAGTGCTCCAGCCCTAATTAATGGCAAAGCCATGGTGAAAAAAGTGGGAATAAGTTGTCTCCACTTCCCATTCACGATTCCAGCTGGAGGAAAAGGGATCTGCCTGGAATTAAAGCAGGAAAAAGATGGCAACAAATTCAGGGAATAAAATTAAGGAAGTGCCGGGTGTTGTTTCCCAAGATCCAGTGGGAAGGGAAGAGCTGGGAGACACCTTGGCCACCATTCCTGGTCACATCCCATTCCCGAGGGTCACATCTCCACCTCCAGATGGATCCTGGATGTTTCCATGGATCCCTGAACTCCGTGGGCTCTGAAGGCCGCGTATGGAATTCTTTGCCATGCTGGGAACAGAAATAATCCCGGGATTGGGAGCAGCTTTGCTCCGGTCAAATTCCAGAACCTGCCAGGCAGGAGCTGATCCAAGGCTGGGAAGACACTTGGATTTGGGAATGGCAAATCCTTTGTCCCTTTCCTTGTGTCCAGGAGAAATCAGCTCCTGGATCGTGACCAGGAATAAAAATGCCGGATTTTCCTTAATTTTCTGTGCCGGAGCCTAATCCATGGATTGGGAGCTGGACATCACACCATGCACACCTGTGCTTTCCTGGGAAATGGGAAAGGAAAGGACCACTCCAGCATTCCCAGGCCTAATTCCAAGGTGCTGCTTCCATTGGCTTGAGAGGCTGAGGATGAGGTTCAGATCCCTGAGGTTGGATATGGAATTCCATTTGGGATGTTGTAGAATACCCAAAATGCTGTTGGATGGGAGAAAAAAGCCAAGGAAAACCCTTTCCCTTCTGGAAGGGCCATGGAAGATCAGTGGGAATCAGGATCAGGAAATGGGTTGGGTTGGAAGAGTCCTTAAATCCCACCTGGATCCAACTCCAGGGATTTTCCTCTATCCCAGGCGGATCCAAGCCCCAGTGTTCAACCTGGCCTTGGACACTTCCAGGGATAGAAACTCCACAGCTTTTCTGGGAATGGGGAAACATAGATGCCATTCACTTCCCTGGGAATTCCATTCCAGGGCAGAGTGGCCTTTCCAGGAAAATCCACGTTCTCCATGAGGGAAGAACATTCCTTGTTCCTCAGTTCTACACTGGAATGGGATCTGAGGGTGCTCAAAGTTTTTGGGATTTTGGGTAAAGCTCAGTGGCAACAAACCCAGCTGAGGGCCCAGGAACCCTCTGGAATGGAACAATCCCCTTTCCATGGACACGCCTGGTCATGGAGCAGAAAACTGGGATTGGATGGACACTGGAGCAGCCTAGGAGAGTGGGAGGTGTCCCTGAACATGGATGGGGTGGGAATGGGATGGGATTTAAGGTCCTTTCCCGCCCAAAACATTCCAGGATTCTGGAGCCCCTCTGCTCTGGAGCCAGGCTGGGAGAGCTGGGAATGTTCACCTGGAGAAGGGAAAATTCCAGGGAATCCTCAGAGTCCCTGAAGGGGCTCCAGGAGAGCTGGAGAGGGACTGGGGACAAGGCCTGCAGGGACAGGAGCCAGGGAATGGCTCCCACTGGGAAAGGGGAGATTGGGCTGGGATCTTGGCAAGGAATTGCTGGCTGGGCTGGAATTCCCAGATTTGCTGTGGCTGCCCCTGGATCCCTGGCAGTGCCCAAGGCCAGGCTGGATCCACCTGGGACAGTGGGAAGCGTCCCTGCCTATGGAATGGGATGATCTTTAAGGTCCATCCCACCCCATTCCATGATTCTGTGAGTGCAGGAGCCGGGATCAGGAAGCACCTGAACATTGGGAATGCAGGAAATTCCATTGGAGAAGCTCACTGGGCAGGCCTGGAATATTCAACTCCAGCAGGACAGCAATTCCCAATTCCCACCACAGCCCCAGAGGTAATCACCATTCCCAGTCTGGGGAGGGCTTGGAGCTTAAATTTAGCCCTGGATCCAACCTCTCCGGAATGAACGCATTCCCTAAAAAAGCCGGGCTGTTCCCGTGGAATATTTCGGGTTCACCACACGGCTTCTGGAAGCCGTGGCTGCTGACTCATCCCAAAAAGATTCTCACTTCCATCATTTTTCCTTGCACTTGGGTGACTTTGACTTGAACGTGAGCTTTGAATCCCTCTGGGATTGGGAATGTCAACAACAACAACACGGAACGCCTGGGATTGATTTTGCCTTTGGAATCATGCGGGATCCGTAGCAGGATTTCAGTTGGAAAAGCTCCGGTTTCCTTTCCCTCCCTGCCTGACTCACTGCTCCCGTCCCGCCTGACCTTTTCCATGTGCAACCGTCCCAGTGACACCAAAAAAGCAGCCGGAATTCCAACTTTTCCAAGGGGGTGCAGGAGGAGCTCCTGGAGATGCACAAACCATCCTGGAGAAAGAGGAGGATGAGCAACGATCCTGAAAAAAGTGATGGATTCTGGTTTAATTCTGTTCCCAAAGAATAAAAGGAAAAGAAAATTGGACCTTGCTCCGCAGGCACGGTGGAAAATCTGGGAAGGATTTTTTTTTCCTGATTTATTCCTGAAGTTTTTATTCCTTGGTTCCTTTTTGATGGATTAAAAAAAAAAAAAAAACAAACGAGGAAGAGGGGTGGAATTTAAAGGTGATTTTGGAAATGGGAATTGTCAGGGATAGGGATGATCCCCATGGATATCTCCCTGTTCCAGCGGCAAATTCCTGATCCTATAAATTATCTCAATTTCTGCTTCTTCCCTCTGTCCCCTTCCAAATCCATGGTGGAAAAACAGCACCTGCACCATTCCTGGGGATTTTTTGGGATGAAGCTGGGTGGTTTTATTTAATGCCGTGTCTTTGCCCAGAGCTGCTTCCCAAATGGGGTTAAAATTCCACATGGAGAGCGGGATGAACGGGAATGAGGGGGAGGAAGGGATGGTGGGACGTGCTGCTCTTCCAGAAGGAGATAAGGCATGGAAAAGAACCCTGGGCCAGATGTTGGGAATATCAGGAATCAAGGATTCCTGCAGGGAGGAAGGGAGAACTGGGAAATCCTTAAGGGAAAAAAAAAAACTCCAGGAGAGGTTTAAGGAATGATTGATAAAGGAAGGAATGGGAGATTCCAGAGGGATGGAAAAAGGGTCTGGACACCTCTGCTTATCCCTGGAATTC